>NC_058404.1:57108259-57151294 GCF_002201575.2 Neomonachus schauinslandi
AAAGGAAAGGAAAGGAAAGGAAAGGAAAGGAAAGGAAAGGAAAGGAAGGGAAAGGAAACCTTTGGTTCAGCAAACCCACTCCGTAGATTCTGCTGAAACCTCCATTCAAAAAGAACACAGGGTCTTTAGGCAAATACCCCACATGAGAGCAACAGTAATTCAACTTCCCATACACAACAAGTATTACTTCTATATACATGCATTTACATATATGTCTAGGTACCCTTATTTATTGTTCTTTGACAAAATAAGACATGGGTGAAAACAGTGATGTATCAGAGAGTAGTTTGTTGTTATTTGAGTGTTTTATCACCTGTAACCTCCATCAGCTTTCCAAATCCTTTTAATGATATTATTCTATTGATATTAGTAATAATGATGCTGACATTTAAATTTTCTTAAAATTATAAAAAGCATGTTTAGAAAACAAGCATCATGCTCTGCAAATGCAACTGTTAAATAAGTGGCCTAAGCTGATCCCCATTTTATACCAGACTACAGATATAACTTCTTAGCCCACTTTATATAGAATTCTAGAGATACTGCTCTAGAAATTAAGCTGAAACTGATCTGAAAGAGACCAACACAATAATACAAAATCAGGTATTGTACAAGTTATTTTTATTTGTAGATTATATGCTCTGACATTTATATTAACTATGGTATATTTCTGTATAAATTAATTTTGACTCTTACAATTGCATTTATTTAAGGGCAACATTTGTAGCCTATGGAATTTATTTATCCCATATCATATCTTTTATTGTGGTGGACAAAAAAAGAAAATAGACAAACATCTGATTGACTATAAATGCATATATGTTGCCTAAGGAAAAGGAATATCTGATGGTACTGAATGAACTTAACAAAAGCAATCAAATGGTCCATTGCCAGAGGAAAAGACCTATCTGATTATTCAAATATTAATATCAATTTCTGACTTAGATGAACCCGTGTTACCTCAATTTAAGTTATTTTCAGAATACTGCATCACTAAGATAGTTTAGAGCTCCTGCCAATAAATACAAACTTCTACCTAGTAGATCCAGAAAATTGCTAATTCTAGCTCAACTCCTAACTCAGTAACTTTTTAAAAGTCTCTTGTAGTGTCTTGATTTTAATTTCCTCAGATGTAATTTCAAGGGGCTGATCTAATATTCCAAGATTCTTTGATTCTGTAACCTTTGAATTGCTAACCTTTGCCACTCAGCACAAATAATTTATTCACCATTTATGGAGAAAATGAACAGAAGACAAAACAGAGATTGAGTTTACTGATGTTATTTTAAGGTTAACCTGTAATTTCCAAGGAATATTCATACAGGCAATGTGAAATTTCCTTTTCTTTTTCCACTAATCTTTACTGCTTATTTTATTGATTCAATATATTTGGGTGAAAAGGTGTTTGGATAATTTTTAAAGTTCTTTTATAAAATTGTAATTCACTTTATCCTCCATGATAAAAATAATTATAAAAATCTTCAAATGGGGTGCCTGGGTAGCTCAGTCAGTTGAGCACTTTTTGGTTTCAGCTCAGGTCATGATCTCAGGGTCGTGGGATCAAGCCCTACATGGGGCTCCATGCTCAACAGGGAGTCCGCTTGAGATTCTCTCTCTTCCTCTCCCTCTGCCCCTCCCCGGCTCATGGATGCACACGCTCTCTCTCAAATAAATACAATCTTTAAAAAAAATTAAAAATTAAAAAAATCTTCAAGTGTCTTGCAAGTGGAAAAATGATATATTGTATTATATCATATTATATATTAATAAGTAACTCATCTGCTATATCATTTTCAGTTCATGGTCAAATCAAATCATTGCAGTTTGTAATGTCATTTAAAGTAATTTCTTAATCAGATTTAAGGATATTTTATAATACACATATAATACAGATTTTGATTTACTATTTTATTTAGAGTTAAACATTTTGGGAATTTTCACCACTCATACAGAATACTAATAATTAGAACTAAATGTTTGAAATAATGAAAATAATAATTTATTCACACAGAAATAGACATAACATTCACAGTTATGTTGTAACTGGTTATGTTATAACAATGTTGATATTTTAATGATTCTCTATTTTTAGCAATATTGTGTCTTTTTCCTTGACAATATTATGCAAATTATAACAACCTACATCATTTTCTTAACAATATTTTTGTATTATGGAAAGCAATCACATAATTTTGAACATGTGAAAATTAAATTATAGCCAATTTTAGTTATTTTTAATTTATTTCATAACAAGAAAGGAATACCATGTAGATATCATATTCTAATTATAACCTTTATCACAAAATTTATATATGCCTAAACCTAAAAGAGTAAAAAAGTTTTATATTATATGAAGTTTCATCTTCCACTTAATCTCCATAATCTTTTCATTTGGGGGGATACTATGTTTCAAATCTTTTAAGCCAGATTAACCAATTCTGAAAGCTGTTTCTTTTTTTCTTTTTTTCTTTTAATTTTATTTATTTATTTGACAGAGAGAAAGCAAGAGCAGGAACACAAGCAGGGGGAGTGGGAGAGGGAGAGCAGGCTTCCTACCAAGCAGGGAGCCCAATGTGGGACTCCATCCCAGGATCCTGGGATCATGACCTGAGCCAAAAGCAGATGCTTAACAACTGAGTCACTCAGGTGCCCCTGAAAGCTGTTTCTTTTTGTAGAAGCCATTTTCAATCTTTCAAATCAATTGGAGAACCACTTAGAGAAGTCAATCAACCCTGTTTTTCATTCAACTAAAAGTTCTAAGTGTCAAAACTATGCTGACATTCTATGAGATGCCATCAAAACTGCCACCCTGACCACTTGTTACTTTTTACTCCTTTAATTGTGCTGGGGTTAGGAAAACCAACAATGTGATGATCTCTTTCCTAGCATCTAACTCTGGTAGTTCCAAGAGTTTACTCTCAATATTGAGAGAAAAGGCCACAGCCCTTCCCTGTTAGCCACTGAGACAGAATTAAGAATACTAAAGTGAGGGCGCCTGGGTGGCTCAGTCGTTAAGCGTCTGCCTTCGGCTCAGGTCATGATCCCAGGGTCCTGGGATCGAGTCCCACATCGGGCTTCCTGCTCCGCGGGAAGCCTGCTTCTCCCTCTCCCACTCCCCCTGCTTGTGTTCCTGCTCTCGCTATGTCTCTCTCTGTTAAATAAATAAATAAAATCTTAAAAAAAAAAAAAGAATACTAAAGTGAATGGCTCAGAAAAGGAGAAATCAAGTAAAAGCCTGATTTAACCAGGCAAGGATCCAACTCCTTTGATTAGGATCTGTATTATAGAGCTTAGAGGCTAAATATTATTTTATTTGAAGAAATGCATTAATAGCAATACCCAAAGTTTTTGACTCAGCCTTACATCTTAACTCTGATTTTCATCCTTAAGGTAGCCTATCAACCAATCTTACACTTACTGTTCACTAAGCATAATCATAGTTTCATCTTAGTTTTGTTGCTAAGTTTCATTCTTAGAATGCAGCCTTATTTCTATAATATGTTAAAGAGAGTAAATAAATAGAAAAATAAGCAATCACCAAATTTTAGAATAATAAGAGGCAAAAATAAATTTAGAATCTCAATAAAGATATGTATTTCCTATCCATTTTGAAAGATTTACATGTACTAATCTGAACAATAAATTGCTCCATACTCTTTTTTTTTCTCCATGATATAGCTCTTGAACACTTTCATATTGATATGAATTTCCAACATTTCAATCATTTTTGTGATGGCTTTCATTTCTTTCTTAAATTACTTTATCTTTTTATTTATGAAATCCAGAAGAAACTTGTTCGGGTATATGCTGGGTATATGCTCCTTAGATGCATTAAACCTTCATTCCTCAGGGTCCAAAGAACAGGGCTCCAGCCTTGGTTCCACTGAATTAGTATGTAACAGTTGAGGATTCCTCAGGTGTTCTGGGTTTCCTTAACAGAAAATGCAGGTATAATACTGACTTTATAAAGCTCATAAGATTGTTATAAGTACTGTATGAAATAATATATTCAAAGGCAGTCTTTAAAAAATTAACTTGTTAGTTACTGAGTCTGGAAGTCAGTATCTCGATACTGATGTTTTCATGAATTCCATTTTCACAATTTTTAAATGGGCCACTAAAACCAAAAGCTATCAACTCTGTTCATAAATCCTCTTGTTCTTTTTTTAACAAATTACTGATTTTATTTTTTTATTTTTTATTTTTTAAAGATTTTATTTATTTATTCATGAGAGACAGAGAGAGAGAGAGAGAGGTAGAGGGAGAAGCAGGCTCCCAAGGAGCAGGGAGCCCGATGCAGGACTCGATCCGAGGATCCTGGGATCATGACCTGAGCCGAAGGCAGACACTTAACCATCTGAGCCACCCAGGCACCCAAATTACTGATTTTAATGCATGATGTTATATTTCTGCAGTTTATTATTTTCTGCTCAGGTGTGATATCTTGCTCATGTTCTTATTAATTTTAATTATTCTGTTTTTGAATATAACATTAAAGTCACTTGAAATTGAAATTAATACTGGCTGTGACTCAGTCTGAATTCAATGTTGTTAGCAAATTCCCTAAGTACATTCTAAAGGATATTGATTGAAATTTGAAACAAGGAAGAATAAATAAAATTTGTTTATGCCTACCCTAGAATAATGCTGATATATTGATAAAAAAATTCTAGATTCCTTATCTGATTTGTATAAATATTGAGATAAATTTTATGTATGTTTTCTTATAAATATTTATGCATGTCAGAATTATTAAGAAATGGCAAAATATATTAAGCTATTTTATCAAAGAGGAATTTCACTCTACAGGATATTGATGTTACGTGATGTGATGTTGTGAGAAACTAAATAAGAAAGAACATCAATCATGAAAACAACTTAAATATTTAAATATTTGGGCTACCTATTTTTTTCCTTATTTAATCCAGGTCTTTCTATATCATTTTAATGGTACCAGTTAGGGACATATATTACATACAATTTATTTCATTTGTAGTTTTGCCAATAGCTATTTTATTTAACACAAATTACTTGATTAGTACTGAATTATACTCTTCCAGAAATTAAGGTATAAACCTAACAGACTTCAGAACACAGAAACTACAAGTGTATTTCATTGTCCACATTTACATGAAACAAATTAATGAGATGGATTATCTAATATCCCCATAATTGTGGGTTTTGCTTTAAGAACATACTCAAAGAAAAAAATGCAAAATATTTAAAATTTGAAACAAATATTTCTAAGTTGCTTAATATATTTTAAAAATTATCTTACTCACAAAATTAGGGATGACTAGTTGCCTGGACAAGCCCTAGAACTGGGATATTACTAGTCAACAAAGAAATGTAGAATTCTCTTTATATTTTCAGATACCTGTGGTTGAAGGAAATTTTAAGAAACTGATTCAGTGTCCATTACATCGGATTAATCTCGAATTGCAGGGAAATGTATAGCATATGTTTATGAAAATGGTTACTATTGACAGACAAGACTGAAGAAATCTACACTGAGTTGCCTAAATTGAAAATTCTTTCCCAATAAATTGACAACCATAAACGAAAGAGTTTTAGAATACAAAAATTGTTCAAACCCAAAGAACTTCATTTAATTTCTGCACAATAATTTTCATAGGCTAAACTGAGCTAATCCAATTTTCTAGTCAATCAGAATCCAATTATATTTAGATGAGCTATAAGCTATTAAAAATAACTAGAGCTATAGCTAAATATATGCTTCTGAAATTTGCACAGACATTAAGACCTAGTTCAAAACCTTTAAACTGGCAGGTTATAAAGTACAAAGTCAAAGTGTTCAGAAAATGAATGTAGGCAACTTTGAAAGCACGAAGAAATCAATTCTATTATGTCAAATATGTATACATGTTGCAGAGAATTTCTAATTAAATCCTTTAAAGTTTTTGCACTGCTTCATTTTTGCACACATTTGAAGAATATCTTTGAACATTATTAAAAGTGAAATGTGAATGTTATTTCTTTAGAATAAATGTAGCTATTTTGACTAAGCACTAAACTGTATAAATGATTTATGGGGATCAGATCTGCAACTCAATTTATATACTTTTATTCTTCTCCTTTCAGCATATTGTCCTTGATTGTTATTGCAAGGTCTTGAACACACTATTTCTTTATAAAATCAGAAGGTTATTAGGGAGGTTGCTAAGTTATTTTACATTGAGTTGTACCTGATGAGAATATGGCAATGCTCAAATATGGGCATTTATATGCAATAAGTTGTGTACCATAGTTTTCCATAAGTATTATTTCCAGAAACTGTTTGTTCTGTATAATTGGAAACAAATTCAAATATAAAAAGCCTTAAAATAATTGAGAGCTCAATATGATAATATTAACTCATCCTGTATTTATAACTTTTCCATATGAAAAATTTATCATTGAGAAAACCAATGATAAGCATCTAGATATATACAATGATTTGACTGCTTGTAAGCTTATACGAAATACTGGGATTCTAATTTGGGGCTTCTATTTTTCTATTTTCTAAGATATTTAAATACTTAAATAAGTATATTATTTTATTTAAAATCAAAGCAATATAAATATTTGTTTTATTAAAGATAAAACTTAAAATTGGAAAACAAGTTTTATCTGATAATAGAATTTAATGAATTTAAGATAACATAATTTAAGTTCTATTTTATATCTTATATTATTAACACCATAGTAATTAGTATGTCTTATAAACAACAACACATTACTTTAATTGATCCATGATTTGAGCATGCTATTTTAGCAACGTTATGTGTTAAAGGCTATTTGGTGGAGTCCTGGGTGATTATAACAGATCCAGCGGTTATTTAAATCATAATTATTTAAATCACAATTATGTTAATAATATTGCAGAGTACGTTAAGTATGGCAGTAATGGATGCCTGGCATTTTTGTGTTGTTCTCTGGTTCAATGTTACTAAGAAATATCACTTAAATTTTGCACTTACCATGTATTCTCAAGTGAACAGTGCAAAAGCCCTTTTCACTTAATTCATCAAGAAATGAGAAGAGTGAAAAATACAAAGAAAATTCCTCTTGGAAGTGACTGCCAAAAGATTTTCCAATAGAAAACAATGTTCAAATGAATCCTGGCTTACAGTGGAAGAAAAATACATTTGAGTACTTAAAAAACATCTTTATAATTTACCCTGCAAAGGGTCTCATTTCCTTGAATTTACCTGGATGTTACATTAATCTTTTTGCATTAGTAATGGCATACAAGAGTGACATAGTGAGAGTGGTTCACGACCGGTGTAGGCAATTAGGGTAATGCACTGTTTGCAGATAATTTAAAAAGCACAATACAACTAACTAAAACTTTGTCCACTTTATATTATCACAATGTGATGGTTATCTTCAGCATTCCCCACTGTCATGTCCCAGCCAACACAGCAGAGCAACTCAGTGCTTGCAAGGGAGGCTGCCACTTGCCTCACTAATGATTCTCAAGGCCTTATGAAGGGAATGTCCTCTGGGCCGTCTTGTGAGATGTATGGTATGAAGTATATGTGTAGGTCCCACATAATAAACCCGCTCCAACATTCTTATCTCCTTAAGCCTTTGGATTCTATCATCTACATTAGGTCAGGAAACATTCTAGCATAACAATTTCATTAAGCATAGGTCTCTGTTGAGTGCAGATTTCAGTCAACCAAACAAGTAAGCCGTTAGGGCCATTTACAGCTGAATGAGCAAACATATTAAATCCAGAAATTCTAGTAAGTACATCCATATTGATAAATTCAGTCAAATCTGGTGTTATATTCAATCTTGCCTAGTATACCACCTTTGATATACATTCCTACACATATTACTCAGGAT
Source organism: Neomonachus schauinslandi (assembly GCF_002201575.2). Classification (NCBI taxonomy): domain Eukaryota; kingdom Metazoa; phylum Chordata; class Mammalia; order Carnivora; family Phocidae; genus Neomonachus; species Neomonachus schauinslandi. Next base: position 57,116,114 of record NC_058404.1, read on the forward strand.
TCTGCCAAAATAAATTAGCAAAATCTTTGAATTATTTTGGTATATAAAACATTTCTTTTTTACTCATTTACTTGTTCTGCTAGAAAATACCAGGATATAACCCTAGCAATAAGTCTAATGGGAACAAGGAATATTTGGGGTAGATTTTAAGGAGAATGGGGATTTATGTGAAAGGAAAATCCCTACGTGTAATTCTTACTGTGTTTCTGAGCAAAGGAAGTATGAACATGCATGTATGTGAGAAGGAAAGCTGCTTACAACCAAATGTCTTAATTCAAAATTTTAGGGCCACACTTCTTACTAAAAAAATGCACTAAATTTTATGAGACTTGATGAGATATTAGATTAAAATTATGTTTTAATTCTGCAACAAGTAAACTTACATTTTAAAAAATGCTCAGTAGGATTTGGTCTGGTGGCTACATGAAATAAAAGAATCTTTTAGAATATCACGGATATACTCTGTCTCTTGACTGTGATTTGAGGTGAGAGTTTAAAGACCTCGAGCTTGACATTTCTTTCTCTGAGTACTTTAGCGCACTGAGAAGAATGCACCCCACATGATAGTGTCTGTAGTCACTGTTTCTGTCCTAATAGTCAAACATCATAGTAGCTGCCTGGTTCCCCAAGGCACTGGTTTCAGTAGAGACTTCATCACAATCAGCAAAAGTAAAACTGGATTAATCATAATACCACTTTATATCATAGATTACTAGATTCCTGACTCCAGTTTGCAAGGGAATCAGCCTTCCATTCCAGCACAAGGATAAAACCAAACCAAATTCAACACATTATCTTTTAGAGTCTGACTCCTGGTACCAATTTCTGTTACTTTCAAGGTCCTGTTACAAGACAAAAATGACACCAGATACTTGAACAACAACAACAACAACAACACAATTAATGTAAGGGATTGCTAGGTAGGTAACAAACTGTTAACCAGATAACTTAAGAGAGAAAGGAAAACAAAACAAAACACCTAAGTTATCGCTGGAAAAACAAAAACAAAAACAAAAACAATTCCAGGAGGGCATCTACCACTCCTAGATTTGGTGGAACACAGGAAAGAGGAAAGTACCATTGAATTTAGATGTTTGGCAAAGAGGCCCGCAGAGTTGAACCTCAGACCTCTAATGAGGAGGTGCTGCCTGGCTGATGTGTGGGCCTCTGACCTTGGAGGCTGGGGTCTCAGGAGCAAGTGGGTGTCTCAGAAAGGGTTCCATGCTACAGGATGTGATAGGGGAAAAATGCATGGGAATGAACTGGTGCTGCTGGGATGAAGCAGCATGTGATTCTAACAGTAAAGAGAGAAGGAGGAAGCAGACAGCAAGGACACAGGCAACAAAATAGGAAAGAATGAGTTCATTTTTTTTCCACTCTTGGAATCTGCCTCTAGCACACACTTATGGCAGAGCTCAACAGAGAGTCAGATGACAAAGAATAAATGCTAACAGAATCTCAGCACAAAGCAAGACATAGAAAGGTTGATTTGGACATGAGAGAATTTCTTAACTGCCACATCAAAAAGATAAAATTTTCAGATATATTGGACAAGTCCTCCAAAGAATGAAAAGCTTCACTGAAATCTTAACATTTTTTTGAAGGTATGTTCCTCCATTTGCCATCTAAACTACTATTTTAAAATAGTTGTTCCTAAACTGGGCTTAGTCTATTCATTCTTCTTTTCATGCTCACAAAAGTCTCAACAAGGAGGCTCACGGTGAAACAAGAAAAAGGAGTTTATCCGTAAGGACATAAAAAAGCTTTCATTTAAATATATTCAAGACATATCAGGTTCCAGTCAGGAGCGTAACTACCGCAGTTAATTGGAGAGGGAAATTTAGTAAGATACGAATAGTTAACTAATAAAAAAGATTATTTACTAATAAAAGTGGTAAAAGAAAATTCTAACAGGACCAGAAGTAGCAAGCACTGTAAAGCAAGTAACAGTCGAGGCTGAGGGACCTGCAGACACAGTAGGTACTAAGCACTTAGGAGAGAGGGCAGGTCAGACTGGTAGGTATTTAGACCTCTTCCGTGAAGGAGCCACCACGGAGCACAAAGTCTGCCAGTGGCCCAGGAACTTGCCAAAAGGTTTGGGCAAGCAGAAGTTAGTCCACAGAGGAGATTCAGTAGGAGTGCCCTACAGTGAGGAGACAGCTTCCTAAGACTGTGGCAGGAAATACTGGGGAAGCAGCTGCCAGATACAGAGGGAAGCCCAAGGGTGCTGCAGAAACATTCCCTGAAGGCCATGGGGTAATGCTCCCAGGATCTCTGCATGCCCATCCCTAGGTTGCCATGCTGAAGGAAGGAAAACTAGAAGATTTATGAGTTCCTGCTGTAGTATCAGAAAACAAAGCAAAGACGGGTGCATGTAGAGCTGAAAGGCAATACATTGATCACTGTCACATGTTTATGTCCTATTCTCCCCCCCCCCCCCCCCCAAAAAAGGGAAATAGGTCCAGAAACTTATACTGACATATCACAGCATTGGGTCAAAAATTTCTTCATTTGTAAATATTGCGTTTCCTAGTTCATGAAGTAATCAGGGCTAAGGTACAATACTGTATTTGTTTTACGATGAGTCTCAAATTATTTCCCCCCATCTAGCAACATCAGCATTGACAAGCAAATTCTTGGATCCCCACCTCTGACCTGCTTCAGTAATTTTTCAGCAATATGTATCTAAATAACTCTTATAGGTGATTCTGATGTGTGCTGAAGTTTGGGAACCTTTAATCTATACATTCAAAACTGATTTTCATGAACCTTTGACAGTCTCTCCACTCCCTGAAATGTCTTATGAACTTGCACAGATACCATTCAGAAGAAATGTATCACACAAAATTATAATTTTTATTTTTATTTGTAATTGAGAAGCTATTTACCACAGCACAATATCATATTACCTTTGTACTACATGCACCAGACAAGGAGAGAGAAAGAGAGACAATAAGAAAAAAGAACAAGAGGGTTAAACTTTACAATGGTTATTTAAGAAGTAGTAAACATCTTTTTGGTAAAATGTAGAAATAAATTTTAAAATTAATGAAATGTCCAGATCAGAAATTAAGTAAATTTTTTGAGAAGAGATAGCTGTCCTATTAACTGATTTTTAAAAAATGACTCTTTGCGACTATCATTTATAATAAGATAAATTAGTACACAAAAGGTCAATCAAATTAATACCTCCATTATTTGTCTAATATTAAAACCCTAGTGCATTTCCACATTACTTTTTTTTATCAATATGCTACCTTTGGTGGCGGCACTTTTTGATGATGGTCAAGACAATATGTAAAGTTGAGTTGTGATTTGTGTTTCCATTTATTTTTTTTAAGATTTTATTTATTTATTTGACAGAGAGAGTGAGAGAGCACAAGCAGGGGGAAGAGTAGAGGCAGAGGGAAAAGCAGGCCCCCCATGTGGGGCTTGATCCCAGGACCCTGGGATCATGACCTGAGCCGAAGGCAGATGCTTAACCAACTGAGCCACCCAGGCGCCCCTCCATTTAATTTTTATGTGCCAAAAATACAAACAACTTAATTTTACTTTGGAAAATCTAATTTTATTAAATGCCAAATTAATGTTTTAAAGTAAGTCTCATGATGCACTATTATTTGCACATCAGTGATACTATCAAATTTGGCATTTCAGTTATATTATTTAGGTACATTTTTATATAGAAACTTTTTTCTAAGATATTAAATGGTCATCCTTTTTCACAGACTTCCACTAAAAGCATAGGAAACTAAATTAGTATTACTTCTGAATGGCATATGATCAGTGAAACTTGTATGGTCTTGACTTAGCATGTGAGGGTCACATCAAGTACATTATAACCCCCGGGCAGTTAAAAGTTAACAGCTTCATAAATATGTCACAGTGATAAAAGACCTATAAAGTTGATATACATTTAATATGAATGGTCACCATTCTCAAATTTTCTTCTTGGATGGATAAAATTACTTTTTTATTATTACCATAATTTTTAGATAACCTTAATGCAGTAGCCAGCTTATATTATAATGCATATTATATTATAAATACATACGTCTAAACATAAGTGCACAATAGAAGCAATTATAAAATGTTTTTTGAAAAATAGTCAAGCTTTTTGACATCTATGGACATACAATACCACAACTAAAGCTAAATGTTTTTTTCAGAAGTTACCTCACTAGAATCCTGTTACCTTTAATGTAAGGGTAATCAAACCTGTAGGAAGAAATATCTAATGAGTTTGTTATTTTAATAACTCTCAAAAATTTTTACAGAATTGTAAAGAATAGTGTATGAAATTTTTGTTAAACTATGTAAAGATTTGCCTAAAAACACAACTGAAGTCAGATGGCTACAGTTAGCTGAAAGCCATAGGAGTTCAATTCTTTTTTATTTTATTCTATCCTTTAAAAGAGACTAGAATTGGCAGTAGGGACAGCTTGCCAGTAGTTTTAAATATCTGATTTATCTCAATTGATGATCAACTATTTGGAACTGAGAAAGTCAATGAAAATAAATTTAAATAAAATACAGAAATTTAGAAAGATAAGGTTACTTTTTAATCTAGGTTGAGGACATTTAAAATAAAAATGATCATGCTGATATCCAAATGAAATACACTTTGGCATATTTTGAAATGATTCACTATTATATAATTAATATCAATGCCTTAAAACTTAGTTCCACTTTGATAAAGAGTAGTCATTTCTTTTCACACAGATACTCATAAACTGAGGACGAAGAGTTGTGTCATGAAACTTAAAGTTAAACTTCTGCTTATTTTAAAATACATATTTTTTAAAGTTCTACTAATATCATCACAGACTCCTAGGGGTAAGAGAATTATTAGAGCATATCAATAGTCAGTTTACCACCCTTATGAAGGAAAATTTGACAACATAAATGAGGCAGAAGAAGCTGGAGGGAAAGTAAAATTGGAAGCTGGAATGATGCTGAAAGTCTTAGGAGTGTAAAATATGTCCTGAGTCAAAGAAAAGAATACAAAAATACTAATTCAAAGGGATACATGTACTTCGATGCTCATAGCAGCATTACCTATAACAGCCAAATTATGGAGACAGCCCAAGTGTCCATCAACTGATGAACTGACAAAGAATTGACACACAAGGAGATATTACACAGCTATTACACAGCTATAAAAAAGAATGAAATCTTGCCATTTGCAATGATGTGGATGGAGCTAGAGAGTATAATGCTAAGGGACATAAATCAGTCAGAGAAAGACAAATACCATATGATTTCATTCATATGTGGAATTTAAGAAACAAAACAAACGAAGAAAGGGAGAAAACAAAGAGGGAGGAAAACCAAGAAAAGATTCTTTTTTTTTTTTAAGATTTTTTATTTATTTATTTGACAGAGAGAGAGAGAGTACAAGTAGGTGGAGTGGCAGGCAGGGGGAGAGGGAAAAACAGGCTCCCCACTGAGCAGGGAGCCCGATGTGGGGCTTGATCCCAGGACCCTGGGATCATGATCTGAGCCAAAGACAAACGCTTAACCAACTGAGCCACCCAGACACCCCCCAAGAAAAGATTCTTAACTACAGAGAACAATTACATGGTTCCTAGAGGGGAGGTGGGTGGGGGGAGATGGGTTAAATAGGTATGGGGATTAAGGAGTGCACTTGGGATGAGCACCAGGTGTTGCATGAAACTATAAATTACTATTTTGTACACCTGAAACTAATATTAAACTATGTTAACTAACTGGAATTTAAATAAAAACTAAAACTACAAAAACAAAAAGCAAGCAAACAAATTTTTCCTATTTCAGAATGACTAATAACTGACTTAAAATGATTGTTCCATCAGGTCCAATGAGGCCACATATTTCCTTCATTTTCCAAGTGCAAATATTCACCAACTGGTTTGGACTTGATGTCAATAAGAATAAGAGGAATGAGAAATCCCCTGCATCTTGAGTTTCCTTAACCAAAATGGTTAAGCAGTTTATGGAGCAGAGCTGATTTCATGAAAAGGAATTCTATTCTGCTTTGGGATGACTATACTTGAGAGAAATATTTTCTTACACTGAGATGAAATTAAACTTCAATGAATTTTTTTTTAAACTTCAATGAATTCTAATTCTGACTAGTTTGTTGAGTATAAATCATTTTATTTTCATTTCATCATTTAACTATGTTTCTATGTAACTTTACGTCCCTGCTTTCTGCATCTCACTATATTAATATACAATTGGAAAACATATTTAATAAGTACAGACAAAAATAAATTACCATAGAATAAGAACTGCTTTTAATGTGGTCCAGATATTAGCTACAGAGTAATCTTTTCAAGCTTCTAGTGAAATACTTTTGAAATTAAACTTACAATAAATAATAAGTTTACAATAAAATTATTAAGGCAAGTGATCAAATAAACCAATAAAAATCTTTCAAATTCTTTTTTTTAATTGTTATGTTAATCACCATACATTACATCATTAGTTTTTCATGTAGTGTTCCATGATCCATTGTTTGTGTATAACACCCAGTGCTCCATGCAGAACATGCCCACTTTAATACCCATCACCAGGCTAACCTATCCCCCACCCCCTCCCCTCTAGAACCCTTTGTTTTTCAGAGTCCATAGTTTCTCATGGTCCATCTTCCCCTCTGATTTACACCCCTTCATTCTTCCCCTCCTGTTATCTTCTTTTTCTTCTTCTTCTTTTTTTTTTTAACATACAATGTATTATTTGTTTCAGAGGTACAGATCTGTGATTCAACAGTCTTACACAATTCACAGCATTCACAATAGCACATACCTTCCCCAGTGTCTATCACCCAGCCACCCCATCCTTCCCACCACCCCCACTCCAGCAACCCTCAGTTTGTTTCCTGAGATTAAGAATTCCTCATATCAGTGAGGTAATATGATACATGTCTTTCTCTGATTGACTTATTTCACTCAGCATAATACCCTCCAGTTCCATCCATGTCACTGCAAATGGCAAGATTTCACTCCTTTTGATGGCTACATAATATTCCATTGTATATATATACCACCTCTTCTTTACCCATTCATCTGTTGATGGGCATCTTGGCTATTTCTATAATTTGGCTATTGTGGGCATTGCTGCTATAAACATCGGGGTGCACATACCCCTTCAGATACCTACATTTGTCTCTTTGGGGTAAATACCCAGTAGTGCAATTGCTGGATCGTATGGTAGCTCTGTTCTCAACTTTTTGAGGAACCTCCATACTGTTTTCCAGAGTGGCTGCACCACCTTGCATTCCCACCAACAGTGTAGGAGGGTTCCCCTTTCTCCACATCCCCGCCAACATCTTTCATTTCCTGACTTCTTTATTTTAGCCATTCTGACTGATGTGAGGTGGTATCTCATTGAGGTTTTGATTTGGATTTCCCTGATGCCAAGCGTTATTGAGCACTTTTTCATGTGTCTGTTGGCTATTTGGATGTCTTCATTGGAAAAATGTCTGTTCATGTCTTCTACCCATTTCTTGATTGGATCATTTGTTGTTTGGGTGTTGAGTTTGATAAGTTCTTTATAGATTTTGGATACTAGCCCTTTATCTGATATGTCATTTGCAAATATCTTCTCCCATTCTGTCAGTTGTCTTTTGGTTTTGTTGACTGTTTCTTTTGCTGTGCAAAAGCTTTTTATCTTGATGAAGTCCCAATAGTTCATTTTTGCCCTTGCTTCCCTTGCCTTTGGTGATGTTTCTAGGAAGAAGATGCTTGCACCTGAGGTCGAAGAGGTTGCTGCCTGTGTTCTCCTTTAGGATTTTGATGGACTCCTGTCTCACATTTAGGTCTTTCAACCATTTTGAGTCTATTTTTGTGTGTGGTGTAAGGAAATGGTCCAGTTTCATTCTTCTGCATGTGGCTGTCCAATTTTCCCAACACCATTTGTTGAAGAGACTGTGTTTTTTTCATTGGACATTCTTTCCTGCTTTGTCGAAGATGAGTTGACCCTAGAGTTAAGGGTCCATTTCTGGCCTCTCTATTCTGTTCCATTGATCTATGTGTCTGTTTTTGTGCCAGTACCATACTGTCTTGATGATGACAGCTTTGTAATAGAGCTTCAAGTCCAGAATTGTGATGCCGCCAGCTTTGCTTTTCTTTTTCAACCTTCCTCTGGCTATTCGGGGTCTTTTCTGGTTCCATACAAATTTTAGGATTATTTGTTCTATTTTTTGAGAAAAGTGGATGGTATTTTGATAGGGATTGCATTGAATGTGTAGATTGCTCAAGGTAGCATTGACATCTTCACAATATTTGTTCTTCCAATCCCTGGGCATGGAATGTTTTTCCATTTCTTTGTGTCTTCCTCAATTTCTTTCATGAGTATTTTATAGTTTTCTGAGTACAGATTTTTTGCCTCTTTGGTTAGATTTATTCCTAGGTATCTTATGGTTTGGGTGCAATTGTAAATGGGATCAACTCTTTAATTTCTAATTCTTCTGTCTTGTTGTTGGTGTATAGGAATGCCACTGATTTCTGTGCATTGATTTTATATCCTGCCACTTGACTGAATTCCTGTATGAGTTCTAGCAGTTTTGGGGTGGAGTCTTTGGGTTTCCACATAAAGTATCAAATCATCTGCAAAGAGTGAGAGTTTGACTTCTTCTTTGCTGATGTGGATACCTTTAAGTTCTTTTTGTTGTCTGATTGCTGTGACTAGGACTTCTAATACTATATTGAATAGCAGTGGTGATAGTGGTATGAGTCTCAGAGATAGCCGTGTTCCTGACCTTAGGGGAAAGCTCTCAGTTTTTCCCCATTGAGAATGATATTCACTGTGGGTTTTTCATAGATGGCTTTTATGATACTGAGGTACGTACCCTCTATCCCTATACTCTGAAGAGTTTTGATCAAGAAAGGATGCTGTGCTTTGTCAAATGCTTTTTCTGCATCTATTGGGAGGATCATATGGTTCTTGTTCTTTCTTTTATTAAAATATTGTATCACATTGATTGATTTGTGGATGTTGAACCAACCCTGCAGCCCAGGGATAAATCCCACTGGGTCGTGGTGAATAATCCTTTTAATGTACTGTTGGATCCTCTTGGCTAGTATTTTGGTGAGAATTTTTGCATCCGTGTTCATCAAGGATATTTGTCTATAATTCTCCTTTTTGATGGGGTCTTTGCATGGTTTTGGGATCAAGGTAATGGTGGCCTCATAAAACGAGTTTGGAAGTTTTCCTTTCATTTCTATTTTTTGGAACAGTTTCAGAAGAATAGGTATTAATTCTTGAAATGTTTGGTAGAGTTCCTCTGGGAAGCCATCTGGCCCTGGGCTTTTGTTTTTTGGGAGATTTTTGATGACTGCTTCAATTTCCTTAGTGGTTATAGGTCTGTTCAGTTTTTCTGTTTCTTCCTGGTTCAGTTTTGGTAGTTGAAACATGTCTAGGAATGCAACCATTCCTTCCAGATTATCTAATTTGCTGGCATAGAGTTGCTCATAATATGTTCTTATAATTGTTTGTATTTCTTTGGTGTTGATTGTGATCTCTCCCCCTTCATTCATGATTTTATTTATTTGGGTAATTTCTCTTTTCTTTTTGTTAAGTCTGGCCAGGGGTTTATCAATCTTGTTAATTCTTTCAAAGAACCAGCTCCTAGTGTCATTGATCTGTTCTACTGTTCTTTTGGTTTCTATTTCATTGATTTCTGCTCCGACCTTTATTATTTCTCTTCTCCTGCTGGGTTTAGGCTTTATTTGCTGTTCTGTCTGCAGCTCCTTTAGGTGTAGGGTTAGGTTGTGTATTTGAGACCTTTCATGTTTCTTGAGAAAGGCTTGTATTGCTATATACTTTCCTCTTAGGACTGCCTTTGCCACATCCCAAAGATTTTGAACAGTTGTGTTTTCATTTTCATTGGTTTCCATGATTTTTTTTAAATCTTCTTTAATTTCCTGGTTGACCCATTCATTCTTTAGTAGGATGCTCTTTAGCCTCCATGTATTTGAGTTCTTTCTGACTTTTCTCTTGTGATTGAGTTCTAGTTTCAAAGCCTTGTGGTCTGAAAATATGCAGGGAATGATCCCAATCTTTTGGTACCAATTGAGACCTGATTTGTGACCTAGGATGTGATGTATTCTGGAGAATGTTCCATGGGCACTAGAGGAGAATGTGTATCCCGTTGCTTTGGGATGGAATGTTCTGAATATATTTGTGAAGTCTATTTGGTCCAGTGTGTCATTTAAAGTCTTTATTTCCTTGTTGATCTTTTGCTTAGATGATCTGTCCATTTCAGTGAGGGGGGTGTTAAAGTCCCCTACTATTCTTGTATTGTTGTCAATGTGTTTCTTTGCTTTTGTTATTAATTGCCTTATATAATTGCTGCTCCCATGTTAGGGGCATAGATATTTACAATTGCTAGATCTTCTTGTTGGATAAACTCTTTAAGTAGGATACAGTGTCCTTCCTCATCTCTTATTACAGTCTTTGGTTTAAAATCTAATTTGTCTGATATAAGGATTGCCACCCCAGCTTTCTTTTGGTGTCCATTAGCATGGTAAATGGTTTTCCACCCCCTCACTTTCAATCTGGGGGTGTCTTTGGGTCTAAAATGAGTCCCTTGCAGACAGCATATCGATGGGTCTTGTTTTTTAATCCAATCTCATACCCTGTGTCTTTTGATTGGGGCATTTAGCCCATTTACATTCAGGGTAACTATTGAAAGATATGAATTTAGTCCATTGTATTGCTTGTAAAGTGACTATTACTGTATATTTCTTGTGGTCCTCTCTGGTCTATGTTGCTTTTAGGCTCTCTCTTTGCTTAGAGGACCCCTTTCAATATTTCTTGTAGGGCTGGTTTCGTTTGTGCAAATTCCTTTAGTTTTTGTTTGTCCTGGAAGCTTTTTATCTCTCCTTCTATTTTCAATGACAGCCTACCTGGATATAGTATTCTTGGCTGCATATTTTTCTCATTTAGTGCTCTGAATATATCATGCCAGTCCTTTCTGGCCTTCCAGGTCTCTGTGGATAGGTCCATTGCAAAGCTAATGTTTCTACCATTGTAGGTTATTGATCTCTTCTCCTGAGCTGCTTTCAGGATTTTCTCTTTGTCTCTGAGACTCGTAAGTTTTACTATTAGATGTCGGGGTGTTGACCTATTTTTATTGATTTTGAGAGGGGTTTTCTGTGCCTCCTGGATTTTGATGCCTGTTTCCTTCCCCAAATTAGTAAAAATCTACTTTTAAAAAAATGATCCCAAATCAGGAAACAAAGGAAAGGAAAAGAAAGATAATATAATAGGACAATTGTCAAGAAGAAAATAAGGCTATAGATTTAAACCTAAATTTATCAAAAATCATGCAAAATGTAAATAGAATCAATTCATCTGTTGAAAAAGGAATATTGATTTAAACTAAAAAGTAAAACCAACAATAAGCTGCCAGCAAGAAGCAAAGCTAAAAACAAAGCCAAATAAAAACAACTCACAGTAAAAAAATGAGCAAAAATAAATCAGAAACACTACCAAAGAGGAAATGGTATAGGCATATTAATATTAAATATTACTTATGGGTCACTTTGTGATGATATATTGTTCAATTCACCACTGTAACTTCATTATATAAACCATAGAAGTTGATAGATTATAATGCAAAAAGGCAAATCCACGATGGTGTGAAAATTTTCAATATATCCTTGCCTGTGATTGATAGATCAGACAGTAAACAAATCACTTAAGTTTAGAAAAGTTGGCAGCATAATTACAAACTTTACCTAACAGACATATATAAAGACTATTAGCTAGGACCACAAAACAAAAAAGCACACTGCATTCTTTTCAAGCATATATGGGTTTGTGTCATGGCTGAGAAACTGAAAACTTAGAAATTCCCAGTCTTAAATGGGACTAGTAGAACACTTATACAACATTTGCTTTGTAAGGAATCATTAGTTTTATTATCCAAGATAGCAAAGCATTTATCCTATGTCCGAGCAAAAGACACTTACTCTGTCTTACAAGTTTGGTCAATATCCAGACATCCTTAAGAAGATAGTTCAGAACAAGGGGTGCCTGGGTGGCTCAGTCGGTTAAGCGGCTGCCTTTGGCTCAGGTCATGATCCCAGGGTCCTGGGATCGAGCCCCACAACGGGCTCCCTGCTCGGTGGGGAGCCTGTTTCTCCCTCTCCCTCTGCCTGCCTCTCTGCCTACTTGTTCTCTCTATCTCTCTGTCAAATAAATAAATGAAATCTTTAAAAAAAAAAAAAAGAAGATAGTTCAGAACAAAACCAACCAATGCTTCTGCTGAGAAGACGTACAGCCGTGTGAGAAACCTGTAGAGAAGTGTCTCTCAACATCAGCAAGGGGGCTAGTTTTAGATCCATGTATGAAAAATGACTGCATGTTTTATAAGAGAAACCAATTGTTTAAACATATTTTCATAAAAAATTATCTGAAGGCATCTAAAAGCAAATATATGTGGGAACATAAATATTTGAAAGTCATTACTAAAGAGACACCCTATGTTTCTGGATAAAAAGATTAAATGCCATAATTTTTTTCAACTTCACACTGTACAGATTTAATAAAACTCAATTAAGGTTTTAATGAAACATAATAACATTATCTCTAAATTTTTATAAAATAGAAATGGCCCATTAATAATCAAGATACTTTTATCAAACAGAAAGAAAATAAGAAGAAATGGTAGATATTAAAATTTACCATAAGGATATAATTGAAATGGTTTGGATTTCACAGTGATAAAGAAATATATGAATGGTATAGAATATCCATCCTGCAAATCAATACACACCATTGAACTCTAACATAAAAGTAGCTTCATTAATAATAATAATAATAATAATAATAATAATAATAATAAACTATGCTGAATGGATTAGATATATAAAATCGACCATCACATGGAGTGTGATAAAAACTGAGCCCCCACACCAATAGGCCTATACAGCATAAATATAAAATTTGTTTTATTAGAGTGAAACTCATACACAAAAGTAGCTCAGCACATCCCATTTCCATGCTTATATTATCCACAAAGATATATGCTTAGATGAGAAATCTCTGTTGGTGTCCATGGAAAGAGGTGTTTTCACCATGGATAGGTAGGGCTCCAAAACGCAATCTAGGCCATATAATGCGGCATAGTTTTAGGACCAAGGGAAGAGGTCACCTAAGAGCCTATGTAGCTGTAGGAACTTTCTGGTTGACAAAGGCTTTGTTAGTAAATGGAAGGCTGCAGAATGAAGTCTGCAAAAGGAACACAAGAACTTTAGTAAATATAGTGTAACAAATACTCCAACACTTAGCATCTTAAGATGATGACACTTACTATCCCACAGTTTCTGTAGGTCAAGAACTAGAGTATGCATTAGTTAGGTTCTCTGTTTCAAGGTCTGTCACAGAATTTAAATAAGGGGCCCACTGAGCTGCTGTCATCTCAAGGTTCAACTGGGGAAAGATCAGCCTGTAGGCTCACTCACTCATCTGATTGTCAGCAGGATTGTTGCTTCCAGTTTGCTGGAACTCAGTTACTCCCTAGCTTATTACCACAGGCTTCCCTGAGATTCTTGCTAACCTGGAGATCACCACTGTACAGCTCACAACACAACATCTTCCTTATTATTCTTCCATGAAGTACTCAAGGAGAGAGAGGAGATGATTTTGCCCAGACCCTGCTTCTCATTGGTTAAGGTTCATCCCACAGGGGACTAACTTGCTCACACTTCCAGAAGAATCAATTGGCCCATCAGTAACCTCTCAAGCAAGAACTTGAGTGTTTCATCCAAATCTGAAAGTTGGGGGCAACCCACACAAAAGGCGTGTCAAACAAGGAGGGAAAAAGAAGGGAAGAGCAAAGAGAAGTCAAAAGAAACACATATACTTTGTGTTCCAACATAAATGCTGAAATGTAGTATTGTACTAATATTTTATAATCTTCATACATACTTTCTAAGGTAAGCCATTACCAAGTAAGTGGAAAAGAAATTTTACACTTGTATTCATAACTCGTGAAACATAAAATCAGAGAAGTATATTAGGATCACATTTGGTTTATTCTTGTCACTTCAGGCTCTGACAAAGATAGAAGTTCATTGCCTACAAAATCTACAAAAGAATATGGGATTGGCCTTAAAAATGGAGTCATAGTGGCCTCTTAAATGACATTATGGAAATGTAAATAAACATTATGCAAAACAGCTGCTGCCCTTGCACAACAGCTGCTTTATATAATTAAATAAATGTGCTGCTTCAATGAACAGAATAAGGCAAGACTGTAGCAACAACAGAAGTCAGCATTAAGGACACCACGGTGCATCTACATATTCAGTTTTGAAAATGTAAGTAGTCATTAATAACTTCCAACAATCTGTTAATATTACCATCCTGTGTTGTTGTGACCTAAATTCACATCACTTTAAGTGCAAAATCAAAAAGGAAAGTACAAAACAGACACTGAAAAATCAGATCAAACAGAATAGCACTTGTTTATTGTTTTTTGTTTTTTTTTGGAGGGGGGAATCTAACACCCTCTTTCTGCTGCAACAAGAGATATTAAGACATCATCTCTCAAACGTATATGGGCCTCAATGTGACCAGAGGTGCAAGTCAATGAATGTTGGAAGAAATAGGAAAAATAATTAAACACGGGAGCGTCCTTGAATTATCCCTTACATTTTTATTTGAATGTTTACATTTTACTCAACACATTGGTCACTCTCATCTTCACTCTGAAGAGCTTCTCAATGAATAACAGAGATTTGCTTCTGTAGTAAATTAAAAATGGGATTGGATGTGGATTTTGCAAAAATCCAGTACATAAGTTCATGTAGCAAATACCTGTGTTTCTTCCATTTTTGCACACAACTGTTTTATAGGTAATGTTTGTTGTGGCATAATTTCAAACAGGTATACAGATGAAGTCATTTAAACCTCATCCAGAAGCCATGTAAAGATTACAAAAATTGTCAATATATACCAGAGGGAACAAGGATTATGAAGCATATTTAAGATCAGGAGATTTTTTTCTTGTGCCATCAACACAATTTCAATGAGCACCATGTGGTGTAAATGATATAGTCAGGTGAATGAGAAAATTCATATTCTTAGCCTTTTTATTGTTTAGGGTTATGACTAAAAGAAACTACTAACCTAGATATCTAGCTAGCTACATATCTACCTAAATGTTATTAAAAGGGAGGACTGAGTTTGCATAACCTTAGGGTCTTGATATCATAAAGATTATTTCTATTTAACTTCTTCATTTCCATCCTATTTTCTATTTTTCTTTACTCAAATTAATCAATGGAATTGCTTTTTCAAGAAAAATATTAATATTTTATTAAGTTATAATCGATATATAACATTGTATAAGTTTAAGGTGTATAATTCTTTGATTTGATACATTTATATTTGTAATACGATTACACTGAAGCATTAGCTAATGCCTCTATCACAACACGAAATTACTATTTCTTTTATGTGGTGAGAACATTTAGAATCTAGTTTCTTAGCAACCTTAAAGTATATAATACAGTATCATTGACTATAATCACTATGCTATACATTAGATCTCTAGAACTTATTCATTCTCTAGTTGAAAGTTTATACCCTTTAACAATATCTCCCCAAACCCCCTACCATCCAGTCCCTGGTAAATACCTTTCTGTTCTGTTTCTATGAGTTTGGTTTTTGCACTTATAAGTGATATAATACAGTTTTTATCTTTGTCTATTTCACTTACCATAATGCCCTCAAGATCCATCCATGTTGTTGCAATGGCAGGATTTCCTTTTTCCTCATGGTTGAATAATATTCCATTGTGTGTGGAAATAGATATAGAGAAGTAGAAGTAAATGTAGATATAGATGATATCTTTATTCTTCCACTGACAGACACTTAGGCTGTTTCTAACTCTTGGCTAATGTGAATAATGATGCAATAAAGATCAGAGTGTAGATATCTTTTCAATATCTTGTTTTCATTTGCTTTAGATATATACCCAGAAGTGGGATTGCTGGATTCAATTTTTAATTTTTTGAGGAACCTCCATACCATTTTCCATAGCTGCTGAATTCATTTACATTCCACTAACAGTGCACAAGGGTTTCCTTTTCTCTATATTACTGCCAACACTTATTATCTCCTAGCAGAAAACACAGGGAAGAAGCCCATGGCCTTGGTCTTGGCAATGACTTATTATGACACCAAAACCACAACCAACCAACAATATCAAACTAAAAAGCTTCACTGCCAAAGAAACAATCAACAAAATGAAAAGACAACCTATAGAATAAGAGACAATATTTGCAAATCATATACTGTATAAGGGATTAATATCCAAAAAAAAAAATAAAGAACTCATACACCTCAATAACAAAAAGTAAACAATCCAATTGAAAAATGGGCAGAGGAACTGAATAGACATTTTTTTCAAAGAAAGCATCCAACTGACCAAAAGGTACATAAAAAGATGCTCAACATCACTAATCATCAGAGGAATGCTCAGAGCAAAATCAAAACCACAATGAGATATCACTTCACACTTATTAGAATAGCTATCATCAAGAAAAATGATTATTACATGGTGTGAGATATAGAGAAGTACTGCTGCATTCTTTTCTTTCAGAGTTGCTAATTTACGCAATTAAGCATGTTAATTATAACTGAAAGATCTCAATTCTAGGCCCCTATCTGCCTCTAAGCTTCCGGGTAAAAGACAAATAAATGCCTCCTCCTCTCAAAAACTTCTTTCATTTACTTGTAACATAAAGTGTGCCATCAGTGTCCTGAGAAGAAAAAGTATGTGTCACTCAAATTGGGATACTTTGAGGAGAATTTAGCAAAAGGATTACATACAAAGTCATGGTGGGGTGTAAGAAAACCACATAGCATAGAGCAGTATCCTGAGGTTAATATAAGGGGAAAGCAGTTGCCTCCCCCTAGGCCTGAAGAGGGGAGTGTGGGGACATTTACTTGAACTTGAAGAAAGAAAGGACTGTGTAGATGGAGTTGTTTAACAGTATCTATGACCTCATATTAAGGGTTGAAATCATCCAGTGACACTTTGCAGAGGAATACATACTGCAACCTCACTCTTACCTTTTCCTTTGATCTTCTGGTCAGTGATAGCCTTTGGATAAGCTAATGTAGTCCACACTGGCCCATCTGTGGTAGCACACAGTCGGGGAGGTGGGGGTGGGGAGATGGGAGGAGAATCATTTGGGGTAAAAAAGAACCTATCCAGAACAAAGGGTTTTGTATTAGATGATACAACAATTCTTTCTCTCCATAGTTTATGATTAAATAGAAAATTAAAAGCTATTTCAGTAGCACAACAAATGTACACTATGTATGGATAAATGCAACATTCCCTTATAATTATGAATAGATTGACTTTCCCATTAAAAGAGTATGAGACTATATTTATAGGTTTTATCTTTCATCGTAAATATTATTTTAAATAAGATAATAGTAATTAAAAACTATTTAAGTGGAACTTTAAGGCTATTAGAGTATCACAGTGAATCATTTGAAGAGAAAAAAATCCAGTATTTTATATTGAAGAGGAATAGATTCAGGATTCCTTTATAATTCTCATCAGGTAGAAATAAATTTACCATTAGCACAGTATGAGCCTAAATGTGTTTCTGTTTTCTTAATTTTAGATATTATCATGTATATAAATTAATCTATTTTGGATTAAAACACCATGAGAAATACTCCACATTAATTTAATTTTATTTACTTAAAACATATTATTGTAGCTTGTTAATAGTAATGGTAACTCCTACTGAGTGGATAGAATGAGCACTACCATAAGTGCTTTGTAAGTATTATTATCTCATTCAATCCTCATAAGAACCCTATGAAATAAGTTATTTATGATGATCACTGTTACCTATAAACAAAGACACAGAGACTCAAGAGACTCACAGAAGCCCCATTTACTTGTTCATTTTTCTTTTCTTAGTTGGTTGAGAACTCTAGCAAAGAAGAGGTTCACTTATGAGACCCGGAACCCATCACCAGAAATCCAAACCCTCTGCAACAGTGACTGAGGACACAACAATAAACAAAACAAAGTGGCTACCCTTACTGAGCTGACATCATAAAGGAGATAAGAAACAATACAGATAAAAAATTAAAGGCAAAAATCTTAGGTACACTCAAAACATAATGTCAAGTACTCATGAAATTTATCACTTAACATAACATATAACATATAACATAAACAAATACAAATACCCTCTCACTTGTGTGCCTCTTAAATCCTATTTCAAAACAAACAAAATGTATTTGCCTTTCAAAACTCTGCTTGTGGTACCCCACAGACTTATTGGCTTCATGATTTTCCTTTCTAGGATCCCTTGCTAGGACACAATACACATGCCTGCATGTTGCTCCCATCACATTTGCTGTTCTTAGGGAAGTATATTTTGATATCCTTAAGTTGACATTGAGATCATTGATGACCATATTGTGCACTGGGGCAGTGCCTGGCACACAGTATGCATTCAATTCGCCTCCTAAAACAGGAAGAGTGATAAAAATAGCAAAGACTATCATTAAGCCAAGTACTTCTTAAATATTTGTTTGCACCAGGGACCCAGTGACAAGCTATGTCATCTTTCTTTAGCTTGGTTTAGGAAACGACTACCTCCTGGGCCAAATCAGCTACTGACTTATAAATAGTTGTATTGGAACACAGACTCACACGTTCATTTATTTATTGTCTTTGGCTGTTTTCATACTGCAACAAAGTTGAGTAGTTGCAACACAGACTGGGCCACAAAGCCAAACACATTTCCATACTGACATTTCATAGAAAAAGTTTGCTGACCCCGTTTTAGAGTAAAACAAAGAAGAAATGATTCATTTATTTCACTCCTGTTTTGCCTTGGAGGACCAGTTACAGACTTGTCACGACAGATTATACAAAACTTCAATACACTTGCTTAAATAATCCTGGATCTGAATCCTTAGGCTTTCTGCCAACTCATTTATAATTATTTCAATGATAATAATATTAAAAAAATAAAAAAATTATATTGCAATATCATTACACTTAATTCACATTCAAAGACGTTAAGCAACTCAGAAGTTACTTTTTTTGGACACATGAGTGACAAATTTTATGCCGATATTTTATTTTTATTATAAAATACCTGGCCCATGAGAATATTGGGAAAAAGAAAATTTTTGAGAACACTTTTTTTTTTAAATTTTATTTATTTATTTGACAGAGAGAGACACAGTGAGAGAGGGAACACAAGCAGGGGGAGAGGGAGAGGGAGAAGCAGGCCTCCCCCCTAGCAGGGAGCCCTATGTGGGGCTCGATCCCAGGACCCTGGGATCACAACCTGAGCCGAAGGCAGACGCTTAACGACTGAGCCACCCAGGTGCCCCTTGAGAACACTTTTAAAGTCAATGTATATTGTGTATTTGACTCAATTTAACAACAGCCAACAACAAATACTTGAATGGCTTTGATATTTAAAACATAATATAGCTAGATTAATGAGCAAATTAAAGTCTTAACTAGTGGGAATACTGACTTAGTCTTAAAATAATTCTTATAAACTGCTCATTTTTCACTACACTCTCAGATATATATTTATAACTTTACAGAATCCATCCATATGCTTGTGATTGTAATAAACATAAAACCAAACACATAAACACCCACTCATACATTTGCAAATAAATTTACAGTGACTGAAAATTAAACTAAGTATAATTATATGAGCAGTTAACCAACCAGTAGACATTGTATAATTATATATATAATTATATGAATATGTATTATAAAATAGTTTAAATTATATATAATTTACAGATATATGTCTATTTTACTGATTATAGATATATATGTATCTATACAAATGCAGAATTGCCTAGAAGATTCCAACCTTTTACTAAGTCAAGGCATACTTCAGAGGAAAGAATGCAGTAAGGAGCAGAGAAACAGTGTATGAATTAATATTTTTATTTTTTTAAATTTTTAACACCTTTAAAATTATAGTCATCAAATTGAAACTGCATCAAATAACAGAGCATACTGAAACTTCAGATTATGTATATTGAATGCTATACCAAATCTCTTGACAAATGGTACTTTTAAAAAATATTAGTTTCAATGTGGAATCTAAAACCGTATCAACAAACTTTTTGTATGTTGTTACGTTAAAATCCATTGGTCTCTCTTGCTTGTGAAAGCCTTTTTTACCAGGTATGATTTTCTAACATAATGCATTGGTCATTTGGAAAATATTGGTTTGGTATATTATTCATATATTCCAAATGTTGACAGATTTCATTATACGATATCAAAAACTCCCATTTTTCAAAATCACCACTCTTCTCATCAGAAGAGTGTTAGGTACAAATAAGATGCCCAACTCACAGTGGCAAATCCAATTTTTCCAAAATCTGATTTTCTTTAAAAGCTCAAATTCTACAATTGGCAACAAATACTGTAAGTTATTACCTTGACATGACAGACTCACTTCATTCATTTTCAAGAAAATCTACTATACAGCTAAATCAGAAAAATCATAGTTTGTCATTCATTTAAGTTAGATTGCATTCTATGAAAACAACTGCACAAGTGCCCTTCCTTGAAACAAATACTGTCTTTCATTATGCAGAAAAAATGCAATATGCATACTTCCTCTTTTGTCATACAGAATATGGAAAAGGCATGTACTTGAGGTCAAAATACATTAAAATATAATTTGAACTGCTTCATCATAGCCATTTTTCAGTGAAACTGGCATTATTTTTACTGTGAGTGCATGGT
The DNA here is from genome assembly GCF_002201575.2 of Neomonachus schauinslandi. NCBI lineage: Eukaryota > Metazoa > Chordata > Mammalia > Carnivora > Phocidae > Neomonachus > Neomonachus schauinslandi. The sequence goes on from NC_058404.1 coordinate 57,136,887, forward strand.
GGTCAAGAATACAATGATTAGCACAGTTGATGCCATTACCTTGATTCATGCTAAGGAGCTATTTATTGCTCTTGTGGTATTTTATAAATGTCAATGCGATGGAGAAAGCAAACGACATCTTAGTTTTTAAGAAAATATTTTTGTGGCAAAATCATCTTAGTTTCTCATGAAAATAATTTTGACCTCATGGATTTGGTTTGTCTCAGGATCCTCACTGCTCCACACACTACACTCAAGGACAACTGCTTAAGAGGATTTAAAGAGGATTTAAAAATTAATATTGCATGCATATTAATAAATATTATGATGCATACATATATGTATTATTTTGATGCTTTGAGAAAATAAAATGCTAATTCATTTGGAAGTCTGACTTGATTGGAAAGCCGCTAACTACATTATATTTCTTAATTAGCAAATATAAAAATGAAGTATGTTGTCATGTAGTGGACCTTGGCATTCATTTCAAATATTATAAATTGTTTGTCTTATTTATATTTCTTAATTAGCAAATATAAAAATGAAGTATGTTGTCATGTAGTGGACCTTGGCATTCATTTCAAATATTTAAATTGTTTGTCTTATTTAAAAAAAATCCAGGATGAGGGAATCTGTTGCTTGCTTGCTACAATAATTTCATCCTTGCTTCTCAAAATAGGTTCCATGTACTAAAATTATTGGAATCATTTAGGTTATAAACTAAAAATGGCAAGCCCTACTTCAGGGCTACCAATGAAATAACGCATTTTACCCAGATAACCAGGTGATTCACATGCACATTCAAATTTGAGAAGTCATGTGGTAAGCTACTCTGTGACAGAGAGAAAAAAAAAAATTAAATCCTCTCCAATTCATTCATTCACTCACCCATCTATCCTAAGAATAACTATTCTGTGACTCTCTCCTGTGGTAGGCACTCCAATTGACTTTAAATATATTACTATGAACAAAATTTAGCCCTTTTCTTTAAGTGGAAATGACCAGAAAGCAAGCATTTTCAATATGTAGTATAGAAAAGTGCTTTTTCTATATGGGAGAGCAGAGAATCTCTCACAACAACCTCTACATAGAAAAGATACACTTTGTTTATTATCAAACTAATAACCCCAACCTAATTCTTTCCAGGGTAAGACATTTAATAAACAAGTAAAATGTCACTGGACATAAGGGAAAGTAAAATAATAATACTCAGCTAAGTACCATTATGCAACTATGTTAATAACAATCTTCTCTCCCACATATTGTTCAGGAGAACTGAGCAGTGTATTCTGGAATCACAGCTCAGTTTTACAGAATTTAAGACATAAAGCATTTATATGCAGGCTTTTGTGAAAATCATGATTCTTTACTTTGTAGCTTTTACTTAGAAATATCCCTAAGTTGTAAAAGACAGCCAGAGACCAAGTAGGAAATTATAGGTTCAGACAATAAATATGCACTATACAAACATTTCTTATTGTGACTGTAGTTGCCATTTGACAGAAGCAACCTATTTAATAGAGAAAACTGGCAATCCGCTATGTAGTTGCTGAGATTTCCAAAGCGCTTGATGTGACAGCATCCAAAGTCACCCTTTTAAACCACAGCGAATACTGAAAAAACTTGCCACTTACAACCCAAAGTATCTAACATAGAAGACTAAATAATATTATTAACTCACATCTGCTGGATACTAACAAATCACTACATCTCAACACTGTTTTAAAGTCTTCTTTTTTATAAAACAAGTTGCCTAGGTGGGCAGCATCATCTCTAACAATGAAGAAATACCCACCTCCTTCCCCCCCTCCTTTTCTTCCCTCCCCCTTTACTCTCAGTCTTTCTCACTCTTTCTCTCTCTCCTTTCATAGGCAAACCTAAACCAATAACATTCTAAGTGCATAATCTTTCCCCTACCTCACCCTGACAAAGAAAGCAATCAAAGTAATCTTTAAGGTTTTCTGGTAATGAGTTCTCTGGTGAAATTATAACCATTTCTAGCTATCTCAGGCTTTTAGGCAAAGGCAGCAGGATACAAGAAAGGCCTGAACTCTGGAGTAGCCTGACAGAGATATCTTTCCATTAACTGATTTTTATATTGACTAAAACAAAACTGATCCATCAGGCTTACATCAAGAAGATTCAGGTATAAAGTATGAGGTGCCTATAAAATGCAGGGTAGCAATAGAAGCAGAGACAGAAGCAGGTAAGGCAAATTTAGAGAGTGAAAATGAAATAGTATTCTTAAATCTCTAGAGCAGGAAACGGGTGTCTCCCTCTGCTTGCCAGTTGTTTCATAATAGTGGGGAAACTAAAGAAAATTGAATCCCTAAAGCTGCTGTGGGGTTATTGAGTTGCTGGTACAAATGAAATTTTTTATGTAGAAGATGAGGAGCATTGTTCTAATTTCATGAGGTGTGGCTGTATAGCTAATAAGAGTTTCTTAGATTTCTTTTTATATATATCCATATATGTAAATTCCAATAACCTGTAGTTTTCTGTTCCTTTCAAACTGAAAGCCAAGCTAAAGTAAAAATAACCAAGAGGAGCCAATTAATTTTGTCCCTTACGAAACTGGATAGGAACCGTGTTTTCCAAATAAAACTGCCATAGCCCTCCACACTTCCCTTTATGCTGTAGTAAATACAATATATGAAGAGGAGGGGAAAAGCCTGAGCATTATTTCCTTTGATAGCAAAATCATAATCACTTTAATAACAGAAAAGGTTTTCTTTTAATTTAAGTTAGACCTATGCATAGCAAATTCTATTAAGCAACAATTTAACCAAACCCTTTTCTGCAGGTGTCCATCTGGTCTGTGACCTGCAAATAATGGTTCTCAAATGTCCTGGATCCTTAGAGTCACCTAATATGCTCAAGTGTAAAGAGTTCTGAACTCCACTGAGTACTGAGTTATACTCAATACTCAAGAGATTTTGGTACTCTTCATTTTAATAAGCCTCCAAGATTATAATGCCATAAGTGATCGAGGACACTTTATTGAAACATCATACTGAGTTATTTCAGGTTCATCTTTATCAAAATAAAAAGAGAATCTAGGGTTTGAGGTATATAGTGTGGAGATTTTGTATCCTTGAGAAGATGATTTGCAATGTGCTGGCTGGTAACAGAAAAGGCAATTATAGCTTTGCACTCTTCTAAATAATTCCCTACTTTTTAACATATGGACTCAATATGCCATTAAACAACTTGCTAGCTTGGGGCAATTCAATATGTTTTGAAGAAACATCCTCTGCAGCAGCGCTCTTTAGTGGTACATCTCTGCAATATGCAGCAATGGTGTCTTCCTGTTATGCCAAGCTGCTGAGAGCAGGCTGCTAGCAAATGTGTTACTTTCTAGTGATACATGTTTCCCTCTTCTATCCTGAGGTAGTCTGGTCTTTGAAAATATGCATAAAAATGTTAAGATCCTCTTTCTTAGGGAACTCTATGGGTGTGTGTGTGTGCGTCCATGCAAGTGTGTGTATGTAAAAATATGTACTATAAATAATTCAGATGTAGTACTGATTGTATGAAATGCTCTTATTTTTTGCAAATTATTCCTCCTTAATGCTAATATTAATTAAAACATTTTTCTCAAGGAGTTTCCTTCCTCATTTTATTAAAAAAGAAGAAGAAGAAGAAGGGGCGCCTGGGTGGCTCAGTTGGTTAAGTGGCTGCCTTTGGCTGGGGTCATGATCCCAGGGTACTGGGATCCTGCCCCACGTCGGGCTCCCTGCTCAGTGGAGAGACTGCTTCTCCCTCTCCCTTTGCCTGCCGCTCTGCCTACTTGTGCTCTCTCTCTATCCTCTGTCAAATAAATAAATAAAATCTTTTTAAAAATAAATAAAAATAAATAAATTAAAAAAGAAGAAGAAAACAGTTGGGGGCAACTGGGTGGCTTTGTCGTTTAAGCATCTGCCTTTGATCTCAGGGTCCTGGGATCAAGCCCGGATCATCGGGCTCCCTGCTCACCAGGGAGTCTGCTTCTCCCTCTCCCTCTGCCCCTCCTCCCCCCACTCATGCTCTCTCTTGCATGCTCTCTCTCTCTCTCAAATAAATAAAATCTTTTTTTAAAAAAAGACACAGTAGTCTGTGTTGCCACAGAAGTCTGTTTTGCTGACTAAATTCCCCCCTTGCCCCATTTTTAACATGAGCTTTATTGCCATTAATATTTGAAGCATAAAACAGAAAATAAAAGTCTGGTGACCATCCCACAGAAAAATCTATAAATTGACCAATAAAACTGAGGATGACTCCAGCTACAAAATGTCATTAAACATTTGAGGAGAAGGATCATAGATAAGAATCATTTACTAACTGTAAATTCTAATTGTCAAAGTTAAGGATAGTAAATGAAAATGGTTATTAAATAAGCTTTCAAACTATCCATCAGAACTCAACAAGTTTTGGTAGTGGAGAAATGCTGAAGTTTTGGCTATTAAATTTTTGGCTACCAGTCATGATACTGTAGTCAGGTACTCTGAGAGTTACAACAGCAGGAAAAATGCCCTGACCTGACACCAAGGAACTCACAGAGAGAGAAGATGGTAAGCCACATGAAGTATTCAGCATGAGCAAAGCTCAGAGGTAGAGCTTCTCAGGGATTGAGGTCAGTTAGGATTCTTGCATACGTGCAAAGAAGCGTCAGTTTATTTAATCATTGGAGGAATTAATTGACCAACGTTGGGTATCTTCGCTAAGGAGGAACGGTGCTCTGGATTGATCAGGTTAAGGGTACTTTTGGTTACTGAACTAGTGAGGGAATCATAGCATCTCCAAGGTATGCCAGTATATAAAATGTCTTTGAGATTATCTGATAGGACAGAAACATCAGATAGGGCTGCCATAAGTCTTGTTTTTACATTGTTACAGTTGATTTAGATTAGACAATGAAATCGTCCACTGGGTCAGTTCTAACTCATGTGTGTTTTTCACTAGGTTCTATTATTATGGCTCTAGATCATAATAAATTTTATTTCCATTATTCTGCATTTTGCTTATAAAACCTTCATAGATTTAGAAGGGATAAGTTACCTAGAGATAGAATTAGTTTATGTCTTTTTTCACCTAACCCATATTTGCTTAACAACAGCTTATTTTATTACTTAGAGAAATTGCCTTAAAATTTTTTTTCCAGAAAAAATTTTCTCTCTGTTTTCTAGGATATAAGCATCTAAAAAATACATTTTTGGTTATGCAATGGTTCAGTAATTTTTGGTTATCTGTTCATTCACAGTGGGATGCTGTATTCAATGCAGTATAAAATATAATATCAATATAATAACAGTAACATATCAACATGCTTTGATATCAAGGATTTTAATCAAGAGAAGAAAGAAACTATATAGAAGGAATAGTGGATTGTGTGTGCATATGTGTGTGTCATGTAGGTGTTTGTATCCAAATGCCCCTTTCCTTTTTATTCCTTCTACGCAACTTCTGTACAGCTTTGATTTATAGGGGCAGTTTTTCTAAGCAAATACTAGGTACATTTTTTAATATCAGGTTAAAAGAAAAGGAGATCAGAGCAAAACTAATATACACAGACTACTTTTTTATTTATTGTCTAGAATAGATCAACAAAATGAGGTTTAATTTGTCCCAGTATCCCAGACTCCTGAGCCAAATCTCAAAGAAGGGAGAGAGACGTGAAGATTCAGATTGGATACTGATATGTTCTGACATCTTAAGTTAGGTCTACTGTTTAATATAAGAATGTAGTCAGTAGAGACTCTAGTGAGCAGAGATTCATAGATTATGAATACATCAGTTTAGTAGACATATTATGAAATGCTTTTAAAATGTACTGTAATAGTGTTTAGTTGATTTTTCCCCACAGAATTACTATCAAACATTTTAAGGGATAATCCATGGGTTGTTTTTCTTTCTTTTTTTTTTAAGATTTTATTTATTTATTTGACAAAGAGAAAGAGAGAGAGTACAAGTAGGGGAAGCGTCAGGGAGAGGGAGAAGCAGGCTCCCTGCTGAGCAGAGAGCCCGATGCGGGGCTTGATCCCAGAACCCTGGGATCATGACCTGAGCTGAAGGCAGATGCTCAACTGACTGAGCCACCCAGGTGCCCTGTTTTTCTTTTTTAGAGATGTCATTTAGATATCTAATAATGATGCTTACATATCTTTGTTTTTCCATGCTATACAAAACTCATCCCACAAATTAACTTTATGCAAAATGCTTAAATTATACTTTCTACTGTTGGAGAAATCCTCTGTGACAGAGAAGAATAAAAAGTTCATTAATACATATGTTAATTTTACTTTTCCCAACAACTTAACTCTCTTATTCTAGGGAACAATAAAACCATCCTACTGAAAGTGGGGTAACTCTACAGTTGAGATTCAGTTCTAGATGAATACATGTAAAAATATAAGGCATGTAGCTTCCAGTCATAGAAATATGTCTTTCCTTGGGCTTCTTTATTATAAGTATATAACTGATGTGCAAAAGAGATTACATTACATTAATTTATTTAACATTTGCAAATTAGTTTTAGAGACAATGCAAAATAAGAGCAGAATAAATATACTTAGGTTACAAAACTCTTAAAAGACTTTTAGTATCTGCAGCTTCTAATATGTTCTAATATGCAAGTTCAGTTTCACTTATCAAATGTGTGAGGAATTATCAACAACCTGTAGATCGTGAATTCACATGAAACAGATTGCTTTTGATTTGTTTTGTGGGTCAAGGGCATGCAGTTTCATTACTGGGAAACTTAATTTATGCCCTCCCATATTATATTCACTTCCATGTGGTGGTCAGGAATACATAAGAGCTTGAGCTGCTGTAATGTTAGTACTGCCTGATTCATAAATTACTATGGTAGGTAAATTCAGGGCAGGCATTTATGAATTTCAGTTTCACAAGAATTACCACTACTGATAACATAAAGGGACTCCAGACTTCCCTTTAGTACTTTTAATTTGAATGCCAAGTCGACTGGAGGCAAATGTGTCCAGTGATATTTTCTTATTATCCTCAAGACATCTTTTTATTACTCCTATTCCTTAACCTATATGGGTTTTAATAAAGTGAAGTGATAACAGCCACCCAGAGTACTACAATACAGCTCAGTTAGGGCTGGTTCTTTGTGGCATTTTACTAATAGCAATACCAGGTCATTTCATATCATTAGCTTTCTAATAAAACTACTTTTTAGTTGAGAAGTAGGTCAGAGGAAGGCTATTAAAAGGCAGCAGAGGGGCGCCTGGGTGGCTCAGTCGTTAAGCGTCTGCCTTCGGCTCAGGTCATGATCCCAGGGTCCTGGGATCGAGCCCCACATCGGGATCCCTGCTCAGCGGGAAGCCTGCTTCTCCCTCTCCCACTCCCCCTGCTTGTGTTCCCTCTCTTGCTGTGTCTCTCTCTGTGAAATAAATAAATAAAATCTTTGAAAAGAAGAAGAAAAAGAAGAAAAAAAAAGGCAGAAGAAAGAAGAGATAAAAACATGAAAAGGTCTGTGAATATCCTAAAAACTACTGAACTGCACACTTTACGTGGGTCAATTGTATAGTACCTGAACAATATCTCAATAAAACTGTTGGAAAAAAACAAAACAAAACATAAAAGGGGCAGAAGAGACTACAGTGGGCAAGAGGAACTTGTAGAGCCACGATAATTTAAGTAAATGGTTAATGTGAATAGCTCAAGCTCAGTTTATGTTGTTTTCATCCAAGTTTTTTTTTTTTTTAAAGATTTTTTTTTATTTGAGAGAGAGAATGAGAGAGAGAGAGAGAGAGCACATGAGAGGGGGTAGGGTCAGAGGGAGAAGCAGACCCCCTGCTGAGCAAGGAGCCCGATATGGGACTCGATCCCGGGACTCCAGGATCATGACCTGAGCCGAAGGCAGTCGCCTAACCAACTGAGCCACCCAGGCGCCTTCATCCAAGTTTTTAACTATAGGACTACAATAAGTATAATCACCTATAAAATATATATTTCATATATCACTGCTTTAATTTTTCACTTCTCTAATATTTAGAGTTATTTATATAGAGTAGGTATAGCATAAAATGAACAAGTATTAGTTGCTACAAATATATTTTATAGATCTATGAGAAGAATGATAAAGATAAGAAAACCAGGCATATATATATATATATATTTTTTCCCTTTTGCAGTCAGAGAGCTCCTTTGGTTCACTATTACATTCTTCCATTCATGATTGTATTTTTTCCTAAATATTTCCAAAGTATTTTCAAAGATCTATTATTTTATTGATTTATTATTTTTAAGTGAGTAGGAAGGAAATGAAAACATATAATTCAGTTAAAATATAGTTAGAAATTAAAAATGTGAATTAAATAAAACTATTCTAAATGTTTTAATCTAAGGAATAAAAAGTAATATCAAGAATTTGTCATTTTACTATTTTGTGTTTTACCTTGCCCAGTATTTTTTACTTTTTTGTGTTTTGTTTTGGTTTTCTGTTTTGTTTTGTTTGTTTGTTTTTTCTTTTCTGTAACAATCTTAACTGATAAATCAGTTAAGTAAGACTGGAATTATTGTATTTGTTTAAAGATACCCTTCAGAAATCAATATCTTTATAGTTAGGATCACTGGCAATAGCAATAGAAAAAGTCTGGATCTGGATTGAAAATCACTTCTCCTAATTACTAGTGACCTTAGAAACTCCTGACACGTCCACAGTTTAGTTTAGTTTGCATTGGTCCTGTATATTTTTCACAGTGGACTGGAGCAGAGACAATCCTTGGAAATTCTATAGTAACCCTGCAGAGCAATACAAGGGGCCTCAAAATTTTAAAGTTATTATTAAGTAGCCTTGCTTTATAGTGTGTACGATACTTTAGATTAAATTGAAAATCCAGGCTTAAAAATTCATTTAAACTTTTCCGGTGTTTGGGGAATGCTAAAACATTTTATTACTTATAATCTTTTTCTAGAGTTCATAAATGCTTTAACATTCATGGGTCTTCTTCCTGAAAAAAAATTATTATGTTTTTATTCCTTAAGTAGGGTCACTAAATGTCTGGGAAAATACAAAGCTTGAATGAATTAAAACATAAAATTTTCCTGACTAGATACTGAAATATATGCCTTGGAGAATATGGAAACTGTCAATGAAACCCTTTTGTGCTATAATCATATTTAAACCATTTCAAGTTTTAACTCAAAATCAAGGAATTAGCCTGAATTATATTAAAGGGCTATTGTGGGTACTGCAAGGTAGAATATGAGTTAACAGAGGAAAGAGTTCCAACCTATGACTGAACTGGGTGGTTGCAACCATAAATCTGTATCTTTATTTTATCACTTCTTTTGTCCTGGTCCATCATCAAGCTCCATATTAGTAGATAATTTATAAATGTAACCATCTGTTTACAAGGTGGTTTAGTGGAAGTACACGTCTTATAATGCATATTCATTAAGAGTTGACTAAAAATGGATCAAGATAAGTATTCCACAATGGTCTAGCTAGAGTTATCTTGTTATAAGTAGAAGAGAATTTTACAGTAAGGTCTTTTAAAAGAATGTTACTTTGGAAATGGTTTATAATCTTAAATATTCCCATAATCGTGTACTTGATAAAAACGTAATACAATTAACACTGCAGAGGACATAGAATGTCTGTAGTTATTGGCATTATTATGCCACTTTAAATAGAATCAAAGTGAATAGCTGGCGTTAGGATACACTGTTGCAAATACCATGAAATGTAGAAAGTATCAGCTTTGCCACTTAGTTACTTCCATTTCAGGAATCAAAACCAACTAGTCTACCAAACATTTAAAGGAAAAAAAAGGTACAGTGTGATTTTCTTTCAAGAGAATTAGAAGTTACTGACAGATTAAAATAGATCGGTACTAACACCAACTAGGGATCAAGAGATACGGCCTGAAAGTGACATTTGAACTAGTCCTTGCTGAATGTATAATAATTTGACAATGAAAGGTATTTCTGGTTGAGGGAAAAGAAAATGGCACCATTGTAGGGCATCAAAAAATATGATTAGGAATCTGGAAGCAAAAATGTTTTCAATTCTAATTTCAGCAATGGCAGACTAAGTAGTTCTTGTTACCTCCCAAAGATAATAATTTTAAAATTGGACAGAATGTAATTTTTAAAAGATTACTGAAAAAGGCAGTGAGAAATTATAAAACCAATGTCCTAGAAGAAAAAAAAAATAGGAAAAAAAAAAAAAGCCCAGGGAGCTCTTTTTAAAAGTTTGGCTAAGATGTTGGGAGGCTAAACAAGTCTTTTGCCAACTTTACAGAACTGGCAAGACAAAAGTTGACATTCATAACCTGCCAAAGAGGAGAGATCCTGGCAAACTCTACAAGCTTCAGGCTTAGAACACAAAAGATTAAACCAAAAGGAAAAGTTTAAACCTGAAGTAAATCAGACTTCACATGAACTGAAGCCAGCTTTGAATTATCACAGTCTTCATTTGAAGTAAGATAATCTGGATTTGCCTGTGTCTTTATCACAGGACTCTTTGGAAATAAACTAAAATCCTCTCTGGAGGAAGATAATATCCAGTGTGTAGTAACAATCATGTTGGAGCAATGGGCAAAATACTCTTTCCTTTCACATATGCTGCATATTCTATACCTAATACAAAGATAGGTGGATGGATGGATAGATAAATGGCCATCTGGATGAACATGATAGACAGATATAGATAAAAGCTGGACAGGGCGCCTGGGTGGCTCAGTTGGTTGGGCGACTGCCTTCGGCTCAGGTCATGATCCTGGAGTCCCAGGATCGAGTCCCGCATCGGGCTCCCTGCTCGGCGGGGAGTCTGCTTCTCCCTCTGACCCTCCCCCCTCTCATGCTCTATCTCATTCTCTCTCTCAAATAAATAAATAAAATCTTTAAAAAAAAAAAAAAAAAGCTGGACATAATTGCTCAAATTATTGCAAATAATAGTGTGGGGGAAGAAAGATCCTTAAAGATTTTACTCATGTAATTTTTACATGTATGGTGTGAGTATGCAGTATATGTGAAAGGAAAGAGTATTCTCTTTATAGCTTTGCTCATTTGTTTTCTGGGCCACCATACTCTACCTATAAGGTATCAAGTGAAGATAAGCAAACATGGACTATAGGCTTCATGGCATCAGTTGTTCATTGCTCAAACACATGTAGACTTGTGAAAGCTGGAGAGAATGATCATTCTGACAAGTGTACTCAGAACATGATTCCCTGATTCTGGTTTCCAGAGATTTTAGAATGTGTAGTCATTCCTTATTTTATCTCCATACCATAAAATGTTTCCTTCTTCACTGTAATTGTTATAATTAACCAAAACTTATTATTTAAAAAGCATAAAAATCTTATTATTGGAAAACAGAATTGGGATCATAAAATTTAGAATTAATTTACACGTTCCATTTTATATCCTCTATTCACTTATAGCTCATAGATTTAAGCATTATTCAGTTTATTTGCAGTGTTGGCTCATATATGCTATTTTAAATTTAAAATTTCTTTCCTTAGGACCATATATTGGGATTTTTTTTCATCTTGCCTGTGCCATCCTCCCTGTGCCATCCTACATAGTACACAGACTTCACATTATCTTTTCACATTATCTTTTCATCTACCTGCTCTTTTATGGACTACGACAAACTTAACCACATTACTAAACCATTATAAGGAGCAAAAACAATGTTAGGAAATAAAGCAAACATATATTAATATAAGTAATAGTACTATATTAGGTAAGCTAGGATAGTTAGGATGACCATATAATTTTAAATTGGAATAATTTTGAAAGTGAAAGGGACTTTTAAAAATACTTTAAAAATATATAATAAATATTTGTTATTGGTTGAAATAACAGTTTTATTATATTATTGGACTTAGAAAATAGCTTGAACTCATAACCATTTAAAAAGAAAAATTATTTCTGAAAAAATATTTATTTCAAAATGGATCATAGACCTAAATGTAAAATACAAAATCATAAAATCCCGAAAAGATAACATAGCCATCACCATTCTCAAGGTCATGTAGGTTTTCCTCTATGTTTTGTAATAAGCTGGACTTATAATTGAAAACTTCTCCTCTGCAAAATACAATGTCACAAAGGACAATGCCAAAAGAATGAGAAGATAAACCACAGACTGAGAGAAAATATTTGCAAAGATATATCTGATAAAGTACTGTTACCCAAAATATGCAACTAACACTTAAAATTTAACAATAGGAAAACAAACAACCCAATTGAAAAATAAGCCAAAGACTTTAACAGGTACCTCACCAAAGAAGATATGCAGATGACAAATAAGCATATGAAATGATACTCCACATCATGTCATTACAGAAATGAAAATTAACAACAATGAAATAGCATTACACAATCATTAGACTGGCCAAAATATGAAATGCCAGCAACATCAAATGTTGGTAACAATGTGGACCAACAGGAACTCTCATTCATTTCTGGTGGGAATGCAAGACGGTATAACCCCTTTGAAAGACAGTTTTGCAGTACCTTAATAAAACACTCCTTGGTATTTACCCAAGTTATGGAAAATACGCCTATACAAAAACCTGTATGCAGCTGTTTATAGCAGTTTTATTCATAATTACCAAAACCATGTAAGCAACCAAGATGTCCTTCAAGAGGTGAATGGATGAACAGACCCTGGTGTGCCATACGATGTAATATTATTCAGCACTAAAAAGAAATGAGCTATCAAGCCATGAAAAGACATGGAACACCTTAAAGACATATTACCATGTGAAATAAATCAATCTGAAAATGTATATACTGTATGATTTCAACTATGATATGACATTCTAGAAAAGGTGAAACTATGGAGAGGATAAGAACATCATTGGTTTCTAGGGGTTGGGCATGGGGGGAGAAATGAATAAGCACAACACAGGGGATTTTTAGGACAGTGAAAATACTCTGTATGATACTATTATGAGCAATACATACCATTATAACATGCCAAGTCTGTAGAATGTACAACCAAGAGTGAACTGTCATGCAATCTATGGACATTGAACGATGACAATGTGTCAATGTAGGTTCATCAATTGTAACAAATGTAACACACCATTAGGGAAATTGATAATGGGAGAGATTAGGGAGGTGGTATATGGGAAATCTCTGTCTCTCTTTCTCAGTTTTCTACCAACCTAAAATTACTCTTCAAAAATGAAGTCTTGGGACAGCTGGGTGGCTCAGTCAGTTAAGCATCTGCCTTCAGCTCAGGTCATGATCACAGGGTCCGGGGATCAAGTCCGACATCCAGCTCCTTGTTCAACGGGAAGCCTGCTTCTCCCTCTGCCTGACGCTCCCCCTGCTTGTACTCTCTTTCTCTCTGACAAATAAATAAATAAAACCTTAAAAAAAAAAGTTTTAAAAGCAAGCAAACAAAAAACAGAATTTTTTAATGGACATTTGGGCATGTAATAATAGAAGCAAAATTATTATTTTTTGATTCAGATATCCACATACTTTTTTAAAAAATATTTTACTTTTTTACTTGAGAGAGAGAGAGAAAGCACAGAGCGAGAGGGAGAAGCAGACTCCCTGCTGAGCAGGGAGTCAGACTCGGGGATCAAACCGAGGACCCCCAAGACCATGACCTGAGCTGAGACACCCAGGCACTCCACAGATAACCACATACTTTATTCAATTCTTAACTATATTAATCTCTAATACTGTGTAACTGTTATTTTTCTAAGAATCATATTTCCCCTGTCCTTTCTGTAGTTAATTTTTCATAAAATTTTATAATTTTCAAAATTCTATTTTTAGGGAACTCAATAATATTAATGCCTCTTTCAACGGACTCTTCTTTGTAGGTCTCAGTATTTTAAATTGAAGAATGCTTTCACTTAAGATGCTGACCAACAAACAATGTGAACTCAGAGGACATTCAGGTAAATGAAGAAAGTCTCCATTCTGTTTTGTTTTGTTCTGATTTTTTAAAAATTCTTTACTTAAATTCAATTAGCCAACATGCAGTACATAATTAATTTCAGATGTAGTGTTCAATAATTTATCAGTTGCTATAACACCTGGTGTTCATCACATCATGTGCTGTTTTGTCTTTAATAACTTAAATGTCAAATATTTCAGACCACTGTTTTTTACAGGCACATTCTTTTTTCTTCCATTAAAAAAATATTTATGCAAACAAGGGATGCCTGGGTGCCTCAGTTGGTTAATGGTCCGCCTTCGGCTCAAGTCATGATCCCAGGGTCATGGGATGGAGTCCCACATCAGGCTCCTTGCTCAGCGGGGACCCTGCTTCTCCCTCTGACTGCCACTCCCCCTAAGGTAATGCTGGCTTCATAGAATGAGTCTGGGAGCTTTCCTTCTCTTTCTATTTTTTGAAACAGCTTCAGTAGAACAGGTATTATTTCTTCTTTGAATGTTTGGTAGAATTCCCCATGGAATCCATCAGGCCTTGGACTCCTGTTTTT
>NC_058404.1:57161294-57235382 GCF_002201575.2 Neomonachus schauinslandi
AAAAACAGGAGTCCAAGGCCTGATGGATTCCATGGGGAATTCTACCAGACATTCAAAGAAGAAATAATACCTATTCTACCGAAGCTGTTTCAAAAAATAGAAAGAGAAGGAAAGCTCCCAGACTCATTCTATGAGGCCAGCATTACCTTAATCCCCAAACCAGGCAAAGACCCCATCAAAAAGGAGAATTTCAGACTGATATCCCTGATGAATATGGATTCCAAAATCCTCAACAAAAACCTAGCTAATAGGATCCAACAATACATTAAAAGGATCATCCACCACGACCAAGTGGGATTTATCCCAGCGATGAAAGGGTGGTTCAACATTTACAAATCAAGCAATGTGATAGAACACATTAATAAGACGAGGGAGAAGAACCATATGGTCCTCTCAATTGATGCAGAAAAAGCATTTGACAAAATACAACATCCTTTTCTGATTAAAACTCTTCAGAATATAGGGATAGAGGGAACATTCCTCAAGTTCATAAAATCCATCCATGAAAAACCCACAGCGAATATCATCCCTCAATGGGGAAAAGCTGAGAGCCTTTCCCTTAAGATCAGGAACACGTCAAGGATGCCCACTCTCGCCACTATTGTTCAACATAGTACTAGAAGTCCTAGCAACAGCAATCAGACAACAAAAAGAAAAGGTATTCAAATTGGCAAAGAAGAAGTCAAACTCTCTCTTTTCGCAGATGACATGATACTTTATGTGAAAAACCCAAAAGAGTCCACCCCCAAATTACTAGAACTCATCCAGCAATTCAGTAATGTGGCAGGATACAAAATCAATGCACAGAAATAAGCTGCTTTCTTATACACTAACAATACAACTATAGAAAGAGAAATTAGAGAAACGATTCCATTTACAATAGCACCAAAAACCATAAGATACCTCAGAATAAACCTAACCAAAGAGGTAAAGGATCTATACTCTAGGAACTACAAAATACTCATGAAAGAAATTGAAGAAGACACAAAAAAATGGAAAAATATTCCATGTTCATGGATCAGAAGAATAAACATTGTTAAAATGTCTATGCTACCCAGAGCAATCTATACCTTCAATGCCATGCTGATCAAAATTCCAATGACATTTTTCAAAGTGCTGGAACAAACAATCCTAAAATTTGTATGGAATCAGAAAAGACCCCAAATCGCCAAGGAAATGTTGAAAAAGAAAAACAAAGCTGGGGGCATCACGTTGCCTGATTTCAAACTATATTACAAAGCTGTGATCACCCAGACAGCATGGTACTGGCACAAAAACAGACATATAGACCAATGGAACAGAATAGAGAACCCAGATATGGACCCTCAACTCTATGGTCAAATAATCTTTGACAAAGCAGGAAAAAACATGCAATGGAAAAAAGACAGTCTCTTCAATAAATGGTGCTGAGAAAATTGGACAGCCACATGCAGAAGAATGAAACTCGACCATTCTCCAACACCAATCACAAAGAGAAACGCAAAGTGGATGAAAGACCTCAATGTGAGACAGGAATCCATCAAAATCCTAGAGGAGAACATAGGCAGTAACCTCTTTGACATAGCCCACAGCAATTTCTTTCAAGATACATCTCCAAAATCTAGTGAAACAAAAGCAAAAATGAACTTTTGGGACTTCATCAAGATAAAAAGCTTCTGCACAGCAAAGGAAACAGTCAACAAAACAAAGAGGCAACCCACAGAATGGGAGAAGATATTTGCAAATGACACTACAGATAAAGGGCTGGTATCCAAGATCTGTAAAGAACTTCTCAAACTCAACACCCAAAAAACAAATAATCAAGTCAAAAAGTGGGCAGAAGATATGAAAAGACACTTCTCTGAAGAAGACATACAAATGGCTAACAGACACATGAAAAAATGTTCATCATCATTAGCCATCAGGGAAATCCAAATCAAAACCACACTGAGATACCACCTTACACCAGTTAGAATGGCAAAAATGGACAGGGAAAGAAACAACAAATGTTGGAGAGGTTGTGGAGAAAGGGGAACCCTCTTACACTGTTGGGAATGCAAGCTGGTACAGTCACTTTGGAAAACAGTGCGGAGGTTCCTCAAAAATTTAAAAATAGAGCTACCCTATGACCCAGCAATTGCACTCCTGGGTATTTACCCCAAAGACACAGATGTAGTGAAAAGAAGGGCCATATGCACCCCAATGTTCATAGCAGCAATGTCTGCAATAGCCAAATTGTGGAAAGAGCTGAGATGCCCTTCAACAGATGAATGGATAAAGAAGATACGGTCCATATATACAATGGAATGTTACTCAGCCATCAGAAAGGATGAATACCCAACTTTTACATCAACATGGATGGGACTGGAGGAGATTATGCTAAGTGAAATAAGTCAAGCAGAGAAAGTCAATTATCATATGGTTTCACTTATTTGTGGAACATAAGGAATAGCATGAAGGACATTAGGAGAAGGAAGGAAAAATGGGGGGGGGCAATTGGAGGGAGAGATGAACCATGAGAGACTATGGACTCTGAGAAACAAACAGGGTTTTAGAGGGGAGGGGGTGGGGGGATTGGTTAGCCCAGTGATGGGTATTAAGGAAGGCATATACTGCATGGAGCACTGGGTGTTATATGAAAACGATGGATCATGGATCACCACATCAAAAACCAATGATGTATTGTATGGTGACTAACATAACATAATAAATTTTTTTAAAAAATTAATTAATTAATAAAATAAATTCACACACACACAAAAAGATCGGATCTCATTGATAGCATTTTTAAATTCTTCCAATTCAGCTTTCATTTCTGCCCTTAGAGACTCTGTGTTGCCATTAATTGATTTCCCCTTTCTAGCTATTGTCTTCACAATTGCTAGCCTGAATTCCATCTCCAACATCTTGGTTATATCTGTATCCATTTGTAAATCTGCAGCATAAGTCATAATCTCTGAGTCTTTCCTTTTTTGGGGGCTCCTTCTCCTAGTCATTCTGTTGATGGGTGTTTGAGGGAATGTATAGAGTCCAAATTATTGACCAGAACCCAAGAAAGATGCACCTGTTTTCTAGGGACCTTAGGGTTGCTGGCCTCTTGTTCTCCCAGCCTGTCTTCTGGGGGAGGGGCCTGCCGTGCTGTTACTCAAGCAATCCTGTTTGGGCAGAGTTGCCCTGTGCCCCTCTGGTGGGGTATGGGCTCAGTGGGAATAAGTTTTTTGGGGCTTTTGTTCTCTGGCAGCTTTCCCTGGTGGCTTTCCGCATCTCTTCCAAGAGTCAGAGCAGCAGAGACCATTTCCAACCCTCTGCCTCAGAGCAGAGAGATTGCAGTCTGTTCTTCAGTGAGCTCTCCAGGCCACACTATCTCTGTTTCTGTCTGTGCTGCTATAAACTGCAATGTCCTGCGTTGTGTGCCTCTCCGCAGCACTCCCAGTCCTGCCTCCAGGTCGGGGCACGTCTCTGCTGTTTGTGCTTCTAATACCGCCGGTTGCTCCCAGTTCACACGCATGACCCTGCCGCTCCAGGTATCCATCCTGGGGGCTGCCCTAAAGTCCTTTTCCCGCTGCTACCAGTCTGCGAGTCTGTGCCCGTCCCCAGTGCGGGAGGCTATTGCTCACCAGTGGTGTAGGATCCCCACGGCTATGCTCCCTCCCTCTGCTGTTTATCCTCCAATATCTGCCTGTGGAATCACAGCTCTCTGCTTCGTACCTCGAAACCAACCGCCTGCTATACTCTGTTTGTAGAGATCCAGATCTTACATCTCAGGCTGATTTTGTGGGTGCTCAGAGTGGTCTGGTAGATATGCAGCTCAATTCCAGGGACTAGCTGGAATAGGGTCCCCTACTCCTCCGCCATCTTTTCCCCCTCCTTCTCAACTATCAAATTTCTATAAGGCGAGAGGGCACTTTAAATTTATATGTTTTTTTTTAATCAGAGTATTTTCTGTTTTGGAAGAAAAAACCGACTATGCATTAATCATTTAACGTTTTGTCCTCTTTCCCTTGACAGTTGTACTTCATGGAAACATGATCTAGTTGGCAACATGAACAAAATTATCAGAGAAAATATCTTATCCCTCATTGTTTGAAAGGTTTACAAAAATGCCTTTTTAAATAAATCATTCTTGTTTAGGCTTTGCCAATTTTAATATATCATTTCTAATCAGTATTTTATCACTTTTCATATGGCAAAATTGTCAGTTTGATATTTAAATGCAGGTTTATTTTTTACCTGAAATGTATTTATACTCAAAATTCACAAAATAGATTCTTCAAACTATGCTGAAAGAGTTAAAATTTTTTTTGTTATTTTAAATAGGTGATTATAAGTTAAAATTTGGTGCATATTTAACAATTAAATCAGAACTAAAATACAGTGATATTGTACACCATATAAAAACATATATTTTCTCTTATAGGAGCTCACACCATTAATTTTATATATGAAATTTTTAAAATATCAAAGCACCACTCTAATACAGAATATATGTAAGACATAAGGTAATTTTAATATAAGCTAATGTATATCTACCAAACATCATATTTGATACATACCTAAGTAGCACAGTTTAAATACTACTTCTGAATATGGTTTATAAATTGAAGTCAAATAAGTTGAATGAGCATTATAAAGTTCTCATTATTATGACAAACTATAATAAAACCACAAGATGAGAAATGTGAGATTTTGGACTCCACTGGGGCTTAAAGTTTAGAGAACTAAGCATTAACATCTATGTGTACTAATTAATGCATAAGGAAAATCTCCGTGGTTACATCAAAAAAGAGAAACTCCTTTTTAAGATCCAAGAAGGCTTCATCTACATAACATCTGAACTAGTGAAAAGATAAGGAAGAAGAGGAAGAGGATTTCAAGTCATGAGCTAATGAAACAAGGATACAAGGAAATTCTAGAAATTCAAAATAAGGAAATTCTAGATCTTTTAAAAGAATATTAATTATTTTTCTGTTTGCCTCCTTAGAAACACATGGGAGCAAAGGAGAGAACATGCCCTACATATGGGTAGAAATATACTGTAAGGTTTATTCAGCCTGTATTGGCTTGCCACCACCTCTTCCCATTTTTTATTTTTTTTTTAGCAAGTGAGGGGCATGATCATAACTATGTTTTTAAAGATAATTTTGGTGTGAAAATATCTTAGAGGCAAGCTTGTGGATGACAATCAGGTAGAATAATAATCTCTTAGTAAAGCCATATCAGCTCAGGAAAAATAATATATAATTTGCATTTTAGTAAACCCATAACATAGACAGAAGGAAAGAAGATCAAGCAAAATTGCAAATAATCTTTTACACTGCTAAGACCACAAAAATGTTGAGAATAGCACAGTGAAATTCTTATTGATTTTGCATGTAATGAACCTTATAAATTGTGTACACAGATTATAAGCAAAAGCAGGAGAGGAACCAATGGTTTTATCATGGCAATGTACTATGTGGTTACCAACAATGGGAGAAAAATTACAGAAAATCCATAAGGAAATTATATTTTAAAAAAAAATTAAGAACAGGGACTAGTTCTGGAAATAAACAGGGCTAAAGGAAGTATGAAAATATACTCTCAAATGAGGGACTGAGATAATCTATGAAGAATTAAGATTTTATGCTAAGTATTCCCTGCTTTTAACCTGTCTAAAAAAATGGATCTCCTTTTTAACCTATTTATTTTATTTTTAATTTTACACCCACATTTGTCTCCATATGATTAGACATTTGGTGTTATTTTATTTGGAAAGTTAAACTGGGGAAGGCATGACTTAAAAGTAATTACCTCTAAGAACTGACAGGCTAAGATCTTCTTAATTACTAAAAGGTTTACAGCCAGTGATTTCCTTTATATTCTTAGGTAAAACAAGGGTTTTGCCCTTTTAACTTCAAGGTAGTTAGCAGTAAAGCCTTTGAAAGCTTGTAAAAGTGTTAATTAAACTAATTATAACCTGATTCACTTGTCTTGGTACACAAATACTTCAAAGAATTGATTATGTGACACTCTGAATCTCCATACAACCATTTATATATTTGTCAGTCTGTTTCATAAGTCATTGTTTGTCACCTAGAGGACCTGTGAAGTAGAGCAATGGTTCTCAATGTCATACTGATTCATATTATAATAATCAGGGGGCCTTAGAAAATACAAATATCAGACCAGTCCTAAATTAATTACATCAGAAATCAAGGGATGATAGGGCACCTGGGTGGCACAGTCAGTTAAGTGTCCAACTCTTTGTTTCAGCTCAGGTCATGATCTCAGGGTCGTGAGATCAAGCTCCTTGTTAGGCTCTGCTCAGCATAGAGTCTGCTTAAGATTCTCTCTTCCTCTCTCTCTGCTCCTCTCACTCATGCTCTCTTTCTCTATCAAATAAATATATAAATCTTAAAAAAAAAAAAGAAATCAAGGGGATGACACCAGAGAACTGATGTTTTAAAAGGTTCCCCAGATAGTAATACTGCATGATTAAGGTTCAGAACAGCTGAGATAGAGACAGTACACAGATAATTTAAGAGCATAGGCAGTCTTTGGAATTAGACTGCATGAATTCAAATCCAAATGTTGGTACCTATTACTCTATAATCTTGGGCATGTTACTTAAACTTTCTATGCTTCAGGTTTGTTCACTTGTTTTGTCTTTAAAGAGGATAAAGGTAGTTGTGAAGATTAGATAAATTAATACATATAAGACATTTTTAAATGTTTTCAGTACATAGTAAGATCTTAGTAAATTGAGGGGTTATGGTCACCTATAAACAGCTGACATGACAAAAAGTTACTGCAGAAATAAAATTGAGAAGCATTTCCTCCCATAACCATTGTTCTCAAATCAAAATTATTTTGTGAAGAAAAAGGCTCTAATTCAATAGCAACAAAAGGAATAAATTGGTAAAATGATATGCTATGAGCCAATTTTAGTGTCTATATTTTTTATATACTTTACATAGAGAGAGGGGAGAAAGAGAGAGAGATCAAAAATGTTAAACAGGAACCTAAACTTATAGACAAAGTAGAAGAAAAGGTACTGAATTTACCATCCTACTTGAAATAACTAAAAAATTAGATAAAATATATATAGCAAAAACTCTGAAGACATTGGACATGGGGTAACAAAAGAAACTAATCCCTGAGAGACAGGAAACAGATCAAGTGAATCCTATTATTGTTTCAGTTTAGTTCCCAGCAAGTTTTCAGAATATAGTGCAAGGAAACAGTACCCAGTTATAGACTGGTAGGATGATATATTGATAGTCCAGGGAGAGTACAGTAGGCTAGAATCTACAGGGAAGAGTACCAGAGAGATAACTGCACACAGAAACTACAGGTATATTCAGAAGGCACCCCTCAAATATAGAAGCAAGTACTTGTCAGAAAATGTATGAAGAAATGTCCCTATAATGGAGAAAAAAGATCCAAAAGAATTATATGAAACAATAATCAGAGCTATGCAGGACCCAAAAAGGTAAAATTCATAATGTCTGTCTTCCAATCAAAAATTACCAGGCCTAAAACTCAGACTAACTAAATAAGAACAATAAAACAGCAATTATAACTGAATTCCATATGAAGAAGCTGGAAGAAATTTTATCATGTGAAGTAGAGGCAAGGCATGAAAGATATGTTTTAAAAGATACAAATTAAAATACTACCAAAAAATATTACTATATCTATGATAAAATATACTAGATAATATAAAAAAACAAGACATTGCAGGAAAAATGTTTAGTGAACTTAAAGACATAGAAATAGAAACTATACAAAATATAACACACAGAGAAAAAAGACAGGAAAAAATGAGCTGTAGGGGAGTGGAACAATTGTGATACAATTTGAACCGGCCTAATATAAGTATGATCACAGTCCTTGAAGAAGAGAGGTAGGAAGGAACAGAGAAAATATCAGAATATTTTGCAAATTTGATGAAATGTATAAATCTACAAGTTTAAGAATATGAACAATCCTAAGTAAAATAAACATAAATAAAGCTAAATCATTGTCCATCACAATGATATTGCTGATAAAAAATAGTCTTAAAAGTACCAGAGTTACAAAAACAAAAACAAAAACAAACAAAAAATTACTACAGAAGAAAAAGGTAAGAATTATAGCAGATTACTCTTAACAAACAATGCAAATTAGAAAACAATGGAACATCATCTTAAAGAAAATGAAGTTTACTGTTGTAAGGTTCCTATACTATATGTAGAGTGGTATTATAACACTTGAAGGAAGTCTACCAAAATTCAGATATACACATTATAAGCCTTAAATCAACCACTAAAAATAAAACAAAACAAAAAACAGAGTTAAAGATAATAAGCCCACAAAGGAAATAAAATGGATTTACAAAAAATCCAAAAAGGAAGAAAAAGAAATAAAGGGACAAAGAACCTATTTGGTAAATAGGAAACAAGTAACAATATAGTAGACAGGAATGCAAGAATAATCAACTTAAAATCATAGAGAAATATCAAGGAACATCAAAATCTTTTCTTTGAAATGATCAATAAAGTTGATAAGTTTCTATCAATTCTGACCAAGAACAAAAGGGGAAAAACATACTGCCTTTATCAAGAATGAGCAAAGTGACATCACTAGAGCTACTACAGTTATCTAAAAGATTACAAGACATTATCTTAAAAAATGAAAAATGGACAAAATTTCTTTTAAAAATTATGAAAGGTCACCTGGGTGGCTCAGTCAGTTGAGCGTCCAGCTCTTGATTTTGGCTGAGGTCATGATCTCAGGGTCATGAGATCGAGTCCTACGTCAGGCTCTGCACTCAGCAGTAAGTCTGCTTGAGATTCTCTCTCCCTCTCCCACTGCCCATCCCTCCACACTCTTTCTCTCTCTCTAAAATAAATAAACAAATCTTTAAAAATAACAAAAATAATAAAAATTACCAAAATGCACTCAAAAAGTACAGATAGTTCCATAGCCTAATATTGCCTTTCCAGTCAGAAAATGTTGAGCTCAGAGGGTTTTACCAGTGAAAGTGAAGGACATTTCTATTTTAGGAAAAGATAATATCAATTATTACATAAAGAAAAAATAACCATTATTTTAGGAATATTTGAGGAAAGCATAATTATTCTACACAATTTTTTTCCAGAAAAAGAAGAAGAAATACTTTGCAATTTATTTGAGGATGGCAGCTTTTCTGACAACAAAACTAAGACCTTTACAAGAAAAGCTAACTACAGACTTACATTCTTGTGAACACTGATGTAAAAATTCTTAACAATATTTTAAGAAACAGAATCAAATAATATATAAAAAGTTGTGTTTTTTTTTCTGAGAGATTCAGGAAAAATAATTGGAAAATCACTATAATTCACAACATAACAGACAAGAAAAAGAAAAGCTATAAGATCAAAACAATGGTGCAGAAAATGAATTTGACAAAACCCAACATCCATTCCTAATTAAAAAGTAAAAAAATCAGTGAAATAGGGTTAGTGAGATATTTCTCAGCCTGACAAAGTGATAAAGGACATGGATGAAAATCTCAAAGCTAAGATCACACTTAATACTGAAAGAATAGATGCTTTCCTCTTACAATAAAAAATGAAACAGGGGTGTTTAATCTGATCATTTGTATTCAACATTTGATCTTCGATTCTAGTCAGTGCAGTAGGCATTGGAAGAAATTAATGTCACCAGATTGGAAAGGAGAAATAAAATGTCCTTATTTGCATATGTGACCATCTTCCACAGAAAATCCTGTGGAATCTACAAAAAGGCTAGTGGAATTAATAAGTGACTTTAACAAGGCTGCAAAATATAATATCAATATGTAGAAACATACTGTATTTCTCTATATTAGCAACCATTTTTCAGAACAACCTGGCAATTCCTTCAAAAGATAAACATACCACAAGATATGATGAAGCCATTCTAACCTCTATTTACCTAAGAGGTATAAAAGCAAATTTCCATACAAAAGCATATATATAAATTTAAAAGATTTTATTTATTTATTTATTTATTTATTTATTTATTTATTTATTTATTTGAGAGAGAGAAAGTACAAGCTGGGGGAAGAGCAGAGGGAGAAGGACAAGCAGACTCTGCACTGAGTGCAGAGCCCAACACCAGCTCGATCTCATGACCCAGAGATCATGACCTGAGCAGAAATCAAGAGTTGGATGCTTAACTGACTGAGCCAACCAGTCACCCCTTATACATAAATTTTAATGTCGTTTTATATGTAATAGCTCCAAACATCTATATTAATTATAATCATCATGCAAATGGTTATGAAGTGAGTTAACATGTACAGTTTCCTTAACATCTACATTTATTTTGTACAGAATACCAAGATAGCTTCTAAAACAAAACAAAACAAAAAAAGAAAAACTAAAAATAAGACATACACAGACCCACAGGACACACATACAAACAGACATACACTACGCAATCAAGCAAAACATACATATTTGTCTTTGTGACTGTATTTCTAGGAGTTTATAGCTCTCTATACATATATTTAATTAAATGTGTGTATATAAAAATATTTCATATCTTAATATATGTGTGCAGTTCTCCTATTTTACAGTGACCAGAACTTTCCTGTATGTTCCACTTCATAAATAAATCAATATATTAGACCTAATAAACAAATTTAATGCTATATACTTGCCAATTATTTTAGTAAACAGGTATATTTCTAAAATTCTTAGTTTCAGAGACATTTTAAAATTTATTTGCCATTACTATCTACGTAATATTTATATTATATGTAGTTATACTTCAGTAATATAGCTATATTATTAAAATATGATACGAATTGCATAGAATCCTGACACCTCCTCAGTATTTTCCCACTTTTCTGTACAGATTTTATAGTTTTCTCAAGAAACTTTGCTTATGGGGCACCTGGGTGGCTCAGTCGTTAAGCGTCTGCCTTCGGCTCAGGGCATGGTTCCAGGGTCCTGGGATTGAGCCCCACATCGGGCTCTCTGCTCGGTGGTAAGCCTGCTTCTCCCTCTCCCACTCCCCCTGCTTGTGTTCCCTCTCTCACTGTGTCTCTCTGTGTCAAATAAATAAAATCTAAAAAAATAAAAGAAATAAAAGAAACTTTGCTTATATGGTACATATTAAATTTTACATAGTTCAACTGTTTTTTAACAATAGTAAAATAATGAAGTTTATTGCCACTGAAAGGAACTTAGAGCTTATGTTTATAAATAACATGTAGCTGCAAAGGAAAATAAGTGTCAATTGTTAGATTCATTTTTCTCTCTACCTAAAAGGATAGCATGAGCTTAAGAAGTATGCTTTGCTTGATTGTGTAGTTTTTGTTGTTGTCATTTTTCACTCAGTAGCTTTCTTTTAGAATTCTTCCTAAGCCTGATAGAACATTTTAACTTAAGAAGCTCAAGGACAAATTAATGCTTTATTGAAACACATATAAATTCTTGGTTTGAATCTAACCATAATTGTCCAATAAAAGAATGATTCTTCCTCTTAGAAATAGCATTTGCCTTACCTGTTACTTAGGAGAGGAGTTTCATTTTGGAAATATATCATCCACTTAAAGCATTTTGTCCTTCCTGATGATTATTTTTTTTTCTAACCTTCATGTTTTTTTCTGGGTTTTTCTTACTATTAAGTGTTTACATTATGGTAAGAAAGGAAAGTATGTTATTTTAAGTTTGGGTGTACATTTTGAGATCATAAAATGATCCAAAATTCTGTTCAATGAAATGAACATATACCTACACTTATTGCCTATTTCTTCTCTTTGACTGGTTCTGAAGGCCCCAACAAAACAAAAAAGGAACTGCACATTTAGTTGAGTGGCAGTTCACAGACCTATGTTTACTTTGGTATTTAACTCATGGGAATTAATATTTTCAGCTTAGGTTATTTGGATTCAGCATCTTAGTAGAGAACTCACATTTAGGTCTGTAATTCATTTTGAATTAATTTTTGTGTATGGTGTAAGAAAGTCCAGTTTCTTTCTTTTGCATGTTGCTGTCAAATGTTCTCAACACCATTTGTTGAGAAGACTGTCTTTTTCCTATTGGATATTCTTTCCTGCTTTGTCAAAGATTAACTGACTGTATCATTGTGAGTTCATTACTGGATTTTCTATTCTGTTCTATTGATCTATGTGTCAATATTTATACTAGTACCATATTGTTTTAACTACTACAACTTCATAGTATTATGTTACCTGCTTTTTAATTTATATTTTATAGGTTTTATCTTCTACTAAAAGTTTCTCCTAATTATTATCTGTATATGTGAAGCCTACTGATTTTTTTAATAAAATGCTACCTTATTGGATTTTCTTACTGTTTACAGTACTTTTTAATTTCTTTTTTTTTGTTGTTTTTGGTTTTTCAGGCATACCGCTGTATCATCTTATATTGAGACAGTTTTAAATATTCTTTCTCTTCTATAGCTATCTTGGAAAATTCTCCCCAAACAATAGTGTGGGTGCATTTTTTTTCCTTATCTTTTCTTTAGAGAGAATATCCTATTTTCCCCAATAAGTTGTTGCTCTTTAGGCCCAACATATGTAATACACAAACACTCTCACATACATATATATCAAGTTAAGAATGTATCTATTTAATCTTATTGAGTGTTTTTAGCATGAATACGTATTATTTGAAATATGTTTTAGTATTAATGGAAATGAGGGTTTTTAATGTGTTAATATAATAGATTTTTAAATGTATTTTTATATATCAAATAAAAAGTATTGGGATTATCTGAATTTTTATGTAATTTCCCATTAAAACTATGTAGGACTGATCTATTTTAAGGAGATTTTCTTTTGCTAACTTTATGTCTTTTTTGGAAGTGCTCAGGGATACAATATTTTCTTCATTTTTATATGGTTAATTTTTTTAGTAGCCTTCTCACAGTGAAAACTGGGTAGCTAGATATTCAATCTTTGGCACATATTTCCTTTCCTTGAACATTTTTGAGATATGGTTCCCCTGTTTTATTTCACTGAACCTTGTTGAAATGCATATCAATGTGATGGTGGCTCTTTTGAAAGTTTTTCTGTTTTTGTTTATTTGTTTGTCTGGAGGCTCAGAGGATTTTCTTTTTAAGATTTTATTTATTTATTTGACAAAGAGAGAGAGAGTACAAGCAGGGGGAGCAGCAGGGAGAGGGAGAAGCAGGCTCCCTGCCGAACAGGGAGCCCAATGAGGGGCTCGATCCCAGGACCCTGGGATCATGACCTGAGCCGAAGACAGATGCTTGACGACTGAGCCACCCAGGCACCCCAAGGGTTTTGTTTTGTTTTATCATTAAACTGTTAATGTGTAATAATTTTTCAGATTATATTTTGGGTCTGACTCTTTTGAGTGAATTTTTCCACTACAGGTTGTGTTCTTACAGGACTTTTCAAGTTTTGTGTAACCCGAGGGTTGCTATCTCCTCAGCTTTACACTCCAAAAAGATGTGTTGATATGATGCCTGCTTACTCAGCAAGCAATGTCCCAGTGAAGTGTGCTACTTGGCTATTTTACCTCAGACATAAGTGGACTTTGGGGATATCTAATATTGCAGTGCTCCAGGGCACAACAGAGTCATAAATTCTAATCAGGTCAAAGGAGTATACTATAAAATGCAGTAGTCCACAGTAGAGTAGAATGGGTGATGGGACCCTGATACTAGAGGTACCTGAAAACATCCATCTGAAAGAGAACAGACAGCCTTAAGAATAAATAGATGCTGAAATACTAAGAAAAACATATCCCCTGTTACCTGATATACTGGAATCCACCCTCACTTAGACCTGCAGACGAATTCTGATCTGCTTCAGTTCTACAGGAAGCTTACATGTCCCTGCATATGAAGGCAATGGGAAACTTTGCTTGAACAAGACAATTCCTCAAACAGAAATAAGAGACTTACTGGAAGAGGTCTCTTTCAAATGGCTACCGAAGACAGGATGACTACACACAAACTGACCATTTTCCACATATCATAAGGCACATGTGCTTGTGTTTTTGCCAGTTTATACACAAGTTCTTAGACAGTAGCCAGTGGGGTCCCTCGAGTCTTCTGAATTTTTTCAGAATATCTGGGGTGGTCTGTACAAGGTGTTGGCTGGTTGTATGCTAGTACTTGTATTTATAATTTCTCTCCTCTCGATTACAACAAAA
The DNA here is from genome assembly GCF_002201575.2 of Neomonachus schauinslandi. Taxonomy (NCBI): domain Eukaryota; kingdom Metazoa; phylum Chordata; class Mammalia; order Carnivora; family Phocidae; genus Neomonachus; species Neomonachus schauinslandi. Next base: position 57,175,418 of record NC_058404.1, read on the forward strand.
CATTGAGCCCATTAAGTTAACTTCGACTAGTTTAAATGATAATTCAAAAACAATTATCCTGTTAATATGTTTTCTTTTCCCAAAGGTCATTCTTTGCACTTTCCGATCCTGGCCCACATCTACATTTTGCCAATAGAAGCACTTTAGCAAACTTGGTCTATAGTTTATTTCCATTCCTTCTCCACTGAGGTAAGGCTCCTGTGAAATGCTCTTTATCTGCCTTGGGCATTGTTAAAAATATTTTCAAAATTAACTGATATAGAGGTACAGAGGGAAAAGAGAAAGGATCATCTAAGTGCTATTCACTATTTATTCTGCCTGTTCTATTACTAAATATGTTACTAATCGAATATTTATGGATCAATCACACATAAAAATAAAAGAGAGAAAAATTAATGACACCATGAGTGAATAACGCAATGAAAAATAATTGCCACTTTGTTTGAATAAGAATGCAGAATCAGTGATGTTTAAATTAAAATCAAGGGTAAGTTTTTGTGGTAGGCAGAATTATTGTCCCCAAAGATGTCCATACTCTAATCCTTGGAATCTGTGTATATGTTATCTTATTGATAAAGGGGAATTAAAATAGCAAATAGAAATAAACTTGCTTATCAACTGGCCTTAAAATAGATTATCATATACTATCTAGATAGGCACAGTGTTATTTCAAGTATCCTTTAGTGGAAAAACAGGGCAGAAGGGGAATTAGCGTCAGAGAGAGATGTGACTATGAAAATAAAGCTCAGAAAGATGCAACATTGCTGGCTTTGAAGACGGAAGAAGGGGCCATGAGCCAAGGAATATGAGCAACCTCTATAAGCTGGAAAAGGAAAGGAAACAAATTTACTCCAAGAGCCTGCAGAATGGAACATACCTTGCTAATATCTTGATTTAACCCAGTAAGACCAGTGTTAGACTTCTAACCTACAGAACTGTAAAACAATAAATTTTTGTTGATTTAAGCATGTGGTCATTTGTTACAACAGCAATAGAGAATCAATGCAGTTATAAATACAGAATTAAAATTAAATAAAGCCATGGACTTTGGGAAATGATATTATCCTCAAGATTTAAATTATTTTAATTCTACCCAGAAATGTTTCCTCATGTCTTTAAGTTTATTCTTAGATATATTTAATCTCAACTATAATTATTTGAAGATAAAGCCAATAAAATTATCACTAATTTCTCTTTATTGTTTTGCTTGCTAAAGTTAAAAGTGCCATTTTAGGTAAATTAAAATTTTACCTTCAATTTAAATTATGTAAAAACCAACTTTTATTTTTTCAACAAACTGTGAGAAATGTAAAATACATTTTAAAACCCAAAGTTGAAATTTCATTTAAGTTGGTCACTAACAATTAAATAACAGAACTTATGTAAGGCATTTAAATTATAACACTTATACTCTATTTTCAAATGTTGCTAAAAGCATTGAGGTGAAAATAACCTCAAAGTATAACTTTTTTCTCACTTATTAGAACAAGATCAAAGGGGAAAAAAGGCATATTTTTCACTACTTAATCTTCTCACCAAGATCTTTAATTACTGTTAGGATAATGTTGAATGCAATAAATATTTCATTCATATCACCTGAAATTTAAGTAAATTGGACATGTTGCTTTTCATAAATCTCTACTTTAAAAATACATATCAAAAGGAAAAAGAATAACAAGAGTACACAGACTACTCACAATTATGTGATGTTCTTTTTTTAACTTCCACTAATTTTTTTTAAAGATTTTTTATTTATTTATTTGAGAGAGAGAATGAGAGACAGAGAGCACGAGAAGGAAGAGGGTCAGAGGGAGAAGCAGACCCCCCGCCGAGCAGGGAGCCCGATGTGGGACTCGATCCCGGGACTCCAGGATCATGACCCGAGCCGAAGGCAGTCGCTCAACCAACTGAGCCACCCAGGCGCCCCATTAACTTCCACTAATTTAAAAGTTGACATCAACGGTGTAGAATTAAAACATATTTATTGTGTGTTTTGTAGTCACAGAGCACAGTGATTAGGATTACAAGCTCTAGAATAATTTGGCCTTGTTTTAAAGCCATTCTTCTCCACTTTGTGAGTGACTAACACTTTCATAAAACATCTCCAATCCTTAATTTTCTTATGTGAATACTTCAGAATAGTGAGGTTTATGTGAGATGACACTTGCTAAACACTTAGAAAGATACCAGGCTCATAATAAGCCCACATAAATTAACAATTACTACATTCTTATATTTTAACAATACCATTGCTTTGTGTTGGCATGTAAGTATATATCCATGCACATTTAGAAAATCACAAAGGTGTACCATTAATAATACAGATGGGAAATAATAAATCCGCTTAAAATGACTTGGGCAAAGTTGCCTTGAAGGTATCTCTGAATTGAAGCTGTAAAACATTTTCAGTATTTTGTAAGTATACAGTTCTCTGTCACCCTGATTTTCTACTACTTGGAACTTCTGAAAGAACCAAAGTAGTATATTAATGCAACATAGTTTTTTCCACTTCTTTTTGATCTTTTCAGTTCCTTGCACTCATAATTCACTTTGGTTTCCTGTGCTATTTATCTATATGTGACTTCTAATTTAACTTATCCCATTTCTCAGTTTGTCTGTCTCATCAGTCCAAATTCTTCAGGTATAAACCATATTCCTCTTTTATTATCAGTGTTAGTCAATCTCTCTTCATAGATGACTGTTAGTGTAAATATAGTGTTAGTTTATATCACTCTTTCTTTTCAGTTGAAGTATTTTATTTTGCTCCCATTTCAGTACTCATTTCTCCACTGTAATTTCAGTCCATGGAAACCAGGAGGTTACCTTATTTACCCCAAATGTCAATGACTACAATTCCCTAATAACTAAATGGGAATAATAAGAATCAGACACAGAGGATCTATCATCCTCCAAAAGGATACTACCCTAAGTTTGTTGACATGTAAAGATTTTGGAAATTACTTAAAATCTCATCAAAACAAACTGTGTTTAGACATTTGTTATTCATCCAAGAAAAAGTTATCCCAATTCTTCTTTTATCCCCCCAATTCAGTGATAAAATTGAACATTCTCAAAGTGCTTGAACTTGAAAGAATTACTTGTTGGATATAGAGATCAAGGAAGATAATGACAAAGGCAGCTTGCTCTTTATTGACTCTATCTCTCATTTAGAAAATCACAAAGGTGTGCCATTAATAATACAGATGGGAAGTGATAAATCTGCTTATAATGACTTGTGCAAAGTTGCCTTGAAGATATCTCTGAATTGAAGCTGTAAAACATTTTCAGTATTGTGTAAGTATACAGTTCTCTGTCACCCTGATTTTCTACTACTTGGAACTTCTGAAAGAACCAAAGTATCATTTGTGCTTCCCCATGGGAGGTGGACATGCTTGATAGCAGGTGTGATGTTAGTGACTTCTGTTTGACCATAATTTGTCTACCTGAAAACCTCATCATTGCTACCATCAGAAGTCCTCTTGAACTTCTAGGAAGATGGTGAAGTAGGAAGGTCCTAAGCTTACCTGGTCCCATGAACACACCTAGATAACAGCTACATCAGTGTATTCAACCCAGAAAAAAGATCCACAAAGAAGCAGAACAGAACTTCCATAGTTAACTATACAGAGGAGACCACATTAAAAATGGTACAAGGAGCAGAGACACAGTTGGGAACCAAACTCCTAGTGAGACTAACCACAAGTGGGAGGAACACCACAAGCATAGAGAAGGGAGAGGAGTAGACCCCACACTAGGCACCCCAGACACAGGGGACCTGCACTGAGAAGACAAATCCCCATGACATTTGGCTTTGAAAACCAGCAGGACTTAATTCTAGGTACTTTAAAAATCAGTGGGTTCAAGCCAAAGGGCAATAGGAAACAGTCCCTTCCCTTAAAGAGATAGCATAACAAACAACTCTGTGGAGATATAGCAGAGAAGCAGCAGTTTGAAAAGCACCAGGGGCAGGGGGAGGGGTGGTAAAAGAGCTTTATTTACTAATTCCAGAACATATGCTGGAAAGGCAGGGATCTTTAATAGACTTCTCTAAGAACAAAAGAGCTGGAAGTCTCCATTTCTCTCCTCCCACCCTAGCCTAGATAGTCTGTAGGCTACTTGCAGGAAACAGCTGGAACACTCTCCACCTACCTTGCTAACACAGCTTACACCCTGCCCCCACATTGTCCTATGGATCCATCCAACCAATCCCTCCCATCCAACTGGCCTACTAGCAGGAGTCCTTCCAATGTGACTCCTGCCTTGTTTACTGCAGAGACCAATGCCCCTCCAAAGTGACTTCTGCCCTGGGGAGAAGGGAAGATAACCACAAACTTGCAGTCCCAGCAGCCAAAGCATTTAGCTAGCAGTGCAAAGAGAGTGCCCTGATTAGTGCATCTGCAGCTATGGCAGGCACCTGGCCAGACTGCCAATCCTGCCCACCAAAACAAGCCACTCAAGAGATAAGGCAGGGAAAGCACTCTGCAGTTCAGTGTCACCACAACCATGACAAATGGGCTGAGGGCAGGCACCACCCAACCCTAAGTCCACAGTGGCCCCAGATTATCCTCTGAACAACATAGGGATCAAAGCAAGCCCACAACAGGCAAAGCAGGCCATTGCAGATGACTGGACAGAAGGCAAATGAGGCTCAGCCAAAATAGGAAGGGCATATGCAATCCACATAGGAGACACCTCTGCCTGAAGTGCCTGGTTCTGGTGAGCAGAAGACATTACACTACAGGGCACTGCAGGGCCTCTTCTTCATAAGGCCACTACTTTCAAGATCAGGAGACATAACTGACTTTATTAAAATAGAAACAAACACAGAGAATTAGACAAAATTAGGAGACAGAGGAATATGTCCCAAATGAAAGAACAGGACAAAACCATAGCAAAAGAGCTAAAAGACACAGAAATAAGCAAAATGCCTGATAAACAACTCAAAATAATGGTCATAATGATACTTACTGGACTTAAAAGGGCTGGAGGATCTTAGTGAGACCTTAAACAAAGATATAAAAAATATAAAAAAGAACCAATCAGAGATGAAGAACTCAATAGCTGAAATTTAAAATACACTACAAAGAATAAATAGTAGATTAGAGGAAGCAGAAGAACAGATCAGCAAGCATAAGACAGAGTAATGGAAAGTAACCAAGCTGAACAGCAAAAACAGAATAATAAAAAAAGAGAAATGTTAAGGGAACTCAGTGACATCATCAAGCATAATAACATGTGCAATATAGGGATCCCAGAAGGACAAGAAAGAGAAAAAGGTGCATAAAATTTATTTGAAGAAATAATAGCTGAAAAGTTCCTGAATCTGGGGAGGGAAACAAATCTAGATCCAGGAGGCACAGAAAGCCCCCAACAAAATCAATCCAAGGAGGTCCATACCAAGACACATAATAGTTAAAATGGCAAAAAGTAGTAATAAAGAAACAATTTTAAAAGCAGCAAGAGAGAGAGAGAGTGAGAGAGAGAAAGTTATATATAAGGGAAATGTCATAAGGCTATCAGATGATTTTTCAGCAGAAAATTTGCAGGCCAGAGGAGAGTGGCATGATATATTCAAAGTACTGAAAGGAAAAATCCTGCAACCAAGATTATTCTATCTGGCAAGGCTATCATTCAAAGTAGAAGGAGAGATACAGAGTTTTCCAGACAAACAAAAGTTAAAGGAGTTTATCACCACTAAACCAGCCTTACAAGAAACAATAAAGGGAATTCTTTGAGTGAAAAGAAAAGGCCATAGTCAGGAGCAAGAACATTAGGAAAGTAAAAAAAAATCACAGGTAAATACAAACATAATAAAAAGTAGTAGATTAATCACTTATGAAACCAGCACAGAATTTAAAGCAAAAAAATCAGTTAAATCAATTATATCTATAAAAATCAATCAAGGGATTCATAAAATAAAAGGATGTAAAGTGTAACATCATATACATAAAACATGGGTGGAGGGAGTACAAGAGATTCACTTCAGACCTAAAGGCACATGTAGAATGAAAGTGAAGGGATGGAAAAACATGTCCCATGCAAATGGAAGCAAAAGGAAAGCTGGGATAGTAATATTTGTACCAGACAAAATAGACTTTAAAACAAAGACTATAAAAAGAGACAAAGAAGGACACTACATAATTATAAAGGGAACAATTCAACAAGAGAATAAAACAATTGTAAATATTTATGTACCCAACGTAGAAGTACCAAAATACATAAAGCAACCATTAGCAGACATAAAGAAAGAAACTGACATAATGCAATAAGAGTAGTGGACTTTAACACCTCATTTACATCAGTGGATAGATCATCTAGACAGAAAATCAACAAGGAAACAGGGGCTTTGAATGATACATTGGACCTGATGCACCTAACAGATATTTTCAAACATTCCAACCAAAAATGGTGGACTACACATTCTTTTCAAGTGCATATGGAACATTCTCCATAATAAATCATGTTAGGCCACAAAACAATTCTCAGTAAATTCAGAAATGTTGAGATCATACCATGCATCTTTCCCAACAACAATGGTATGAAACTAGAAATCAATCACAATAAAAAATCTTAAAAGAACACAAATATATGGAGGCTAAATAATATGCTACTAAACAATGAATGGGGTCAACCAAGAAATCGAAGGGGAAATCAAAAAATTCATGGAGACAAGGAGTACTGGGTATTGTATGTAAGTGATGAATCACTAAATTCTACACCTGAAACTAATATTACACTGTATGTTAACTAACTGGAATTTAAAGAAAAACTTGAAAAAAAGAAAAAATACATGGAGACAAATGAAAATGAAAACACAATGGTCCAAAATCTTTGAGATGCAATTAAAGCTGTTCCAAGAGGAAAGATTATAGCAAAACAAGCTTACATGAAGAAGATAGAAAGAATCTCAAATAAACAACCTAACCTTAAATCTAAAGGAGCTGGAAAAAGAAGAACAAAGTCCAAAGCAGAGGAAAGAAGGAAATAATAAACACTAGAGCAGAAATAAATGAAATAGATATTAAAAAGATAGAACATATAAATAACATCAGGAGCTAGTTCTTTGAAAAGATCAACCAAGTTAATAAACCTTTAGCCAGACTCATGAAAAAATAAGAGAGATGACACAAATAAATAAAATCAGAAATGAAGGAAGAGAAATAACAACTGATACCACAGAAATACAAAGGATTACAAGAGAACACTATGAAAAATTATATGCCAAAAAAATTGGACAACCTGGAAGTAATGGATAAACTCCTAGAGCCACACAATATTCCAATACTGAATCAGAAAGAAATAGAAAATTTGAATAGACTGATTACTAGCAATGTAATTGAATCACTACTTAAAACAAAACAAAACAAAACTCCCCAAAAATAAAAGTCCAGGACCAGAGTTTCAAAGGTAAATTCTACCAAACATTTAAAGAAGAGTTAATCCTTATTCGTCACAAACTAATCCAAAAAATAGAAGAGGAAGAAAAACTTCCAAATTCGTTTTAGGAAACCAGCATTACCTGGACAGCAAAACCAAATTAAGACACTATACAAAAATAAAATTACAGGCCAGTATCTCTGATAAACATAAACACAAAAATCCTTAACAAAATAGCAAACCGAATGATACACTAAAAAAACAAAAACAAAAGAATAACATTTGCCACAATGAGATGGGATTTATTCCACGGAGGCAAGGATGGTTCAGTATTCACAATTCAATCAATATGATACATCACATTAGCAAGATAAAGGATAAAGGATAAAAACTACACAATCATTTCAGTAGGTGCAGAGAAAGCATTTAATAAACGGCCATATCCATTTATGACAAAAACTCTCCACAGAGTAGGGTTACAAGAAACATACCTCAACATAATAAAGGCTATATATGGAAAACTCACAACTAACATCATACTAACTGGTAAAAAACAGAGCTTTTCCTCTAAGATCAGGAACAGGACAAGGATGTCCTCTCTCACCACTTTTATTCAACATAGTACTGGGATTCCTAGACACAGTAATCAGACAAGAAAAATAAATAAAAGGCATCCAAATTGGTAAGGAAGAAGTAAAATTTTATTTTCAGATGACTTGATACTATATATTGAAGACCCTAAAGACTCCACCAAAAAAAAAAAAAAAAAAACCTAAAAAAAAAAAGAAAATTCAAAAAAATTGAAAAAAAAAAAAATAAAAAACAAAAAACAATTGAAATTCTATACACTAATAATGATGTAGCAGAAAGAGAAACTGGGAAAACAATCCCATTTACAATTACCAAAAAAATACAGTACTTAGGAATAAACTTAACCAAGAAGGTGAAAAATCTACACTATAAAAAGTATTAAAACATTGAAAACTATTAAACACTGATGAAAGAAATTGAAGATAACACAAACAAATGAAAATTTATTCCATGCTCATGTTATTACTCATCCATGAAAAAGAATGAGATCTTGCTATTTGCAGTGACGTGGCTAGAGCTAAGTAAGGTATTATGCTAAGTGAAATAAGTCAGTCAGAGAAAGACAAATGCCATATGATTTCACTCATATGTGTAATTTAAGAAACAAAGCAAACAAGCAAAAGGGGGGAAAAAAAAGAGAGAGAGAGAGAAAGGCAAACCAAGAAACACTCTCAATTATAGAGAACAAACTGATGGTTACCAGAGGGGAGGTAGGTGGAGGGAATGGGGGAAATAGGTGATAGGGATTAAGGAGTGAACTTGTTGTGATTAGCACCAGTTGTTGTACGAATGTGCTGAATCACTGTATTGTACACCTGAAACTAATATTACACTATATGTTAAGTAACTGGAATTTAAATAAAAAACTTAAATAAAATAAAAAGGTTATTCTAAAACAAGAAAAAAAAATTTATTCCATGCTCATGGATTGGAAAAAACCAATATTGTTAAAATGTCCATACTACCCAAAGCAATCTACAGATTTAATGCAATCCCTATTAAAATACCAACAACATTTTTCACAGAACTAGAACAAATAATCTTAAAATTTTTATGGAACCACAAAAGACCTTGAATAGCCAAAGAAATCTTAAAAGAATGAAGTTGGAGGTATCACAATCCCAGATTTCAAAATACACTACAATGCTGCAGTAATCGAAACAGTATGGTACTGGCACAAAAATAGATACATCGATCAATAGAACAGAATAGAGTGCAGAAATCAATCCATACCTTTATGGTCAATTAATCTATGAGAAAGGAGACAAGAATATACAATGGGAAAAACACAGTCTCTTCAAATGGTATTGGGAAAACTGGACAGCAGCATGCAAAAGAATGAAACTGGACCACTTTCTTATATAATACACACACCAAAAATCTCTCAAAATGGATTAAATATTTATTTATTTTTTAAAGATTTTATTTATTTGACAGAGAAAGACACAGTGAGAAGGGAACACAACCAGGGGGAGTAGGAGAGGGAGAAGCAGGCTCCTTGCTGAGCAGGGAGCCCGATGCAGGGCTCGATCCCAGGACCCTGAGATCATGACCTGAGCCGAAGGCAGATGCTTAATGACTGAGCCACCCAGGTGCCCCTGGATTAAAGATTTAAATGTGAGACCTGAAACCATAAAATTACTAGAAGAAAACATAGGCAGTAATTTCTTTGACATCAGCCATAGAAATATCTCTGTAGATAGGTCTCCTCTGGTAAGGGAGACAAAAGCAGTATTAAACTATTGGGACTACACCAGGGGGAAAAAAAAAAAAGCTTTTGCAGTGAAGGACACCATAAACAAAACAAAGAAGCAACCTGCTGAATGAGAGAACATATTTGCAAATGATATATCCAATAAGGAATTAATATCCAACATATATAAAGAACTTATACAACTCAATGCATGCATGCGCGCTCATGCACATGCGCAAGCACACACACACACAAGCATGCATGCACACACCCAAGTAATCTAAAAAATGGGCAGAGGACATAAATAGACATTCTTTTCCCAAAAAAGACATACAGATAACCAACAGATACATGAAAAGATGTTCAATATCACTAATTATCAGAGAAATGAAAATCAAAAGTAACATGAGATATTCCCTCATACCTATCAGAATGGTTAAAATCAAAAACACAAGAAATAACTATTGGCAAGGATGTTATTAGAACCCTTACACACTGTTGGTGGGAATGCAAATTGGTGCAGCTGCAGTGAAAAACAGTATGGAGGTTCGTCAAAAAGTTAAAAATAGAATTACCATATGATCTAGTAATTCCGCTACTGGGTATTTACTCAAAGAAAATGAAAATGCTAATTTAAAAAGATATATGCAACTCTATGTTTATTGCAGCATTATTTACAACAGCAAAGATAGAGAAGCAACCCATGTATCCATCCAGAGATGAATGGATAAAGAAGGTGTGGTTTATATATACAATGGAATATTATTTAGCCATAAAAAAGAATGAAATCTTGCCATTTGTAATACTAAGGATGGAACTCTAGGTCCTCCTCTAAGGTATAATGCTAAGTGAAATAAGTCAGTCAGAGAAAGACAAACACCATGTAATTTCATTCACATGTGGAATTTAACAAACAAAACAAATGAGCAAACAAAGAAAAAAAGAGACAAAAGATAGACTGTTAAATATGGAGAACAAATTGGTGGATGCTGGGGGGTGGAGGAATGGGTGAAATAGGCGAAATGTATTAAGATTACACTTATCATGATGAGCACTGAGTAATGTATAGAATTGCTGAATCACTATATTGTACACCTGAAACTAATAAAAATGCTGTGTGTTAATTACACTTGAATTAAAAAAAAAAAAAAGGAAGTCTTGTTGAGCCTTTGGAGACATCCAAATAGCAAACTGTAATGAACTGCACTGGCTTTGGGCACAACATATTTAAATCCTCTAATAATGCCCTTTGCCTTTATCTCCAACCACTAGAAGCTTCTAAAGGGTAATGACTATTGGGAACCATCCCAATAGTAAGTTTTAATTTATCTTTGTGCACACAGAAAACAACATCTTTTCAAAGATCCTAATGTGTAGCCAGGGTTTAAAGCCACTGTTCTAGAATTTTACCTCTCCAAACATCATAGTTTCATAGAAATGCAGAATTTCAGACCCTTCCTCAGACTGAGTGAATCTGAAGCTGCATTTTAAGAGGCTCTCAAATAATTTATAAGCCAAATAACATTTGAGAAGCCTGTCTCCAGAGCAAATGTTTGCCAATTCTTTCTTTAAAGGGCCAGAGAATGAACATTTTAGGCTTTATGGGTTATGCAATCCATCAGAACCTCTCAACTCTGTCATTATAGAAAAAGCAGCCACAGACAACATGTGAGTGATGAAGGGGGCCTGTTTCCATAAAACTTTATTCATGGACACTGACATTTAAGTTCCTACAAATTTCATGAATCAGGAACTATTATTCTTCTATTTACTTTTTTCAATTTTTTAAAAAATGTAAAAACCATTCTTATCTAGGTTGTATATGAGTAAGCAGCAGGTCATATTTGCCTGCAGGGCCCTGCCACACCCTACTGTAGAAGGTATATTAGGCTATCATATTTATAATCTTGAAGATTGCCAAACTAAATCCCTTTGTTTTTCTTCTTAAAGGAGTCTTTCAATAAAACCGATTTCCCACCAATTAGCCCATCAAAGATGTGCATGCAGAGTAGCTAACACAGGTTGAATTGGTTGTAGTTTCTTGGAAGAAAACAATCATTCTGAATATTATATCATATTTGTGGGATTTGGACAATTGTGAATGATGATTTAATCCTGTAATGTGAGACCTACCCTAGTATACTGTCCCCCTGTAAGACCTCAGGTCAGCCAGCTGACATCCATGCAAGTACTGTTTTCTAAAGACAGTATGTACTAAATGATTGGAGTCTGCCAAGAACTGTATCTGCTATCCCCAAAAGGCATTCTTGTCTGTGACAACAGTAATACTATTTGAAATATACTACATTTTTAATGCACTTGTATTCACACAAAGTATCTCTACATATGAAATACTATTTCTTCTTTTTAAATTTTCAATACAGAAAAAAAAAGCAATTGATTTTTCAAAATTTAACCTCAAATGCAAGTGAAAAATGTTTCTGCATTACTTTCATAAAATGTATAGTAACCAAAGAGTTTAAGTCTATTCCAAACAACAGAATCAAAAAGATTAATTAAAGCATTAAGCAGACAGGATTTAAGATTTCTAATAAATGGATAACATTGCCATTTACATGATGCTTTCTTTGTAAAAATTCTAGTTTGTTAAATTCAAAGATAATTTTGCCAGAACACTTGTTGATAAAATTGACATTGATGATTTATTTTTTTAAAGATATATTTATTTAAGAGATAGAGAGAGAGAGAGTGCCCTGGGGGATGAGCAGAGGGAGAGGACAAGCAGACCCTACACTGAGTGTGGAGCCTGACCCAGGTCTTGATCCCATGACCCTGAGATCATGACCTGAGCAGAAATCAAGAGTCTCACACTTAACTGACTGAACTACCCAGGTGCCCCAAGGTACCTAATTTCTTTACCGAAAATATAACTGGCAGTCAGGAAATTCCATTTTCAGTTCACCATTGATTTGCTTTCTATCTTTGTTGAGTACATATATCATTCCATCTCCAAATATATGATCTATTTTTTAATGTTATTTGCACATTAATGTGTAAATGTTTCATTTTCCAGTATTATGGAGTTTGGTACTATCATGGCATAACCAATAGGATTTAAGAAGGCGTGGCCATGACTTTAAACTTATGGTGCCAATGACAGAATAATTTAAGACTATGTAAGTGATAGGGGTGCCTCGGTGGCTTAGTCAGTCGGTTAAGCATCCAACTCTTGATTTCGGCTCAGGTCATGATCTCAGGGTCGAGATCGAGCCCTTCAATGAGCCCTACAAAGGGCTCCGCACTAAGTGGGAAGTCTGTTTGAGATTCTTTCTCCCTCTACCTCTCTCCCAACCAAAAGAAATAAATAAAATATTTTTTAAAAAACTATGGAGGTGATAAAAATATAGGTAGCTTAAGATGTAATATGTTGGGAAATTCATCTACTTTGTTGTAAAGACCCTCAGCTTCAAAATAAAGTGTTCATCAAATATTTAATAAAAACGCTAAAATTTACAACCATCCAGCATAAAACAAATCCCATTAAAGTATAATTTTATTCATTTGCTTATTATTTTGATATGTATTAGACTCCTCAGTTATCTTAATCTGATTCCTCACCCAGTGCCTACCTTCAAATCATTTCCTTCACTGAGAACAATCACAAATAACACCTCCCGGGGAAACTGTTATGGATTCCATTTACTCTATAACAAGGGAAAGGATCCTGTGGCTTTGTCTTCTTGCCCCCAACTCAATCTCCAGCATGCTACCTTTCCTGAAATTTTCGATGAGATTTTGGTTATTTGCTTAGATTTGTAAAGGGAAGTCCAGATTGGATACTAATGGTAACTGATGTGTGTGTGTGTGTGTATGTGTTCAATACAAGTTGGGATTCCTGTTCACTTAACAGTGAATATAAATTTTGACTATAAGAGCCTGAAATTTGTATGTTTTTTATGAAAAAGAAGATACGGGGATTAGGCAATGTGTTCGGTTTTCTTCAGGATGTAGTTTCTCTGTCCTGCCTGAGGGCCACTTGCAATTGTTGCACTATCCTGTTTCTCATGGCCGATCTCCAACTGTGAATGACATATGTCCATGTCAGAGAACTGCACTCCTGGCTTTCACCTTAAAGAATTCTGGTGGCTCCCATGAGGCAGAGGATCCATGGTCTATGGACAGGTGAGGAAATATGGAGACAAGTGGAACACCCCTAACTACCTCTGTCTCTGTCACAGAAGAGTTCACAGTGTTTGCTCAGGGAGTCTTGAGCTGGAGGCAGCTTAGTTTAATTTTTAAAATGACAAAAGACATTAAATCTGTAGAACTGCCAAAAGAAAAGAAAAGAAAGCTATGAATTCCCTTTGGTAGTTTACTAGATACATTCTAATGAATTCAACTTGTGACCCAGTACCTCTTAAAGAGAGAGTTTAGATTTGGTATTAAACAAACACAAATATATGGTGGAAATACAAGATTAGGATTAACAACACTCAAATGTCAAAAGGGTGAAGAATAGTGGGGTAATTTCCTTAAAAATCCCCTGGTTGAGGGATGGATTATTTATAGACCAGTATGAGCACTGCAAATTAGGAAGAAAGGATAAAATTCTCACTTTTGCAACTATAAATATTTTAACAAAATATGAGAGATTACAATTCTCATTCAAAACCTAATTTTACATTTGTCTTATTTAACCTACTCTGTTGGAATCACAGGGAGGACCCAGTCAACCCAATTTAAATATTGCTAAATTTGATCTGATATTACAATTTAAATTGATTACAGGTTTGAAGCACAGTAGAAATATGGATTAATTCTTCCTGCCTTACTATTGGCCAAATTATATTAAAACATTGCTTGGTTACATTATATTAGACTATTATTTCCAGTATTTCCTATGTGTTCAATCTATGTGTACTCTTCTGAAATTGAATGGGGACTAACTCAGCTAATTGTGTATCTTTATAAAAACAGGGAGGTGGATTTTCTATATAGATATTCCAAGTTTCTATTAAAGAAACATATATTCTGTAGCCAAGGAATTTATATCAATAACCAAGGGAGCAAAAGTCATTAGTGTGTTCTTATTAGAACAATTTGACTAAAACTTAACCAGGACCTTAGATTTCCATAGCAAATTGTTCCCTGATGTAGGCTGCTTAGGAGTGCAGTAAAGTAAAAATTCTCCTACAGGGCGCCTGGGTGGCTCAGTTGGTTAAGCGACTGCCTTCAGCTCAGGTCATGATCCTGGAGTCCCTGGATCGAGTCCCGCATCGGGCTCCCTGCTCGGCAGGGAGTCTGCTTTGCCCTCTGACCCTATCCCCTCTCAAGTGTTCTCTCTCATTCTCTCTCTCTCAAAATAAATAAATAAAATCTTAAAAAAAAAAATTCTCTTACAGATCCGAGATAGATTGGAACTATTAAAGCCTCATAAAACTACAAATTTTTTCAAAAGTTAGGGAAATGAAGTCCAAAACAGCACCCATTTCTAGATGACACATGGATTTTTATTTTACAAACCTTTGCAGTGTTCAAATGGTTAGTGAGGGACATGATTGGTTGTAAGGTGACAATCTGAATAGTGCAAAGTTTGCAAACTAGAAACCAAGTCCTCACAGCACCCACTCCATATGGTCATAAGTGAGAATGGGAAAGTATGTTTATAACGTTACCTTGAAATTATAGTACTTTATATTTGCAGAGTGCAACCCTATCTAAACCATACAACACCTCTGTGAGATAGGTAAGTATTAGTGTCTCTTTGCAGAGAAAAAAGATGTTCCACAGATGTTAAGTGACTTGCCAGAAGACATAGTGCATTACAGCTGGGGATCAGCCCATGGAGGCTTTTGATCCTCAGAATGTGCTCAGAATCTACTGGCAGCAGAATCAAGACATCAGTTGTGCAACTATAACATCCTCTTTTTTGTGTGTTTACATTTAAAGACAGTTTTTTAGGCGATTTCTATTAGGCAATAATAAGAGAAGTAAAGAAATGTAGAAAGAGTGGGATATTTCTCAAAGAAAAAAATTCCTTGCAACATAGAAAGTATCCAAGGCACACTTGGGGAGTACAGCTTGATACTAAACATTACACAATAATTCTTTTCTAGTCATCTAATGCTGCATAACAGAGCATGCCAAAACTTACTGGCTTAAAACAATTGTTTCATTATTTTACAGTTTCTGTGTGTTAGCAAGTGAGGATGGCCTGAGCTGAAAAGTGTTGATTCAGGGTCTGGCGTGTAGCTGCATTCTCACGGTGGCTGGAGCTAGAGTAACTGAGAACTGGCCATGCATTTGTCTCCCTTCATGTGGTCACAGGGCTTTTCCATGGAGTCTTTCCACATGGGCTCTGGCATGGTGGCCTCGGAATAGTCAGAATCCTTACATGGTGGCTCAGGGCTCCAAAAAGAGTGTTCTAGCAAGCAAGGCATAAGTTGCATTGTACCTAGTATATAGGTACATAGTACCTAGCAATTAATAAGCACAAAGAAAGTGTTAGTTTCTATTTTTATATCATCATCACCATCACCATCACTCTTTGGAAACTTCATTGATCCCTCAGTGCAATACAGGTGTTCCCAGGATGTGCACTAGTTGTCTTCCACATGTTGCCACTTATTAAAATTGTTTGCTTTTTTTCTTCTGATACACTATAACCTTTGTAAAAATAAGGCCAGTACCTGCCTTATCTTTATTTTATTCCTAATGAATACATGGCACTTTTCAAACAGCTTAGTGAAAATATGCATCTTTTTCTAATCACAAAACATTAATAATTATGCTTTAAAGTAATATTAAGAATCATAGTATATTAATGTAGTTTTCCTTGTTAATAAGACAGAAAGCATTATGTATATATGTCCAGGTTGTAAATAAATTGCAAAGGCTGACTCTGGAGAAATGATCTATGATAAATGTGATTTACGAAGCATCTCACCTGATGTTGGTAAAATATGAATGTCCAATGTTTTACCTACCTGCATGCTATAGAGGATTTTATATGACTACTAAAATGGCTTAAATAACCTTTAAGTTTTTCAAGTCATAAAAACACATTCTGTCCCTGCAAATATAAATTATACAAATTTACTGTGATTCTGTGGGACAACAATCTTTTCAGGTCACTCCACTCATAATTACAACTAATTAAAATGTGCCAAAGAAAGGATAGAAATTTATCACTGCTCATTAAACCTGTAAAGACTGTGTTAATTAGATGTCAGGCTCAGTAACTCACATAAATGTTTGCTGCCAGTCTAATTTTAGAGAAAAAGGAAAGTGAACCACAGAATATTCTAGATGGGAGTCTAAAGTTTTTAAAAATCAGTAGCTTTAGAGAGACAATAAGTTTATAGCTTTTTTATGGATATCATCATCATCAGTCAGTGGCCTAAACAAATGGAATAAGTTAGTGTGATGTTCGTTGACTTTTAACTGTTTTAAGTTTATAGTAACCCATAGGCAGAGCCAAGAACAATCATGCCTCATTTGCAAGAATTTTAAGACTTTATGTTTATTAAACATATTATCCTTCCTTAAATGAAGCAAAATATTTTAGGATAATTGTATTCAGAAAAATAGATGTTTTAATTTAAAAAAAAATTATTCAATACATAGGTTACATTTTATATAGGAGTCAATGCCAAATTCTTCTATAAAGAGCATGCTTTGTATGAATATGAAAGAATTACATGAGAAAAGTAGAGGAAACTTGCTGGAGAGCCAGGACTTGGGTGTAGACAATGAGGCTATAATATGATAACATGCAAAGTATAAAAGTATCCTTCCTGTTACCTAAAAGAGAGGTGTAAGGAGTATACTATTATGTGCAAGTCACGGAAGAACTCTATAACTGTGGATGTTTCAGGATTGAGATAGAAGGAATTGTCAATTTTTAGAATGCTGATTAAGCATTGCAATGTCTCTGACTTCTCAGACCCAAATACCTCACATATTCTATAAGAATTCCCTGGCCTTTTGTCTTATGTCTTATCTTATATCTTAAACAATTTAAAAACTGTTTGCTACTACTTCAATAGAAATCTTAACGACAAGCTGTTTATGTAATCATTTTATTGACTTTACGTTTCTGGTTTTTTTAAGTAGGCTCCACACCCACCATGGAGCCCAACACAGGGCCTGAACTCACAACCCTGAGATCAAGACCTGAGCTGAGATCAAGGAGGGTATGTGTTGTAATAAGCACTGGGTATTATATAAGACTGATGAATCACAGCCTTGGACCCCTGAAACAAATAATACATTATATGTTAATTAAAAAATAAAATCTTTAAAAAAATAAAATAAATCATGTATGTGTGCGTGTGCATGTGCGCGCGTGTGTGTGTGTGTGTGTGTAAAGTCGGATGCCTAACCAACTGAGCCATTCAGGTGCCCCTGACTTTATGTTTTAAAAGAGCCTTTGTGTATCTGCTGCTGATAGGAGAAGCAATAGCATCACACCATGCCTACAAAAAATTAGTCTAAATTCCCTCTGAAAATATTTTGTCATCAAGATTGGATTCAGGAATTCCAGGATTTTCATACCCTTGAACTTGGTGGAACTGAATGAATACTAGACTTTTCACATTCTACTTTAATTTTTAATTTTAATTTTTTTTTTTACAGAGAGAGAGCATGCGTGCAAGCAAGGGGAGAGAGGCAGAGGGAGAGAGAGAGAGAGAGAGAGAGAGAAAGAATCCTAAGCAGGCTCCACACTCAGCACAGAGCCCTACACAGGGCTGGATTTCACAACCCCGAGATCATGACCTGAGCCAAAATCAAGAGTTGCACACTTAACTGACTGAGCCACCCAGGTGCCCTAAACTTTTCACATTTTAAACAAGTGTAAGACCTGTGGACCCAATTTTGTACTGAAAGGCAGCAGAATATGCCACCCTTAAGTATGTCGGCTTGGGATATTAACTATTTTGAGCTAAAGGCACTTGAAAAACAGCAGATATAAAAAGAACAATCTGATCTCCCCAACTGGGCATATTTGGGGGTGGCATGTTCTGGTACCCTTCAGTACCATCTGTATAGTCACTTTCCCATAGCATAAGGAACACCGTGAAGTATGAGGTCATTTAAGTACGTAAGTATGAGCTTATACACCTGCAGAACTCCATGTTACTCAACAGGAATATAGTTTGCAGGACACTAATTTCAGTATGGCCCATACAGGTGAATTTCATAACCTATGTTTAGTATATTTTTCATCAATCTGGGTGATGCAGATATAGATATTATGTAAATAAAGATTTTTTTATCTTGATTTTTTTCTTGTGTTTGTCTAACTTAAATATGCTTAAGTTTCAAAATGATGACTTTAGTTCACTTGATTTTCTCACATAATAATTACCTTTTAAAAATGTCTCAAGTATATATTATGATCTAAGAACCAATTAGTTCTCCTTTGTTTTAAAGCTTATCATCCTTTGAAATGATAGTTTCTTTAAGACAAACAAAAGACAAAAGAGTTATTAAACTGGTATCCATGGGACTTTTTTTTTTAATTTAGTAACTTCCAACAGCAGTAAATCATCATTTAAATCTTCCTTTATTCCAGAAGCATAGCCATGTTTGTGGTTTTCTGATCTGCTACTGTCCTTGTACAGGTCACAGTGACATTCCTGATGATATATTTAATGGACCTTTGAATTATCACAACCTTTATGTCACTTTACCTGTCAGCATTATTTAATGCTGGCAATAGTACTTTTTTCATAAAATATTCTCTTAGCTAAACAACATCACCCTCTCTGTATGCTCTTCCTTGCCCATTTTCTCCCAGTCTCAATTGCAGATTTCACATATACCCCTCCTATGTTTGGATGTCTCAAGACTTAGTACGGGGCATTTCTCCCTTAATGCGTCTACCCAGGCAGTCCCATTTTCCCCCGTGGTTTAAAGGTCTATTTTCCTGGTAAATTCCAAATGTAGACCTCGTTAACAACCCAGATTAACTTGAGTATCTCAAAACAACATACCAAGTGAAACCCATGTTCCTACACTCCCCTGTCTTTCCCTATTTCTGTAGGTGGTACAATTTACCCAGTTGCTTAAGGCCAAAACTTAAGCATTACCTTAGATTATTAGTTCCCTTATCTGTATATGAACCTTACCCTCAGAATATTTGCTACATATTCTATATACTTCTCTCCATATGGACTTCTACCCCTCTAACCTGAAACATCATTATTTCCTAGATTTCTGGAATTCTTACTACTTTCAATCATTTCTGCATATAGTAAAAAATAATACAAAAATATTCTAAAAACATAAGTATTCTGGAAACATCAAAACTAAGGAGACAGTAAAATGATCAGGGGTTTGCCAGAGGTTAGTAAGGAGGGAGAGATGAATAAGCAAAGGGGAAATATAGGGTAATAAGACTCTGGTATGATACAAAAATTGTGGATATATGTCATTTAATTATATTTGTCAAAATCCATAGAACATACACCAAAAATGAGCCTTAATTTCAAATAAAGGGGAGACTCTACCTGTGTGGGGACAGAGTGAACATGGGAACTTTTTATTCTCTGCTCATTTTTCTGAGATTCTAAAACTGTTCTAAAAAATAAAAACAATTAAAAAAATCATAAGTAAAATCCTGTTAACCACCTCTCTCTCACACACACATCACTATGTAAAAAATGTTTAATGGCTTTAGTTGTACTAAATATAAAAATGTAGGAGACTATATGATCTGGCCCTTGTTAATCTCTTCAATTTGGTATTATACAGTTTTTATCATTGGTTGCCTGTGCATTTTTTTTTTTTTACTTTTTGGAATTCTATTCCCCAAAGGGTTTACAAGGGGTTTGATTAAGTTTAAGAAAATGTGTACACTTCAATACAACAGAAAGTTCTCTTTTGTCCCTTCCCAGTCAATATTTTTTTTTAATTATTTTTACCAAATATGTTTTTGACTGTTCTTGGCCTTTGTATAAATGGTATGTGCTCTTGGTTTCTTGTTGGCAATATTCTATCTGTGAGATTTTTCTATGTTGTTATGTGTATCAGTAATTTGCTCCTTTATAACAAGATGAATGTATTCATTGTATGAATATACTGTGTTTTGTTCATTCATTCTCCCAATAGTGGAAATATGGTTGTACCCAGTTTTGAACTACCACATATGAAGTTGCTATAAACTGTTTTGTACAAGGGGGACCCTATGTGGCTCAGTCGGTTAAGCGTCTGACTTCGCCTCAGGTCATGATCTCAGGGTTTTTGGGATGGAGCACCACCATCAGGCTCCGTGCTCAGTGGGAGTCTGCTTTGCCCTCTCCTTCTGCCCCTCCCCCTACTCATGTGTGCTCTCTCGTTCTCTTTCACTCTCTTTCTCTCAAATAAATAAAATCTTTAAAAAAAATTAAATAAATAAAAATAAAAACATAAATTGTTTTGTACAAGATTTTCCATGGACACAATTTTAATTCCTCTTGAAAAACTATTTGGGAATGAAATTGCTGGGTCATTAGTTAAATATATATATATATTTATGCCATTTGTATATATCTGAAAAATGTCTACTCTTTCTTCTTGATCAGACTTGTTAGAGGGTCATAATTTCTTTTCCAAGAAACATCTTTGCATTTATCTACAAATATCCTTATTTATTAGTTTATGAATGCTATTTTCATCAAATCCAGAATACTAGAAAGGCAGGGTTTTACACTCTTTATAAAACAATATTTTACTATCTTTTTGTTTTCATTATTTCTGATAATGTAGTATTCATGCCCTTGTTTCTCGTCAAGTTTTTTTTTCTATCTTTTTCAAAGATTTTAACTTTGATTTTTAACATTTTGACTATTATATAATACTTAAGGGTGGTTTGCTCTGTATTTTGGGGGGTATTAATCTTTCAGCACAAAATATATATTTATATATTTAGAAAATTTTAAGCCATTATTTTTTCAAATATTTATTTTTCTGTCCAATTATCTCTCTTTTACTTCCAGTAATTAAATCATACAGACGTTAGGATGCTTGATACTTCTCCATAGGTCAAAAGAGCTCCATTAGCTTTTTTCAGTTTATCTATCTCTCCTCCCATTGTTAATAGTGGATAATTTTTATTAATAAGTATTCAAGTTTACTGCTCTTTTCTCCTGACATCTCCTATCCTCCCTTAAGCTCATTTACATTTTTAAAGATATTGCTCTCTTCAGTTTTAAAATTCTGATTTGGTCCTTCTTCATATCTGACATTTCTCTGAGTTTTGATTTCTTCATTCCCTGAACATATTTTAAAAAGCTTATCTAAAATCTTTAAATGTTAATTCCAAATTCTTCGCTATATTTGAGTTGATTTATATTGATTTTTCTCTTGACTATGGGGCACATGTTACTGTTTCCATGAACATTCAGTAATTTTATATCATATATAGTGAATATTCTGAATGACACATTTTTTAAGATGTTGAGTTCTGTTGTTTTCCATTGAAGTTCTGTCTCCTCTATGGTGGGCGGCAGCTGATATATCTTAACGTTTTTACAGTTTTCTAGGAATAGCTTTTCATAGGATCCTCAATCTCTTCTGTATATATAGTTCATTTGATAGCCAAAGATATGGGGTGAAGTTTAAAAACAGATTTAGGGACTTGCCCCTTTGGTGCTCCTTGCTTTCCAATATTTGGTCCCTTACTTTTCAGCTTCCATGACAAACCTAAACTTCATCCTCTGACTCGTTAAGCTAGTAAGACTGCAGTTTAATGTTTAAGTTCCTGCTACCTTGCTCTAGGCAAATAGGAACATTTCAGATGAAAAGCATTAGAGTCACTGAGTTCACTTCCTTTAATTCAGGGATCAACTCTTAACTTTTTGTCCCCTTCTGGTCATTTTTAGTTCTCCTTCAAAAGTAATCTTTTAATATTTT
Organism: Neomonachus schauinslandi; assembly: GCF_002201575.2. Lineage (NCBI taxonomy): Eukaryota > Metazoa > Chordata > Mammalia > Carnivora > Phocidae > Neomonachus > Neomonachus schauinslandi. The sequence goes on from NC_058404.1 coordinate 57,197,937, forward strand.
TCCAGAATTTTAAAACTTATGAGAGTCTGAAAAAGGCTGGTTCTGCCATTCTACAATTACTTTATAAGTTTGTTATATTGATCTGTCTCATACAATAAAAACATAAATTCCATAAGGACATGAACTCTATTTTCCTTTTCTACATTGAATCTCCAGTACTAACCACATTGTTTGATGATTACTAGTTGCTATATGTGTATGATTCTTAACTTTTATGCATTATCATACTTCACCCTTTTAAAAATATCAGGAGACAGATATTATATTTATGACCATTTTAATATGATAAAAATGAAGCATGATTAAATAATATCATAGATCACAGTACACTAATAACAGATTGGGAATAACTGCAGTCTATCATTGTTTCTGATTATTATGACATTATGCTTGATATGTTATTGCTCATTGTGGCAAGTATTTAATAAAGGTTTTATTGATCTCAGCTTTGTACCATTATTTATTATTTGGAAAACTTACTAGTAATGTGATAATAAAGAAATGGGATAGCTTACTGCATTGAATATGTTAGAGAAAATTCTTACCAGATATGATCCTTTGGATGCTTTATTTTATTTTTTTTCAGAAGATTTTATTCATTTATTTGAAAGAGAGAGAGCATGAGCAGGGGAGGGTCAGAGGGAGAGGGAGAAGCTTATACCTTGCTGAGCAGGGAACTGACATGGGGCTCAATCCTGGGATGCTGGGATCATGACCTGAGCCAAGATTCAGCTAGAATGGAAGTCCAAGATGGCTTAATTTGCATGTCTGGCTCTAGATGTTGGCTGTAGGCTAGAGTGACTCATTTGATCTCCACGGGGCTTCTCATCCTCAAGTAGGGTTGCCTGCTTCTCTACGCGGTTGTGTCAGGGCAGCAAACATGAATGATGTAAGGGCCTGTGAAGCTTAGAAACTAGAAATTGTAAAATGTCACGTCTGCCACATATTGTCAGTCAAAGTAAGTTAGAAGACAATCCCAGATGAAACAAGAGGTAGAGTTAAAGATCGGATGAGTTGAAAATAAAATAATTTCTGGCTATGTTTAATCCACCACAAGCCATCCTTTACCAATTTCATCCAATGCTCCCAATGGAAAATATATCCACTCTACCAAACTCTACTTAATCTCATTTGATGTCAAGGCCAAAATCCAGTATCTTGTTATCTGCATCTGGACCAAATACAGAAGAAGCTCCTTGGATACAGGTACACAGATCCAGAGAGCTGTTAACATAAAAGAACCCTCCACTCCAAACACAGATACAGAGGGCATACAATTGTGAAACTGGGGCAGGATAATAGCAATAAACAATCCCATTTAAAAATAGGATGAAGGAAAAGCATACAGCAGCCATTAGTTTATACTAACTCCAAAATGTGTTCAAGAACACGTTGCCAGTTCCTCCTCCAGGAGCAGGGTATGCTTCTTGAGGAGGGCTCATTTCTGTTCCCAGGTATGGTTTCTTAATGCATATTTATCCTCAGCTCTTGGCTCCACATTCTGAGCTTTTGTCTCTGCCCTCTGAAGTCACGTTTCCTTTGCAGAAAGTATAACAGAGTCAGTGTAAATGGCCAAGGTTTAGAGATACATAGAATTTTCATCTTGCTTTCTGTTTTTAAAAAGCTGAGATCCCCTTTAATTTTCATCTTTTTCTTTTTTTATCCAAATTGCTGATGGGTTTTTTGTTTGTTTGTTGTTTGTTTTTGGTACAATTCCATAAAAATGTTGTATCTTTTCTCTAACCAGTCATGGTCTCTCACCCAAAACAAGATCCCTAATCTTTTCTGAGATACCAGCAGAGGTTTTGGAATGTATGTGAGGCCCTGGGCATTAATTTCCTAACAATTCATTAATCCTCCTTTTTTCTTGCTGAAAAGTTTTAATCTAGTTTCAATCTAGAAAAGTTTGATCTAACCTTTAGCCCCAGGTCTGGTTTCACACAGAATTTTTTTTTCCCCAATCAGAGACTAAAAGTCAGTAATATTTTTATTTTTGATTCTCTCAATTTTTTTCTAAATTTTGCTTTCAGCTAAACAGATCCTTTAGTTCTTCTCTCTTTTGTTGTAATATAGGTTGCTATAAAAATGTAATGTGACATTTTTATTAATCTGCATGAAAATCTCTTAAACCAGATCTACAAGGGCATTAACTGCACTTTCGGCACTTTCTTCCTAGTTACTTATGGTAAGGGTTTTGCCAATTGTTCTTCAATTATATAACATGAGTCACCCCTTCTTCAACTTCTTTTTTTTTTAATTTTATTTATTTATTTGACAGAGACAGACACAGCGAGAGAGGGAACACAAGCAGGGGGAGTAGGACAGGGAGAAGGAGGCTTCCCCCGAGCAGGGAGCCCAATGCGGGGCTCGATCCCAGGACTCTGGGATCATGACCTGAGCCGAAGGCAGATGCTTAACAACTGAGCCACCCCTTCTCCAACTTCTAAGAGCAGTTCACCACTCTGCTCTTTGAGGATTTGCTTAGAGACTCCTCATCACCCTTCCAGCTCTGCTTATCACAGTGCTTGAAAGCCAAGGAGGCATGTTTAGGTTTTTGTTTTGAAATACTCTACTACAAGATGCCAATTCTTCTATCAGTTATACATTGCTAAACTACTCCAAAACTCAGTGCTTTAAAGTAATGGAAAATTATAATTTCCCGTAATTTTCAGGGTTAGTTATGTAGTTCCTACACTGGTTTCATCTGGGCTCGCTCATAAAGCTGCATTTAGCTCAACAATCGGCTAGACCGGATTCCCCTAGATGGCCAAGAGTCAGCCCAGATTTCAGTATCTTAGAATTTCATTTCTATTAAAAAATCAGAAGCAAATTCACAACCAAAAAATGTTATGGATAAAGGTACCATAAATTTAACATTCAAATATTTATCGTGAAAATGAGGAAAAAGAGATAGAGGACAAGTTTTACATATATTTTGTTAAATGAGATCGTCTTAAAAGCATAAAGTCTCTGAAATGAGAAAAACTGACCAAGGAAAAAAGAACCACAGTGTGAAGTTGTGTGCATTAAAAACAAAAAGCAAAGGATAATAAAGTTTATAAAAGTATCATGAAAATATTCAGAAATTGTTTGTAACCCAGTATGTACTAAAATTTGTAACAACTGGGAAAGTAGAAAGTATCAGAGAATAAATGTATGAAGGGAAGTCCTAATAGCAGTCATTTATATTCCAAGTCAAGTCTAATAAAAATGCCAAATTGAGAGGTTGGTAAAGTGTGATTCCTGAGATACATGTGATATTATTCCATTGGAAGCTAACATTTGGCTTCATAGCTTTCCAGCTACAGAAAGAATTGATTATTGATGACCTATATATAATAGTCTTTGTAGGATCATAGACCTAATAGTTTCTTTTCTAAAAATGGTGATATAAGGTGGAATGATACTTTCCTATTTAATGCATTACTGCTAAAGAATTAGAGTTTATGTATCGGCACTTAATGAGGCATTTTAAACACATTTTCTCGTTTCTGTTTATTTTTAGCATTCTCTGAGAAAGCAAACGGCCAAATAAAGATTCCCTTGCAAATATGCCCATTTAAGGGAAGCAGCTTTGCAAATATACGCTTCTTACTATTTTCTCATCCTCCAAATCCATCAAATAGAAAGAAAAAAAAGTAGCATAATGAATTTTTCCTGAGTGACTATATCAGGCACTGCATGGGACTGAGGAAGTGATGATGTTCCTCTCATTCAAAAGCAGTGAATTATTTATTTGTTTTGTAGGGCTTTAAAGGAAAATTTCCAAAGGGAAGAAACCTGTTGCAGACTTAAAGACTGACCAATGGCCATCTCCTGCAGGCACATATTATGGAGTGTTTTCTATTAGGAGGTAAAACCACAAAAGGCTGGCAATGACAAAGCCATTTCAGGATCTGATTTCTTACTGCTTAGGTTTATATAGCGGTTTTATTCTCAATAGCTGTGAAAATTTAGGTAGTCTCTGACACTAAGACTTTATTCAGGACTATGTAATAGAAGTCAAGATTACTGTAATAGGAGAGATAAATTGAACACAACACCACTGAAACAAAAGGCAGGAGAGTTTTTAATCATGGAGTGAGATAGTTAAAAAGTACTAGAAAACACTGGGGGCAGGAGGGAAGGCACTAGTCAACATGATCAGGATGTCTGTATTTGCTAATTGGTGCTTTCTGAAGTTAGGCTCCTACTCTCCCACAGAGAATGGGAGATGGGGTCCCTATCTTTCTTGACTATAGTTCAAACGGATGGCTATGTTCTTGAGAAAGGCATTTTGGGTTATAAAACTGGCAAGAAGGTGGGAGAAGATTTATATTTCAAAGGGGCAGATCTGAAAGAATTTACAATTTCAAAATTTTTTTTTAAATAAATGCTCTAAGAAAATGGGAAGCCAGGGGATTACAGTTGGAAAGAAACCTGTCTAAAGTTTAGTCAAGGTGAGAGAAATGTTAAGACCGTTTTGGTCAGTAATATATTAGACATATTCTTTATATCTGCTTTTCTGAAAAGAAAATATATTTAGATATTTCATCAGGTTACTGAGAATTTCAAATGATGCCCATATCTTCATCTTTAACCTAAATTCCTTTTCAGTACAAAAAGCCTCCTTAAAGGGGCGCCTGGGTGGCTGAGTTGGTTAAGCATCTGCTTCAACTCAGGTCATGATCTCACGGTCCTGGGATCGAGCCCTGCATAGGCTCCCAACTCATCTGGAGTCTGCCTCTCCCTCTGCCCCTCCCCCCCTCCATTCATGTTTTCTCTCTCTCTCAAATAAATAAATAAAATCTTAAAAAACAAAAAAGCCTCCTTGGGCACCTGCGTGGCTCAGTCAGTTAAGCATCTGTCTTCGGCTCAAGTCATGATCCCAGCGTCCTGGGATGGAGTCCTGCATCAGGCTCCCTGCTTAGCGGGGCGTCTGCATCTCCTTCTCCCTCTCCCCCCACCCAGCTCATGCTCTCTCTTTCTCTCTCTAATAAATGACTAAAATCTTTTAAAAAATAAAAAAAATTTAAAATTTAAAAAAGCCTCTTTATGAATGTTTACCAATATTCAAAATTTCTGATTAAAACTTAACTTACATCTAACCTCTAATGTCTTCTCTATATTTCTTTAACTAGGTAAGTGTCAATACTATTTTCCTAATTTTTTGGAGTCAAAGCTCAAAGTCAGTTTTGACTTCTTTTCTCAAACCTATCTCAATCTCAACTTTTTTCTTTTTATTATTTTCCAATTCCTGTAACTGTAAAGATTACACATTACTACCTCACATATAAATCTCCTTTTTTTTTTCCATTTTGATGTCATTACTTTAATTCAGATTCTATTTTCCCCTACAGGCTCTAGAAAACTGGTTTCTTTCATTCTTGATGTCACAATCTATTTTACCAACATTTATGTTAAACTTGCTAAAGGTCATATCTGATATTATCACTTTCTTATTCAAAACACGTGATGGCTTTTTATTAAAAAGATGATGGGGGCGCCTGGGTGGCTCAGTCGTTAAGCGTCTGCCTTCGGCTCAGGTCATGATCCCAGAGTCCTGGGTTCGAGCCCCACATGGGGCTCCCTGCTCGGCGGGAAGCCTGCTTCTCCCTCTCCCTCTCCCACTCCCCCTGCTTGTGTTCCCTCTCTCGCTGTGTCTCTCTCTGTCAAATAAATAAATAAAATCTTTAAAAAAAAAAAAAGATGATGGCTGATTTATATATACCCTGTTCCTTTCCAAGGAGGAGAGTCTTCAAAAATTTTACTTTCTATTCTTTTGCCATTCTTTCCTCCCTCCCTCCTTTCTTTCCAGAACTGTTCATTATTGCCTTTTGTACCTGTCTCACATAGGGTATTCTGGGAAATAAATCTGATAAAAGAGACAAGGTCTGGTCCTATCACCTTATGGTTTAGCAGAGAAGGCAATTAAACTAAGGCTTGAAACAATGTGTAAGTGCTGAGATAGTGAAAGCACAGGTGTCAAAGTAGTATTTTACCTAATTAAATATGGAGTTTAAGGCAGACGTCCCTGAGAAGCTGATTCAGAATTAGAGCTGAAGAATGATTAATGTTTAGTCACATAACGAGGGAAGGGAATGAGGAAGAGGATTCCGGTGGAAAAGTCTATGGATCATAAGTGACAGGTCATAGGGAAAAGAGAGAATAAAATATTAACCCAGAAATATTTGTGTAACTATGTATCACTGGATGGGAGAGAATGTGAGAGATGAGGCTTACCTGATATGCAGGGACCAGGTAACAGAGGACTTATTAAGCCACATCTAATCTTTTGGGTTTTACTTTTAAGTGAAATGAGGAATAAATGAAATATTTTCATTAAATGAGTCACATGATCACATCTGTATCTTTGAGAGAATGCAATGATGAGTGGATTATGAAAATCCAGCTAGCAGTCCATTACTTCCCCACAAAAGATGCTGGTGACCTAGATTTGGGTGGAAGCCATAAGGATCCAGTGAAGCTGACATATGTGGAAAATGTATTAAAGGTTGAATGGGTAGAACTTGCTAATAGTTTGACTGCCTGGAAAGAGGGAAAAGTAAGAGTATTATGGTTGCTTGTAGAGCAGCTATGAGTCTCTGTGGTATCATCATTTACTTAGAAGACAATAATTAGAGAACTAGGGAATGACAGTGATGATAATTCAGTTTTAGGTATGCTGATTTTGAGGTACTTATTAGACATTCTAATATCTGCTTATAAGTGTCTGTTTCGGGACAGAGTTCTTGATTAAAAATATAAATTAGGAGAAAACGTAAATAAATAATCACTTTGGAATATTATATATAGAGGGAATAAGTGGGCCCATTATGGGCTCCGAAGTATAGTGATATTTAAAAGTTAAAGAAAGTAATCTTTACATAGAAATGCAAAATGGCCAGATAGGCATATAGAAAAATAAGAGAAGGGTGTGTCCACAAAAGCAAATAAGAAGGTGATCAACGATATCAAAGTTGAGAGCAAGTCATAGCAAGGGCCAATTGGATTTAGGAGGCACAAAGGAACTTACTGCTGCAGTAGAAATGTCTCATATCTTACTTGCAGTGATGGTAAATGAGTTTATAAATTTATCAAAATTCATAGGCATCTATACATTTTATGTAAATCTTATCTCAATAAAAAATTTAAAATATTTCATGAAAGAATTTTCATATTAATTTTCTATAACTTGCAGTTCTGTTATGTTCAAGGAATAACATATTTTTTTCTAAATTTGCAATTACACTATGCAGCCCTTCCTTTCTTGCTCTTCCCTGGTGCTTTCATGTTTCCTAACCTCTTTATTTTTGCAAATTCAATCTAGGGGGAGATTTTATTACTGAATTAGGAAAAAAAGGGGGTTCTTCTTGCCAAATAATCAGAAAAAAATTCTTAAGAGAAAGAAAAAAAAATCCCCAATCTAAGAAATTTCCTGATTTCTTTACTCTGAAGTGTTTCCTAAACATATCAAGAATTTACACTTCAAGGTATCCTATTAGTTTTTACTTTTAATTTTCCGAGATCCAGTTGGTGTAGTTACAGCATGGTTGAACAAATATTCATTCAAACAATTGCTCTTGTTAAAAGCTTACTTGATTTTAATTCATCAATCATGATACAGGAAAACTTAAACATGGACTATGTTCTCTGAAATGATTTTTTTTCATCATTGGTTGCTTTGTTTTTACTCACATATATCACTGTGATTCCTTTAACAAACAGAGGGCATTATCTAATTACCCATAATGATCAAGAAATGCATCCTTTAAAAAAGTGAATATAACAATTATTTCTGTATAATGTTCCGCTCATTTTAGAATGCATATGCCATATTTTTGGTAACAATAATTATTCTTTTCTTAAGAATAATTTCTATATCCATGTTTACTAACTTATTTCTTCTCCAAGTGTGCATTTTCCATTAAACATATCTACCTAAAATTAGTGAAGTTCTATATGAAAAAAAGATAGCAAAATTTGTGGAATATTATCAAGTAATTTAAATCATTCTGTTTTCCATAATCTGTCTAAAGGCATGCAGTGGCATTAACACAGATCTATAAATACTAGGAGATCCTATTGAACAGCTGGGGCTTTAAAAGTTGGTGTCTTTTTCGTAGGACTGAAAATGCCTTCCCTAAATCATTAAATGGGCTTTAATTATGGTTTTTATTCCGAACTCTTTTTGCAAAAGGGGGGGGGGCAATGAATCCTTTCTAGCCAACTCAAATGAACACTTTTTCCTGGATTAATACTAAAGTTAAGTTTATGTGATCAAAGAAATAACATAAAGGAATTTTCCATTGTAAGGGGAATATGGCAGACATGAGAGATGTGAAAAATGAATTTTCGAAGACTATCTTTTAAAAGTGTGTCACAGAAGACACCAAATAATAGTAGATACAAATTTAAGTCCATAATTACATGTATAAATAACTTGTACTTTTATAGTTTATTTACATCAAGTAAATTTTAGTTTTGATAACTGTTAACATTAAACTCAAGTCATTCCTGATATTTCCAAATATCTAAGGGTTGTGCAGACTGTCCCAGGACTCACTTAGCAGCAACCTGATGATTAAGTCACCTTTTACCTCATTTTACTATCATTTAACATACTATAAAAGTATCTTCAGAGGCAGGAGCATTTCTGAAATCCCTGGTGTATGCAAGCCTCAGCTCCAATTCCTTAGATCTGGCCTCTCTCTCTGATTTTTCCCCTTTGAAGTCTTGCCATTTCCAGGATTATCCCTGGATATTAGTGCTTGGGTCCTTCAGGTAGCATAATTTGAAGATCTTGTTCTTTATCAGATCTCTGCTCTCACCCTTCTCCTCTTTCTTCAGATAACTATAAAAACACATTAATGGCCCTATGTTTTAAAAACATGCAGTAAAAGCTATCACCCATAATTTAATGCACACAATGCCCGTTACCTAACACTGCAGTAGTAGATTCTATCATAAAGTGTATACGATTAAAGATTACGTTCTCTGAAGTGAGGATTCAAAATTTTAAATTCTCTCTTTGCATTTTGTGAGTTGAAATCATAGCTTGTATTCCTTATTTCTTTCATAGATAAAAATAATTACTTTTGGAATGATACTCTATGAGCTGAAAACAACCCCTGGACTACAGTCAGCAAGGAAATGGACACAGTACTATATTTGCAAGGAATCGAATTCTGACCCTTATCAAGTGAGACAGCCACCCTGACTGATCCATGAATTTCAATATGGAGGATCCTGACCAGAGGATCTAGCTAACGCATGCCTGGAAACTCTGAGATAACAAATTTTTGTTGTGTTACGTCTCTAAGTTGGGGTAATTTGTTACAATGCAATAGAAAACTAACAGAGACACTAATAAAAAGTTGTTCCCAATCAGTAATAGTGGTTAGTAAATGTCAAAGTTTAATGTTCTGTGTAATTTCTTTGGAGAATCTGAATGGATTAATAAAAAAAAAAGATGATAGCATTGTCAAAAAAATGAAGAACATATCAGCACCAATTGAGCTTAACCTTGTTTAAAAAACTTTTTTTTCCCCCTGAAAAAGTCCTGCTGACTGGCATCCTTGTACAATGGTTAGTAGTCAGCACAGTCCATGCTGTGGAGAGATGACTATAATGAATTTGCAGCATCAGTGCTTTCCAATACGTGCATGCTCATGGCACAGGTGGGCAAGCTCACCACTCTAAATGTAATTTGTGTCCTCAGTAAGAAAGTGGAGTTTTTTTCCATCACTTTTAACATTATTCTGAAGATTCGGGGCTCATCATACCAAGCAGATGACTAAGCAGCTTCATTTATCTTAATTAAAGCTCATCTTAATCAAGATACTGTCTGTCAGACAGAATATTTCTTGAAAGACAGTTCTCAGCCTCTTCATCATAATATCAGTCACAAGGGAAGCACCATCAGGGCTACATATTTGAATATACAGCTTAAAACTCTTAAAACGAATAGTTCTAAAATCTTAAATAAATGAACCCTCACTTCTTAAATAAAACATGATAGGCACTTAATTCAAATATTTGTAGCTGGGTGTCTTAGCTCTTTTTTTCAGAATCTGCATAAGTGATTATATATGAAAATATCATTTTGACTTACTATGTCTGGAAACCTTAGTTATAGTTATGGCAGTATCTTCCCATTTCTTAAACAAAAGAAAATGCGGTTGAGAAAAAAAATTGCACACAGATAATGTGTTTGTGGCCATGTAAACTAGTAAAAAATGCCAATTTACATCTTGAGTTGTAAATTGCATCATTATCCAACTCTTCACTCATTCCCTAATATTAGGAGTAAACATAAAATTTTTTGCCATGTAACTTTTTTTCAGTATCCTCCCACTTGGATTTCTAACTAGCTTTGAAAAATGGGATGTCCACATTAGGGATATAAAAAGAGGCTTGGAAAATCTTATACATTTGGGCTTGTTCTCCTGTCTTTGCAGTGATGATGAAAAGTACATGTCTGGCAAACCACTAGGCCTGAGAGGAGGATGAGAGACACTTGGAACAGAGCTCAGCCTAGATCTATTAACCCCCAGTTCACTTAGAGTTATGATCAGCAGAGATATTCATATAGACTCAGGCTACATTAGCAACCTGCCAGCCAACTTCCAGATTTGTGAGCTACTAAGTGCTTAGTTTTATATGCCACTGAGGTTTTATGGTAGTTTATTATGTAGAAATTTTATCATAGTAGCTAACTGATACATTTCCCAAATTCCATCAAACATAGAAAACACAAGAAGAAGAAAAAATTAAAAACCAATATTGAGATACCCTATGACCCAGCAATTGCATTACTGGGTATTTACCCCAAAGATACAAATGTAGTGAAAAAAGGGGCACATGTACCCCAATGTTCATATCAGCAATGCCCACAATAGTCAAACTGTGGAAGGAGCCGAGATGCCCTTCAACAGATGACTGGATAAAGAAGATGTGGTTCATATATACAATGGAATATTACTCAGCCATCAGAAAGGATGAATACCCACCATTTGCATCAAAATGGATGGAAGTGGAGGGGATTATGCTAAGTGAAATAAGTCAAGGAGAGAAAGACAATTATCATATGGTTTCACTTATATGTGGAACATAAAGAATAGCATGGAGGACATTAGGAGAAGGAAGGGAAAAATGAAGGGGGGAAAATCAGAGGGGGAGACAAACAATGAGAGACTATGGACTCCAGGAAACAAACTGAGGGTTTCAGAGGGGAGAGGGGTGGAGGGATGGGTTGGCCCAGTGATGGGTATTAAGGAGGGCACGTATTGCAAGGAGCACTGGGTGTTATATGCAAACAATGAATCATGGAACATTACATCAAAAACTAATGAAGTACTGTATGGTGACTAACATAACATAAAAAAAAAAAGAACCAATATTGAACATAAATAACTGAAATTTTTAAAGTTCAGTGTTTAAGGATTTCAAATATATTAATAATAATGAGCCTAGTAGGGCTTTAGAGTCAACAATCAAAACTTGGTAGGCACATGTATAATGTGATTCAAGGCAACATAAATTCAATGGCACATGCCTTTAAATAAATGGAAATGCAGGTTGGTGGTAATGCAAATTGGTAAGTTGACCTTTGAAAATTATTATTATTTACTAACTGAATATGTGGATATTATATGTCTCATTGAATCCATTTCTTAGTATACATCCAAAGAAATATGTACATATTTGCAACAAAATACATATTAAATTATGCTCATAACACATTAATCTTATAAATAACTGACCAATAAGAGAACATAATATCTGTCAGCAATTATAAAGATCAAACTATAGTTAATAAAATGAGATATCACAGGCACAGGGTTGAGAAAAAAAATGAAGACACAAAAGAATATGACTCCATTCATATTAAGTTCATAATAGGGCCTGAAGTCAGAAAAGTGCTTATATTTGGAGGTAATATTTACGACAGGCCTTAAAGGCTGAATTGCTGGTTTTTGTGTCAGTACCACACTGTTTTGATTACTACAGCTTTGTAATATAACTTGAAGTCTTATATTTTTCTTTGGGTGTTGTTTACATATTTAAATTTGTTTCATAAAAATTAACAAATGGTACATTCATGATTGTGTTTGTAAAACAACCCAAAAAACATATGCAAAATACACAATTAAAAGAAGGCCAATGTAAAGGTAAAAGTGGAGTTGTATAAAATTCTTTAATGTTGAGATATAGAAAAAAATTTGCAAATACCATAGGAATTACTATAATTTGGAGGCTTCTGCTGGCCAACTGTTTCTGCCTTTCCCAGATACTCATTCAGAGAAGTACTAAAAACTTTTTTTTTCCTTCAAATGTCAAACTGGCCCAACTTTAACTATCCCTAATAGAGTACTGAAGGATTTATTCCATCTAGTGGATGGAATTCAGATTTAAACTTAAGGCTGTAACTCTAGCATTGCTTTCTTCTGGAATTCCTACCCATCCTGGGTGATGTTAGATTTCTCCGGGAAAGAACCAAGTGTGGATATGTTGCAGCCAGGTGGAAGTTGGAGTTCAAAATTAGAGCTGTAATTTGGAGATCATCTACAAATAGTAATTAAAGACATATGCCTAGATGAGATTACCTAAAAAGGTAATGTAAAGAGAGAAGAAAGCCCATTATCATGTTTGGTCTGTCTAATGTTCCCACATATATACTGCTTCTTTATTCAGAACAAGATCTTCTGACATGGTTTTGTACAACATCAGCCTTCATAAATCACATTTTGTTTTCAGATTATTAAGAATTAATTTTTATTTTCTCTTCATAAATTACATTTTGTTTTCAGATCATTAAGAATTAATTTTTATATTCTCTAATAATGTATTGTGACCTTGGCTTCAGATTAAAATTTTAACTTTCATTACATCTATTTTCTTTTTAAATTTGAAAAACAACACAATTCTAAGCTTATGTTTAAATAGTTTTATGCTATATATGTCTCATTCAAATTCCATTCAGAAATATAAAGCTGCAATGGTGATGAGTTTTTAGATAACTAAAAGCAAGAAAAAATGATAAGTTGTAACTTATGAGAATGAAAAATCTCTAATAAGAACTAAAAATTTCTTCCTTGAGAAAGACACTGTTAAGACAATGAAAAAAGAAGTTATATTTGCAAAAAGTATATATCTAATAAAGGACTTGAATCCAAAATAGAAAAAGACTTAAAATTAAACAATAATAAAACAAACAATTCAATTAATATAAGGACAAAGATCTGAAAAGACATTTCACCAAAGAAGATATAGTGGTGTAAAATAAGCATGTGAAAAGATGCTCAACATCATTTATCATTAGAGAAATGCAAATAAAAACAGTGAGATCCACTGCAAATCTATTAGATGAAGTTTTATTTTATTTATAAAATTTTATTTTTTAAAAAACTGGCAATACCAAATATTGGAGAGGACATGGAGCAACAGAACTTGCATTCTTGCTGGTGGGAATGCAAAATATTACAGCCACTTCGGAAGACAGTTAAGCAACTTTTTGCAAAGCTAAAGATAGTCTTACCATAGGATTCAAAGCAATCATGCACCTATATATTGAAATGATTTAAAAACTTATGTCCACACAAAATCCTGCATGAGAATATTTCTGGAAGTTTTATTCATAACTGCCAAAAACTGGAAACAACCAAAATGACCTTCAATAGATGAATGGATAAATAAATTGGTACATCATACAATGGAATACTATTTGGCAATAAAAAGAAATGAGCTATTGAGCCACAAAAAGAGATGCAGATGAATCTTAAATGCATATTGCGTAAAGATAGTTGTCTGAAAAGGCTGTGTATAGGACAGTTCTAATTATATAACATTCTAGAAAAGGCAAAACTATAGAAATAGTGAAAATATCAGTTGTTGCCAAGGGTTCAGGGAAAGGGTGGCAGGGTTGAAAAGGTGAAACACAGAGATTTTTAGGGCAATAAAACTATTCTGTGTGATACTTTAACAGTGGATACATGATACTATGTACATGTGAAAACTAACTGAACTTTAAAGCACAAAGAATGAACCTGAATGTATTAACTTCTAAACACCCATTTGTGAGGTTGAAGTATCCCAGGAAGGAAGGGAGACAAGTAAAAGAATCTAAGTATATTGCAAGTGCATAAAATGTTCTCACTGACAGGGTTGAGGGTAAATGATGGGGACCTAAGTAACTTCAGGAAAAAAGTCTGTAAGACTAAATGTAAAAAAAGATCTACACAAGCAAATACTCTAGTTGATCTACTTGATAAAGTTGTTTTATGCAGGCATATGGGTTAACAAGTCCGAGACTGCTATATATGGATACTGGAATTGAAAAATTGAATGGATATTGAACGCTGGGAGCCTGTTTTTTCTTATGGGAGTAGGTGGATACAGATAAGCAAGGGATAGGCACTAAAATGATTCATTAGAAAACCAACCTGAATTAGAGATATCAGTATGAACTAATGTTTAGCTTAATATAGATACAGATTACTATATACAGAAATAGAGATCTAGGCACATGTGGTGCTGTTTTTGGTTTCCAATTTCATCCTCCAATAAAATTAACCAGGGCTCCTTGAAGAAATGTCTGATTCCAGGACTAGGTCAGGAAATGTACAAGATGAATCTGGAACATATTCTAGTTCCAAGAAGTAAGAAGTGTTGGAAAAAAAAAAATCAATGGGGATACGTCAAAGGGACACAAGAACTAATTGAAATGGTCAAACCTCGAAACATTTGACCAAAAAAATAAAATAAAATAGATACTAGATTATAAACCAAGTATAAAATAAATACCTATGTAACCTTACAAATATAAATTAATAATTAAATAAATGGTGAGAAGCAACAAATCTCTCATGCAGAAGAATTTCAAGTAATTTATGTACATAATCCACTCTCAAGGAGGTGGGCCATAAATCCCACCCTCATAAACATAGGTTGCTCATTGTTATATCCTCCCAAAGAGTGCACTGAAAGTGGGGAAGGGTAACCTCATAATGCAGAATGCTGACAAACACTACCTCAGCCAGGTGATCGAGATCAACATCAGCAGTCACAAACTACATTAACAATACTTACCCTCAATATGATGGAAATGACATTCTACCTGTGTTATATTCCTGCTAAAAACTCATAGCCCCAGTAAAATCATGAGAAGAATATCAGACAAATTCCACTAGAGGAGCATGCTACAAAATATCAGACCAGTACTTCTTAAAATTGTCAATGTCATCAAAAGAAGCAAAGTCTAAGAAACTGTCATAGTCAAGAAGAGCCTAGGGAGACCAGGTGGTATTCATGATGGCAATCCTTGATCATAAAAGGATAAACTACAGAAATCAGAATAAACTATAAAATTTGGTTAATAATAATATATAAATATTGGTTCATTAATTACAACAAACACAATACTAATTTAAGATGTTAATGTTAGTGGAAACTGGGTATGGAGTATATAGGAACTGTAATATCTTCTCATTTTTTTCTATAAATACCAAACTTTTCTAAAAATAAATTTAATTAAAAAAAACTTCCTCTGAAAGAAAGGATAGGAATTTATGGGGATAATTTATATTAAGAATAGTAGGACATAGATAATCCTTTGGAAATAGTTAACCTCATGATATGTTTAAAAAAATAAACTCATATAGGGTGCCTGGGTGGCTCAGTTGGTTAAGCGACTGCCTTCGGCTCAGGTCATGATCCTGGAGTCCAGGGATCGAGTCCCACATAGGGCTACCTGCTCAGCGGGGAGTCTGCTTCTCCCTCTCCTGCTCCTCCCTCTTGTGCTCTCTCTCTCTCTCACTCTCTCTCTCAAATAAATAAATAAAATCTTTAAAAAAATAAAAAATAAAAATAAATAAACTCATATAAACAAAAATATCTTCCTCTGTGTATACTGTACTATATTCTACTACATTGCAAAGCTATAATACACCAAGATAAAACCTTAAGATTGTAAGTATACATCAATTACCATAGCAACAACTTAAGTTTTCTTCTGCCGCCGTAAATGAAGCTCTACTAAGTACCAAAGCACACTGTATCTCCACACAAATTCTGGCATTTTTTATCCATTCTGCTCCCTACTTTTAAAATGGTTGGTGTTATTTAAAATTGACATATCCAATACAAAATATTTTATCTACTTATTTTCAGTAAAAACTCTAAGTGATCCGTAGTGTTCAATGAACAGGATACACTGCTGAATAAAACTAATAACCTGCCTCTCTTAGTGGACCTACATAGTTTTGGTTCTAATAATGCAAATTATCTTTTCAGGTTATATTTTCTAATAGAATAAAAATAATTACTTTTGTTATTAATAATTACAGATTCATGTATTACACAATATTTTGGAAACATAATAGTAGTTTAAATTTATTCTTTAAAATATATGTTTCAGAGGAGCGCCTGGGTGGCTCAGTAGGTCAAGCATCTGCCTTTGGCTAAGGTCATGATCCCAGGGTCCTGGAACTGAGCCCTACATTGAGTTCCCTGCTCAGCAGGGAGTCTGTTCTCCCTCTCCCTCTGCCCCTCCCCCTGCTTGTGCACTCTCTCTCTCTCTCAAATAAATAAATAAAATCTAACATATATATATAGAGTCAAAAAGTATTATAGCAGAACCATTTCTTCAGAGAAATTCAGATCCCTCAGCATACACGCAATCAGATTTAATTAGTTCATAAAAATCAGCATAAACTTTCTAGCTCATTTTAAATATTATTTCTTAAATGTCCTGCTAAGTTACAAACCAGTCATTTAGTTGGTATTTCATTCATGTATTGATTCATTCAACAACAGTGTTTGCCAAAAGGCTAGGATTGAAAGACTTGTAAGCAGGGGAAAGGGCATGACAATGTAAGAGGCTTGGACTTTTCCTAAGGTTTCTGGGGTGGGTGGGCGGATATTAAAAGGAGTCAATTTGGAGCAAGCAAGTGTCAAGGTAGTCAATTAGGACAATGAGCCTAAATGAAAAATAATCAAGGTTTTATTACTTACTGCAAGAGTACAAGCAAGGGGGGAGCCTGGGTGGCTCATTTGGTTAAGCCTCTGACTCTTGATCTCAGCTCAGATCATGATCTTAGGGTCCTAGGATCAAGCCCCATATTGAGCTCCAGGCTCAGCGGGGAGTCTGCTTGAGATTCTCTCTCCCTCTGCCCCTCCCACCCACACTTGCTCAGGAGAGCTCTCATGCTCTCTCTAAAAACAAAACAAAACAAAAACGAAGAGTGTAAGCAAGAGGTAAAAATAGGCACTGGCTCCTCAGCCTTCCATTTTCCCCACAGAATGGCACCAGGCAAGAATTAGGTGGATATTGCACAGACAGGGGAAATAATAGAGTCCCCAAAAAAGTTCCTATCTCTTTATGGACCTGCAAAGAATGAAGGAAGAAAGGAATGAGGGAAGAGTTAGGAGTGGAAACATTATGAATCAAAATGGAGAAAAATGCCTCAGCCCAAGCCCCCAATAAGGAGATTTCAGAGGAGGTATCTAGAAATAACATGTGTTATAAGGTAGGGTTCTGCCTTATAATCCAAATGTGAAATAACTGGTGCACTCACAATCTGAGCAGTTAACTCTGACCCACATACATGAAATCAGTTCCATCTCTCAAAATCCACTTTGATCTTTTTTATTTTTTATTAAGTTTTTAATTTTAATTCCAGTATAGTTAACATATAGTGTTCTATGTTTCAGGTGTACAATATAGTGATTCAACAATTCTATCCATTGATTTTCTTATTTGTTGGAACTCTTGGCTGAAAAGGAAGAACTAAAAATAAGGATTCACCAGCACTGACAAAGTAAACAAGTATGGGCTTAGCCAGTTATACACACCAGAATCTCAAGAAAAAAATACTTAGAATTAGCCCTGCAGTCTTTTTTTTTTAAAAGATTTTATTTGACACAGAGAGAGAGACATAGCAAGAGAGGGAACACAAGCAGGGGGAGTGGGAGAGGGAGAAGCAGGCTTCCCGCTGAGCAGGGAGCCCGACGAGGGGCTCAATCCCAGGACCCTGGGATCACGACCCGAGCCGAAGGCAGATGCTTAATGACTGAGCCACCCAGGCGCCCCTAGCCCTGCAGTCTTAATGTTTCTTTCACTGACCCTCAATCAGAAGAAACACAATTATTTGAATATGATCTACAAATAAACTGAAGTACAGGATTAAGAAAATCACATCCATGCCTACAAGCTACCAAAGAACAACAATATCCCTTCAAGAATTTAATGAGCAGCAAGTTAAAGTGAAAATCTAATCACACTTTTAGAAAGTCTCAAAACTTAATCTCATGTAAAAGGCCAGCCACATGGATCATCTAATAGACACAGGAGTATACCCATAACTGTGATAACACACTTGAACAAATCAAGATACTAAATTACATCACTCTTACTTTTTCTTGAGGCCTTTTATGTACTTATCTAGCATCAATGACCCCATCCCCTGTGTCAATTATCAGAAAATGGCTGAAACCAGTTGTAGAAGAATCTGGACATTTTCACTAATCCACAGCCTTCCACTGCTTCTCATTGCCAAAGGGCTCCCACACACAGAATTACACCTTAGTCTCCGAAACACAATATTGATTGTTTAGAAAGGATGCCCTTTCTTCTGTAGGTTCCTGGATAGACAGCACCCACATCTCCCTCATTAAGCCAAAATTTCACCCACATCTCCCTCTTTAAGCCCAAAATATCCCTCTTGAATAGGTAGCACCCACACCCCCACTTTTTAAGCCCCAATTTTCAGAAACCATGTGCCATTGTTTACATGTCCTAAAGGTTTCCAAGCTGGATTTGTGTGCCCGCAACAGCCTTATCTGCACTAACACACAATCCTTTGCTTCAGCCCCAGGATACCATTTCAGAATCTCCCTTTCCACAAAGTAATATTCTACCAAAGATCTCGTTCTTTCCTTCCACAGAATCCTCTTGTGACCAGCTCCCTGGTCCACTGTGACCAATCTTCCTCACTTTCAGCCTTAAGGATTCATCTTCACACTTTATAGCTCAGAAGGTTCTTGTTCATTATGTAAACTAGCCTCATTTGACCTCAGCAGCTAGCTTTACCAATCAGGCATCTCAGTGAATGCCAACTTAATAAGATGTTTCAAAATGAATTTAACAAGACTGTAATTGGAATCAAAGGTAAACTCATCTTACACATGTGCATGTACACATACACTATCTTCCTTAGTAGTCATCATGCTCAGAACTGAGTTCATTAATTTATATATATATATTTATGGCTGTTTTTGCACTGTGAGGGCAGAGTTGAGTAGTTACTACAGTGACCATGTGGCTCACAAAACCTAAAATGGCTCTTCATTGAGAAAAAAAAAAATTGTTGGCCACTGTTCTCAATTTTTACTCATTTTCTATTAATTTTTTCCTGTCAATTCATTCCATTAACCACTGAGTAAATTGAAATGATATCTCTAATTGTAGACTTATTTCCCCCTTTAGATCTTGCAGTTCATGTATGTGTATTTTGAAGCTCTATTATTATGTGCATAAATATTTCTTCCTGATGAATTGACACCTTTATCCTAATGCAATGGCCCTCTTTAACTCTGGTAATCTCTGCTCTTAAATATATTTTGTCTGGTATTAATATAGCCTCAATATCTTTCTTTTTATCACTGCTAGCATAGTATGTACTTCTTAATCCTATCACTTTAAACCTAATTGTATCAATATATTTAAGGTGAGTTTCCTGTTCTGCATATAGTTATGTTTTGAGTTTATACAAGTTACCTTTTAAATGGAGTATCTATTTCACTTATATTTAATGTGATTATTGGCTTAGTTGAGTTTATATTATCAGTTAGTTCATTTGTTTTTTATTAGTCCTACCCATCTTTCTATCTTTTCCTTTTTCTACCATCTTTGGATTTTCATAATTACCATAATTTCATAATTATATTATGAGTGCATTTTATCTATGTTTGTGTATTAGCTATGCATCTCTATTGCATTTTTATGATTACTTTAGAATTTACAGTATTTAAAACCTAGCTTCAAATAATATTATATCAATTCATTTGTTCTCTCCTGGACTTTGTGGTACTGTTCCCATATATTTTATTTCTACACATGTATTTAACCCTAAAATACATAGTTTTTTTTAAACAGTCAATTTTCTTTTTAAAACCTTAAAAATAAGAAAATGCTATTTTATATATTTACCCACATATTTATTTCACTCTTCATTTCTTGGTGTAGTAACAGATTTCTCTCTGGTATTAGTTTTCTTCTGTCTGAAGAACTTTTTAACATTCTTTGTAGTGTAAATCTTCTAGTGATTAGTTATCTTAACTTTTGTATATATTGGAAGTCTTTATTTTTCCTTCTTAAAAAATATATTTTTAATAGGTATAAAATTGTGGAGTAACTTTTTTTGTTGTTGGTTCAAAGAAGTTGATCCAATCTTCTGGCTTGTGTTTTTATAACAGTTTTTATCTCCATCTGTATATAATGGGTCTTTATTCTCTGGGTTCTTGGAAGATTTTTCTTATCCATTATAGGTTTTTCATTTAAGTAGTGTGATTATGATGTTTACTGTTTCTTATCCTTGAAAGTATTTGAGCTTCTTAGATCTGTGGGTTTACAGTTTTCATCTCTTTTATTTTAAGTTGGCCATTATTTACTTATTTTTTTTTTCTATCCTCTTTCTTACCTCTCCTTCTGAGACATACAGGCATACTTAGCTGCTTGCTGAGATTTTAAGTTTTGTTCTTTATTCCTATACGTCTTTACTTTGTCAACTGATTCTATCATCTGTGTTATTTCTGGAGCTTCACCTATTATTGGGCTTTCTTCCCATCAAGGATAGCATAGCAAATCTGAAACTAGAGCAGCATTCAGTCTGTGATTATTATAACCCATTACCAAAGCATATTCTTCATAATATGTTATGAAGAACATATTATGAACCCCCTAAGTTCTCTACTTCATAGCTGATGTATGACAAAATCTGGGTTTTTTGTTTTGTTGTGTTCTGTTCTTTTTTTCCAATTCTGGCTGGTGAGAAACTAATCCCATTCTTGTATAGGATCCAGAGGTTGTTCTGCTTTTTCCTTTACACTGGTTTTTTTGCCTCCCACACATATACTGATTACTGTTCAGCTTAAAAATAGTGGGGAAATCTCTGATGCACTCTCTGTTCATCTCTTTCCTTTTATTTTGTTCTTTTCTCTTCTTCAGTTCTATGGCTTGTGTGTTTTAGCTACTTTGTCCACCCTGATTTCTCAGCTCTGCTTTCCTCAATTAAAGAGCCTTGAGGGCTCTATTTGGGTTCATCTTCTCAGTGCTGTGTCCTAATAAACTTTCTCAAGACAGTAAGATGGACAATTGGAATACTTTATTTATTTCTTTCGTTTAAGGAATCACTATTGTGTTGTGTTGCTTATTGCCTAATGTCTAAAAATGTTTGTTTCATATATTTTATCCCATGTTTTAATTGTTTAAAGCAGAAGGATACATCAGGGCACAGTAACTCCATCATGACAATAAGAAGTCTTACCTCTCCAACACAGTAAGATTTTTTTATGTACTATTTTTATTATACAATTATTTCTGATCAGACTTAGAATAACAGCACATTTCATTGACTTTAAAATGCCACTGATTTTTATTTTTTTATTATTTTTTTAAAGATTTTATTTATTTATTTGTGAAAGAGAGAATGAGAGAGAGAGAGCATGAGAGGGGGCAGGGTCAGAGGGAGAAGCAGACGCCCTGCTGAGCAGGGAGCCCCATGCGGGACTTGATCCTGGGATTCCAGAATCATGACCTGAGCTAAAGGTAGTTGCTTAACCAACCACCCAGGCGTCCCGAAAATGCCACTGATTTTTAAATGCACTATTATTTTATGTACCACTAAGAAAGAATAACACAATTTTATTTTCACATGCCACCACTGTATCCTGATTTCAGAGATACTAAATGTGAAAAGATGAGCACCTTGAGGTTAATGAAATGTGATCATATTGACAATATAGAGTAAATAAACATATTACAATAAGATTAAAATTCATAGGTAATAATTTTTAAGTAGTTTCACCTTTTCAGTTCATGTAAATGTGACATAAATAGGCATTTAATCTCTGTTTATAATTATTTTAGTACTCACACTCTTTTCCATAGGTGGGGTGTGGCCTTGAAAAGACATGGCCTTTCAAAAGTGTCTGCCATTCATTGGTCTCTTAAAGGCTTTAAATATATCTTTCTGCAACTATGATAAATTGACTAAGAAGTTCTATAAACTTCTTATACAATTAGAGTCTTCAAATGGCACTGTGGAGTTTTTTTTAAACAAATTTTATTGAAAGAAAATATGAAGGGGAATAAAGATTATAGTGAGACATCATTTTTAAATCTTTAAAGTAAATGCTTATCACATCACTACTCTGAAGCTGAATGTTCACATTATTATATTTCCATCTCAGCAATCCCTTAGGTAAGCAACACCATTTCAAACTGCAATTCAAATTTGAAATACAGAGGCAAGTCCACAGAATTTTTAACAGATTAAAGTAATTCTAATAGTTCTTTGAAGCCTGGCTGACTAAGAACATGTAGCAAGCCTGGAATGAATAATTATCTAGTACTATATAAATATAACAACAAAAAAAATGAATGCCTAAAGCTAGACATAGACAACTTTTGTAAAGTTGACAAGATATCATAAAATGTTATCTGCCTAGTCCACAACCATTATTAATAACACCTCCTTAAGTTCAGTACAAATGAAAGATCTGAGTTACCACCTCACATTTCCACTATCTACAAATGATAAAGGGTAGGGAATACATCGTTCTTCTTGTAATTTTAACTTATATTATGATATTTAGAACATTAGATACTCAAATATTTGTAGAATTGAATTTTAAATGTGCTATGGGAAAGTAAACCTCTAACAGTTCATAGCCACAGTCATTCAATGTTCACAAATAAGTAGAGATGAAAGGATCTTGACTCAATTTATTTGGGATCCTAGACCCTGATAAATGTTGAAGTGAACAAATGGGCCATAATTATAGAGATAATTTTTGAAATGATGAGATATTTTATATGATTTTGAGACTTCATTACTAAGCATTCTTGTTAATGAGGTAGCTTAGGCAGTTTTAACTATAGTTTGGAGAAAGGTCACCATGCACACATTTGTATGTATCATAAAGTAAGGATTACAAAGTAATTAATTTTATGGTCCATAACTATGCAATTAAAGATGTGAAGTCATCAAATTATTTGAAACTTCAAAGCATGCATCCCTGGTGACCATTTAAATTAGCTACATTAATGTATATTTCTTCTGGAAGCCTGGGTGACAGTTTGCAGTTGCACTTTATGTACATTGCCAAGTCTATAGCTTAAAGTCTTGATTCTGTGCATCAAGGTCTCCTTTTTATGAAGGGTGGAAACTTAATACCTTCAGAAAGCAGATGATCCAGTATCAGTAATGGGGATGCAGGAGGTAGCAGTACAGAATCTATTCCTTTATATCACATGGGCCAAATTATTTGATCCATGACACATGGTTAAGAGGGAAGACAAATATTCTTACTACTTCTGTAATTAGCCAAAATAATTGAAAAACTGTTACCCATTCATGTAACAATACTGGACAAGTACCCACCATTAAGTATCCTCCATCCAATTAAGAATCCACCATTATCTTTGTCATTAGTTGTACAAGAGGTTATAAAATATAGTCCTTTGCCAGAGGGGAAGGGAGGAGAAGTTTGGGAAAAATAGGTGAAAGGGAGAGGGAGACACAGGTCTCCAGGTACAGAATGAGTAAGTCATGGGAGTAAAAAGCAGAGCATAAAGAATATAGTCAGCGATATTGTACTGATGATGTGTTGGGACAGATGGTAGCTACCTGTACTTGTGGTGAACACAGCATAATGTATAAACTTGTCAAATCACTAATTGTACACCTGAAACTAATGTAACATTAGTTTTTAAAAAAAGAAAAAATATAGGGTCCTTTGCTTTCCAGCTCTAATGTAACTATGACTATACCTATAACCTCTGTCATTACTTTTATCTATTACTAAAGGAAATAAAATTCCGTCCCATTTTATATTCTAGTAGGTTTCAGTGACAGTGAAGCAAATATCTGAAGTCAGCAACCAACCATCACAATAAATACACATTTATTAAGAGAAAAGTTATACCAAAAGGACAAAATCAATGAGGATTCGCTAGTAAAACATGCCCAAAGTTATCAAAAAGTGATCAAGTATGGTCAGAGATAGTCCTTTGAAAGTTGAGGATAATGGCCAATGGTCCATGAATCACCTCAGAAAAGTGAAAGTGATTTTAATTCACTAATGGTCATTTTATCCTAGGTATCTATACATTTAGTAATAGTTACTGAATTGTCAGTACAATCAAGTATTGCATTATTTTTAAACTTTTTTAAAAAAGTAAAGTATATAAATGTCTATTGAATAACTGACCTTTGCATTTCTAAAAATAAAGAATTACAGATACTCTTTTACAAATTAACTAATGTGTTTGAAGATTAATAATGACACATTGAAATTTAATAAACCAACTTTGAAGTATCTTTGTCAATAAGTATGTTCAATTTTCTTTCAGTTCAAACTCATGAAGAAATATTAAATATAATTTTAAAAGTAAGCTGTTACAGGCAATTGCAGAAAACTAGATTGTAAAAATAAGGCAAATCTGGAAAGTGAAAAGTTAGTAAGTACCTCATGTAAGTAACAGAAAATGCTTTCAGTTCAGCTGAATTTTCTTTATTTCTTGGGGAAAATTTTTTAAAAGGCACAATCATTATAGAGAAAAAAATGAAAACATTTCTAATCATTGGAGTACTATAAATAAACACCTTTTACCTCATCTAAACAATAGATGTATTTCTGAAATTTGGAGCTTTTTTTTTTTTTAAAGATTTTATTTATTTATTTGAGAGAGAGAGAGAGAGAGCATGAGAGGGGGAGGGTCAGAGGGAGAAGCAGACTCCCTGCCGAGCAGGGAGCCCGATGTGGGACTCGATCTCGGGACTCCAGGATCATGACCTGAGCCGAAGGCAGTCGCTTAACCAACTGAGCCACCCAGGCGCCCCTGAAATTTGGAGCTTTTTTATTCATTAAAGATAGCAATGCCACTATATATATGTGGGTGTGTGTGTGTATATATGTGTGTATATATATATGTATATATGCATATACATATAATCAGTGTTTAGTGAGGAAAACAGCAACTTCCCTAAATGTTTTTGAAGAGAGAGAGGCTTAAAATAGGAAAGTTGAGGCTTAAACAACTGCTAGAAGCTGTAGGAATACAGGTCAGAGAATCCTGAATTGCAGGAATGGCAAGAATAGTGTTCAGAAGTCACCACGGATGACATGAGCTATCCATAGTGCCTATGTGAATGATTCTCAGAAGAACCTAAAAACTGCAGGTAAATCACAATATATTCTGTGTGATGATTTCCACATGAGTTACCAAAGCTGCCACAGAAGAATAATGGGTTCTCTTTCTTTTCCATCCTCCCAGATGCATCTGCCCATTCACTGGGGGAATCTGACAAGGAGTCTCCTGGTAGGGGAGTTGGGGAAATGAAGTTTCAGGCCTTACATTTCCTTGCGGTTCAGCTTTGAAAAGCAGAGATGGCACTTAGTATGAAAGCACATCTGGCCTCTCCTTTCACCATGCTTTCACATGTGCTTCATTGAAAGGGAATTTTATATTTTTAAACTAATAAATGTTTATTATATGCCAAGTAATTATATCTTGGTTTGGTTCCTTATGACATTTTAAACACTTATGGAGTATACATCTTTGGAAAAAAAAAAAAGTTGTTTAGTTTTAATCTATTTACTATTCACCCATTCAAACAGTTCAACCATTCTATTGAAATTTTTCCAATTAATGTCAGCAAAGACTAGCTGCCCATGCCAATGGCCCTTTTAAAATTCCTGTTATATTTTACTTCTCTTTGTATCACCAGTAAGTCTAGCTCTTGAGTCTTTGCTCATCTGACCTTTCTTATACACTTGTTCTTATTCAGCCTATTTCTATTATAATTCCTTTTTGATTTTTTCTCTCACCTCTTCCTTTATTAACACTACTATTATTTTTTTCCTGAGTCTTCTGTTTCTCTCTCTCACCTCTATAAATTCTCTCTTTGTATTAGCAGTCTATCTCATGCTTTCAACTATAGGCCAATAATTCATAAAGGTTTATATATAATCCTCTGGCCTGAATTCCAGACTCATAAATCTAGCCATACACTGAATAACTTTATTTAAATATCTCACAAAAATTATAACTTCTCTTTATACAACAATAATATAGAAGTAACATCAAATAATAAAAAAAAACCTCTGAAGATCTTATACCCTCACAAACATTAACTCAACATGAATCACAGAACTAATTATAAATCAAAAAACTATAAAACTTCTAGAAAATAACATAGGGAAAAATCTAGCTGAACTTGGGTTTGGCTATGACTTTTTAGATATAATATCAAAGGTACAACCCATGAAAGAATTGATAAGCTGAACTTCATTAAAATTAAAATTTTCTGCTCTATAGAAAGACAAGCTACAGACTGGGAGAAAATATTTGCAAAGATATATCTGATACAGAACTGTTATCTAAAATGTACAAAGAACTTCCTAAAATTCAACAAAAGAAAACAACTCATTTAAAAATCGGCAGAAGTCCTGAACCAATACCTCACCAAATAAGATACACAGATGACAAATAAACATATGAAAAGATGCTCCAATCATGTCGTTAGGGAAATTAAAATTAAAACAACAATGAGATACCACTACACACCCATTAGAATGGTCAAAATTCGTAACTCTGGCAACACCAAATGCTGATGAGACTGTAGAACAACAGGAACTCTCCTTCACTACTGGTGGGAATACAAAAAGGTACAGCCTCTTTGAAAGATAGTTTGGCAGTTTCTTACAAAATTAAACATACTCAGAGCGTCTGGGTGGCTCATTCGGTTAAGGGTCTGACTCTTGATTTTGGCTCAGGTCATGATGTCAGAGTTGTGAGACTGAGCCCTGTGTCAGGCTCCATGCTCAGCGTGGAGTCTGTTTGGGATTCTCTCTCTCCCTCTACCCCTTTCCCCCATTCTCTCTCCCTAAAATAAATAAATAAAAGCTTAAAAGATACTCTATCATAACTATATTCCTTAGTATTTAACCAAAGTAGTTGAATATTTATGTCCACAGAAAAACCTGCACACAGATATTTGTAGCAGCTTTATTCATAACTGCCAAAATTTGGAGGTAAACAAGATGTCCTTTAGTAAGTGAACAGATAAACTATGGTACAAGCAGACAATGGAACATTATTTAGTGCTAAAAGAAATGAGCTATCAAGCCATGAAAAGACATGAAATAACCTTGAAATGTATTACTAAGTGAAAGAAGCCAGTCTGAGAAGGCTATATACTATAAGTTTCCAAATATATGATATTCTGGAAAAGGTAAAACTACAGAAACAATAAAAAGACCAATGGTTGCTAGAGGTTGCAGGGGGCAGGGGGGGTAGATAGATATAGCACAGAGGATTTTTGTGAAAATACCCTGTGTGATGCTGTAATGATGGATACGTGTTATTATATATTTGCCCAAACCCATAGAGTACGCAACATCAAAAGTGAACCCCTAAATAAACTATGGACTTTGTGTGATAAAGATGTGTCAATGTAGATTCATAGATTGTTAACTGATATACCAGTCTAGTGGAGATGTTGATAATCAGGGAGACTATTCATGTGTAGGGGTAGGGAAAAATGGGAGATTCCTAAAACTCAATTTTGCTGTGAACCTAAAACTGCTCTGAAAAATTATGTCTATTTTTTTAAAAATCAAAAACTTAGCTTCCTATACCCACTGTTTTGATTAACATCACTATTTATTAAGTGAACTAAATTACCAAACTTGATAACTTGCAGTCAAAAGTCCCACCGCCCCCAACTCTCAAATTAGGAAAATTACAAATTTTGGGACTGTTTCACCTGTTACTTTCTTAAGAATTCACTTTTAAATTCTCATTAGTATTGACTGAATTAAGGCACAAAATTAGACTATTGGAAAATAATATTGTTTACCTTCCAATCATAAGTGTTTCTTTATTGAATGCATTAACTATGTTAATGCTAGAAACATGTTTTAAAATATAGAGTAGTTTGGGCGCCTGGGTGGCTCAGGTGGTTGAGCGACTGCCTTCGGCTCAGGTCATGATCCTGGAGTCCCGGGATCGAGTCCCACATCGGGCTCCCTGCTCGGCAGGGAGTCTGCTTCTCCCTCTGACCCTCCCCGCCTCTCATGTGCTCTCTCTCTCTCATTCTCTCTCTCAAATAAATAAATAAAATCTTTAAAAAAAAAATAAAATAAAATAAAATATAGAGTAGTTTATGTTTTTCTTATGTTTAAAATTGGGCTTTATATTTATAAGCTGAAAGATAAGACCAAATTCCTTAAAATGGAATAAAGGTCTGTCATGTTCTGGCATATAGCCATCTTATTCTCATTCCCTGCAACCATCTGGAAGCAATAGAAGTGCCCCTTCACTGTCTCCTGAATGCATAGTTTCCTCCTTCTCTCTCTCCCTTTCTCTCCCTCTTTCCTCATGCTTTTCTACAGTTTTTGTCTAGAATTCAGGACTTCCTTTGTTCAACTTAAATCACCTTAAATCAACTTAAATCACCTATAAACCTTTTAACGTATGGGTCAAAGTAACTTTCTATGGTGTCCTTGAAGGCCTTATAGTTGCTTGTATCACACCAACTTGTGCACACAGCACATGAATTAATACAACACAAACACCATTATATTAAGACCTATTATTTTCACATCTGTCTTCCCTATTAAACTGTGAATGCTTTGGTCACAGGAACTATGTATTACTTGATCTTTATCCTGGTCTAGCACACAGCACATTATCAATAAATGGTGGTTGAATATATGAAATATTTCTCTAATGAAAACCAAAAAGTATTGTTTGAATGAATTTGAGAAAATGAAGTGGCAGCAAAAATGTTCAAAATATCATTTGACAGCACCCATTTCCCAAACCAGACCAACTCATTCTGACAGAACTATATCACATGATGAGAAATCTCTAGGTGGTTAAGACAGAAATAAAAAGGAGTTCAAATAAATGAATACGAGTTTTTGCATACTGATGAGCAACATGTATTATTTAAGGAGATGTGCTAGACTCCAAAGCGTTTACATTAATACAAGATATTGACAGGTTATCAAAAGCTAACAGCAATGACATAGAAGAGACAAATGACATAGTTCACAAAGCAGCTGTCCAAGGAACAGTCTCCTCTCCAGATTAGGAAGCAAAAAGGAAGCAACTTGTCTTTTCAGTTTGCAGGAGCCACACAGAAGTATATTCAATTTAGACATTGGGATTACAAACAGTGATACATCTATTCCAGAGACCTTTATCTTCTTTAAGGCACAGGTCAGGGTTCACCTTTGTTGACATACCAAAAGTAGACTGAGTGCCTCATCCCACTCTTTTCTTAGATCCTGTAGCATCTTTTCACATCTTTAACAGCAATGGTATCACTATGCATTGCAATTACCTGGTTACCTGGATTCCTTTGGATGAGTGCCCAATTTGGGGGGTATGACTATTTGTTTCTTGTCTTTCCATCACATCACATGGCTATCTATAGTTGTTCAATACTTGCTGAATATTGATGAAAGCATTATGTATGAGAATTCATTGATAATGACTGCAATAAACTCAAGTCACCCTCTGTAATAGAGCAGACTATATTGCTTGAAAAATGCCGTTCAGTAAACCAACTTGATGAAGGAGATGTAGAACTCTGGAAACAGTGAAGGAAATAAAATCCAGATTTGGGATGTTGGTAGGGATATGCTGAGCAATTGATCAGGATAATTTACATAGAGAAAGATTCACTCTTTTTAATGTTTAGTTCTATGCATACAGACATATGCACCGAGTAGGGTAATCACTACCATAATAAAGATATAAAACTTTCTAACACCCCCCCAAAATTCCACATGCTCTAGTGTAGACAGCTCTTCCCATTACTGGAGGCTTTAAAGTCGACCATGGCTTTAAAAGAAGTGACAAAATTCTTTAAGAATTAAGAAACCCTGAAGCCCACAGTGATAAATACAAGTCTCTTTAAAAATTCAAATTTTCATTTATAAACTTGAATTTTATAATTGCCACCAAATACTGCTGGTTGTTTTTCTTGAAGTAACAGGCTCACTTCATTTATTTCCGAGAAAATGTCTGACAAAGTACCAAAATATGGATGACCATATTTTGTTAGTACTTAAAGAAATAATAATGTTCCACAAAATAAGTGACTAATTTAGCTCATACCACAAAAAAAATTTCATTGAGACAACCATTATACTGTTGCGTGTAGCAGAGGTGCTTTATATATACTTCCATTCTTTCATGTACAATATTAAATCAATGTGTACTCAATGGTCAAGATTAGTAAAATGAGTAACTTTCACTGCTTCATCAATGTGTTGGTTAGGTCACCAGAGAAGTAGACATCAAGATGAGATTGGGTTTGCAAGAAGTTTATTGGGGAAAATAGCTGTGAAAGGAAATATGAAGTGAGCACATGGGTCGGACCACCGTGCAGGTCTGACCTTGAGTCATAGAGAGGTGGAGGAAGAGTTTAACGGAGACACGTCAGACTGCGGTTTGGTTGGGAGAACCTGGGTGGCTCAGCGTTAAGCGGCTGATTTCAGTTCAGGTCATGATCTCCAGGTCCTAGGATTGAACTCCATGCTCAGCGGGTAGTCTGCTGGAGACTCTCTCTCCCCCCCTCCCTCTTATCCTCCCACTTGCGCTCCCTCTCTCATTCTCTCTCAAGTATATAAATAAAATTAAAAAAAAAAAGACTGCAGTTCAGTGGTATAGAATGCTTGGCGAGGGCACCGGTGAGTCTTCCAGCCATAGTTTCCTGCTAGAGGAGACCCAGTGTCCCAGGAACAAGCTTGCCTTAGTGTCCCTGGTACCTTCAGCTACTATGGCTAGAAGCAAACAAAGGTTTTCCAAGTTCAGCCATTGGGGCTTTGCAGTTAGATATCTGAGAGGCACATTGCTACAGCCACTACAATCAAGAACATTTATAAGGAAAACCAGAGGATATTTTTTCTTTTTAATGTATGTAGTGGTCATGAATACAATGTCTATTAAGTAAATATTGTTACTACCTCCTTGATCTGTGCCAACACACCATTGCTTTTGCAACATCCATGAAAATGTCAACATAGTGAAAACAGCAAATAATGTCTTAGCATTATTATAAAAAGTTTGACTCCCTGAGAAAGTTTTAGAGTCCTCCAGAGACATGTTAGGAACCACTGTGCTAGATCAAGTTAGGAAATGCGTGATTGTTTTAAACACTATTCCTTTTCATTTCTGAGTTGTATTCCATTTTATGGATATCCCAGTTTGTTTCTCTCTTCTCCTGCTGAATAATACATGTTTGTTTGTTTGTTTTTTCCAGTCTGGGGCAATTATTTATACTGTCACTACAATCATTCTGTGGGAACATAAGTTTTTATTTCTCTGGAGTAAATACCTAGGAGTCAGATTGTCGGAGACCTGTTAAATGCATCTTCATTGGTATAAAGAACTACCAAACTGTTATACATTTGAATTTCCGGAAGCAAGGAGTGAAAACTATGGTGAAAGAGAAGAGATTAGCTGTTGTTAGAGGTTGGAGTAGTAAATATAAAAGAGTAGCAGGTGAGAGGTTTTTGGGTGATGAACTAATCTATATTCTTTTGGGGAGGGTGGCTACACAAATCTAAAAAAGTGTTAAAATTCATCAAACTGTGCACCAATAAAATAGTCAATTTTACTGTATATTGATTTACACAATAAAACTGAAGGAAAAATAAATGAATACAGGTTAGAAAAAAATTAAAAATCAAAACTGAATCTCTCTTTGACACCTTTTAGTATCTATTGCCTTATTACATCATGGTGTGGGAGCCTTACAAAAATGAAAATATAATTAATTTTATGGTTTTATCTATACCCAATGCCAATGTTTCAAAGCACTACCTCCAGTGGGAATGTGAAGGCAATCAATGAAAATATTACACTGCTCTTATATGTGTTTCTTTGAACTTAAACAACCAACTGGAAATAGGCACAATGCCATCTAAACAGATGGGTTTGAACTCTACCAGGCAGTTAGATATGTACGTATGTATATCAAACAGACAAGCATCCCTGCTCTTTTTTTTTTAAGATTTTATTTATTTATTTGACAGAGAGAGACACAGCGAGAGCAGGAACACAAGCAGTGGGAGAGAGAGAGGGAGAAGGAGGCTTCCCACCGAGAAAGGAGCCTGATGTGGGACTCAATCCCAGGACCCTGGGATCCTGACCTGAGCCGAAGGCAGACGCTTAACGACTGAGCCACTCAGGCGCCCAACATCCCTGCTCTTGAAATCAGAATTTATGTCACTTTAAACTTGTCCACGTATTTTCAGTGCATGGGTTGTTCATGTAGTTATGAAAAATACAGAAAAAAATACTGAGAAGGTAGCTAACGGCTAGCATGTCTGGCAAAAAAAAAAAAAAAAAGACCATCTTTTCTTTTTTCTCTGCTTTCCTGATTTCAGTCTTTGCATCAACATTTTCTGTTTTAAAGCAGTCTACAGCAGTACTGCATTTCATATTTTGTGACTTATAAGAATCCTTTATCAATATGTTCTTAATAGAGTTTTCTGGGAATAAAAAAACCATAATTCCGTGATAAAATGCACTGTGCTATAAAAAGCTGTATGAAACACAGCATTCACAGCATTCAAATAAATTCACATAATGATCTGAGTATAAAGAGAAAAATATTTTATCTAGTGAAGAGAAATAAACTAAATGGGAGCAACAGGATGGGTTCTCCTATAGTAAATGATACCTTTACTGATTGCATAAAGCTTCCCCAAAATTATCTCATTTGAGCCTAACGACAAACCATGAAAATAAGTACAGAAGGTGTTCTTTTCCCAATTTTAGAAGATGAGGTGGTAGACAGAAAAATACCCCCTTCCCTGACAAAGACAGCCAAGTCCTAATTCCTAGAATTTGTGACTGTCACCTTGCATAGCAAAAAGGACTTCGCAGATGTTCAGTGACAGATACTGCTTGGGCCCAATATAATCACAATGGCATTATAAGAGGGAGGCATGAGGGTCAGAATCCTAGAAGGAGACGCAAGCAGAGGTTGGAGTGAGACAAAAGGAACACAAGCTGGAGAAAGTAGGCAGCCTCTAAAAGCCAAAAAAGGCAAGAAAATGGATTCTCCCCTGGAAGTTCCCGAAGGAATGTAATCTTGTGGACACCTTAATTTTAGAACTTCTGACCTCCAGAGCTAAAAAATGGGAGTTACTTTAAGCCACTTGTTCATGGTTAATTTCTTTTTTTTTTTTTTAAAGATTTTATTTATTTATTTGACAGAGAGAGACACAGCGAGAGAGGGAACACAAGCAGGGGGAGTGGGAGAGGGAGAAGCAGGCTCCCCGCAGAGCAGGGAGCCCGATGCGGGACTCGATCCCAGGACCCTGGGATCATGACCTGAGCTGAAGGCAGTCACCCAACCAACTGAGCCACCCAGGCGCCCCCATGGTTAATTTCTTAAGGCAGAAATGGAAAGCTAACACAGATGAGATTCAGAAATTACACATAATTTTACTCAAAATCTCAAAGCAAATACATTATTGAGCCTAGTTCTAACCCAGAATAATTGAGTTGTTTTTAGGCGTAATCCCATCATCTACACAGAACTGTATAATACAATCTAATATGAAGGAAGCCTCAAGAGATATAAAAAGACCTCTATTAAAAACTTGGTTTAGGAAAAGTCAAAAGCACACAAATAAGAGGCAGGAAAAACAAGGCATTAGAAGATTGCCTCCTGAATCAATCAGGATGTGATTATTCACATGAGCACTGATAGAGTTAGAGGCATTTTTGGAAACGGACAGTCAAAATTACTCTTGGTTTCCTTAAATCATGAATAAGATGAAGCTAAAGTAAATATACAGGATGTTTTGTACATTTTTTACGCGATGGCCAGTCAGGTGACACCACAAGAGGAGAAAGAGGAAGAGACTCAGGAAAACTGAGTTTAGTATGCTAACAGGTTCTAGAGACAGGAGACACGCCGTGCCATGCAGGACCACATGAGGAAGACAATAAGGGGGCAGGAGGCAGAATGGAGAAGGGAGGGGAAAGCATTAGGCCAGAGCTTTTACTGGGGTTTCTTCAGGAAAGGAAAAGCAGGACAGGGTGAACTGTTTAGGATTCACTACTTTGGATAATTTCAATTTGGTGGACTTTGGGCCATATGGGTTGTCCCTAGTTCCCTGGCACTGGGCCCTGGGATGATTAAGGCAAAGGAAAACTGCCACCTGGAATTCAGGGCCAGAAAGAGGAAGTATGGCTCTGGATTACTTAGCTCACATATCAGAGGCATGCTCCCAGCTGGGCCCTTTACTCCCCCTAAGAATTAGCCCAGAAAGGAGCAGTCTCTCCTCTGCCAGAAAGGTTTTTCAGGATGTCGAAATATCGTAATAGACAGAAAATTAAAAATATATACAATACAAGGGCACATTTAATTTTAAAGTTGTTTTGTTTTGTTTTGTTTTACAATTAGGAATTATCTTTATATTATAAGAGAGAGTTGAGAACTGGGAATGGATTCACATCTTCTAACTCACACTCAATCCAGAACAAACGCTGGAGGAGTGGCCTATAAGGCAGATTGGCCTATAAATTTAAAATCAATCTCTTGCTCTCATTCTCTGCGTATAGAAGTGAATTAAGATAGGTTGACTATCTCCTTGATGGACTCCTCTCTACTGCTAGATGGAATTGAATGGGAAATTCAGGAAAGTGTCTTTCCAGGCTTTGTTGAATGGAGGACATCTTGATCAATGCCTTAGGGCTTTATGTAGAAATGAAAATGTAAAAATAATACCTGCTGTGAACACAATCTTAAAAAAAAAAAAACCTCACTTTTGCTCATAATCTAACTTCACTAGAAGATAGATAGATAGATATATAGATAGATAGATTTTTTAACTTGAATATCCTAAGAAGACATTCTAGTTAGCCATACTTTAACTATCTAATCTCATAAATGTTGAATTTCCAGATTTTTTAAAAGTCAACATTAGAATTCTCTGAGGTCACTCAATCTTGACGAACCTAATCTATACTTGATTTTAGCCAAAAGGCCAAAAAGCAATCGACTAATCTAATGCTCCTATAAGCAGTTATATCTCCCTGACAGAAATGTCTTCTCACTCTTCTTCCCGTTTCATTGCCTCTCCACCTCCACTCTGCTACCATCCATGCTCAATCTGCCTCCCAGAGGGGACAATTTAAATAGTGAGGAGATTTCTTTCACTTTTCTGCATAAAACTTTTAAATGTTTACCTCAAAGTATCCAAACTGCACTTCAGCACTCTAAAGTCTTAGGAAACTATTCCCTTCCTCCTTCATATAATATACACTTGCACAGTTTGTACTGGGGACATTAGACTATGTTTTGTTTTGTTTTGTTTTTGGTTGAGCATCTGACTCTTTTTTTTTTTTAAGATTTTATTTATTTATTTATTTGACAGATTGAGAGAGAGAGAGAGCACAAGCAGGCAGACTGGCAAGCAGAAGGACAGGGAGAAGCAGACTCCCGCTGATCAGGGAACCCGATATAGGGCTTGATCCCAGGACCCCAGGATCATGACCTGAGCCAAAGACAGACGCTTAACTGACTGAGCCATCCAGGTACCCCTTAGACTATGTTCTAAAACTAGCAAATGACTTTCTCCTACATCTGTTTGGTGAACCACCGTTCATCCTTCAAACCTCAGCCCAAGATTTTTTCAACCACCTTTGTCTGAAATCCCAACATCAGTATTAGGGCTTCTTGCTTTGTGCCACCAGTGTAGTTTGTAAATGTTCTTATTATACCAATAATCACAATTAATTGTCTTTATTTATCTCTCTCTAGGAGATTATGAGTTATTTAAATTCAGAGTCAATTCTTGATCAAATTTCAATCCCCTATGCCTAGTATAGCATAGGGAACGACTGTCACATAACAGGGATTAATTAATTTTTTTATTTTTCACTGAACTGAGCTACTTTTACCTTACACTCAGAGAAGTATTATCAAATATAAATTGGATGAAGTAACCTCAGCCTGTTAATTTATTAAAATATTTCAAAGGTCATATGCTCAAACAGTGTAATTTCAGTATTATCCTACATCCTTTTTAAGGTATACCTATTTTAGAAGCAAACCACCTTGCTCATTAACTCATGTGTTTTTCTGGAAGAAATTGGTCTGTTTGCCCAGCAACATCAACTTTCACTTTAGTTGAAATTGGCAAAACTGCCACAGGGTAGAATTGACATTTTCCATCAATTTCTGGAAAGTGCAGTAGTACCAAATGTCATCAGACTTGAGTTATATTGGGAATTATTTTGAACTGCCCATGTACATGATTGCAAAGTTTAATGTCAATCTTAGTGGCATAACAAGTAGAGCAATCTAGTGTCTGGAGCAGCAGACTGGCTTTAAGGTTAGTGGGTATTGCATTCAGTTCAATCAATCAAATACTTTTGAACACTTTTTATGGTGTTAATGTTAGGCTAAAACTATGGGCCTCAAAAGGAGGTGGAAGATACAGTCTTTTACTCAAAATAATCATTCAGTCTAGATGAAGGAGAAAAATAAACATATAAAAATATTGAATAGGAAGTCAGATGGGTAATTCTATCGTACAGCTAAAGAAAATATGTTTTTTAGTTCAAAACCTTATATCCTGAATAGTAAAATCCTAAAGCGAGTGACAAATTTTTAAGGATAGATTTTACAAATTGCTGGCTGAGAAGAGAAGTTCAGATAGTAAGAGCAAAGGATCTGGGCAGGTTTGAGATCCAGGTAGTTTGGAATGATCTGGGCGGTCAGTTTAATCTCAGATAAGATGCTTTAGAACAGATGAAGGATGGGTATTGCATGAAGAGGCTGAAATGGGGGATGAGAAAGGGCAACAACATAAACAAAGGGACAGGAACAATTCAGTATGGAGTAGAAACAGCAAAGTTAGACAAAGAGAATGCTCAGAGTTTCTTGTCCCATTAACTATCCTCAGGTAGAAGGTAAATCAGAAAATGTCCCTGTGCCCCCATTATTTCTTCAGGTGCTAAGGAGGGAGAGACCACCAGCAAACAGACAGCCGAGATTATGGACTTGCTTCTAGAATTCTGGCTGGATTATTTTACTCTATCTTATACCAGTTACCTTATCTTTCTATCCCCATTGTTTTAATCTGTAAAATGGAAATAATATGTACCAGGAACTGATAATGTTGCAGGAACTCACAGGGTTA
>NC_058404.1:57235392-57259827 GCF_002201575.2 Neomonachus schauinslandi
TTATATACACTGACACAAAAAATTAGGTACGCATAGAAAATTTGTTTTTTAGTTTTGAAATGATATCAAATATATGTCATCAGTCGTAAGTGTCTTTCGTAGGAACTATTTTCCAGTTGAAATCTATGACTCCCACATCTCAGGGCAAGTACTTCATGTTAAGTGCCCTCCTTACCTGTAATTGGGGCACTACACAGGAATCACAGCACCTAATTTGCTTTGGCAGCAGCATGACAGCAGGTTACCACTTAGTATTCTCTGGACAAAAGAAAGAATGATGAAGCATGGCTGTTTTTAAAGGCAGCCCAAACTGGAAGCTGAATAGGATGAAGCTACCACATATCAAAGCACAACTTAACAAATACACTGTGAAACTGTGTCAAGCATAAAGGGTTAGCAGAAATTCACAAAAAAGCAAAAGAAAGTCTCAGAAAATCTTTTGAAAGTTTTGATTTAAAAGGTTATGTGAGAAAGGCTTTAGGTTGCTTAGAACCTGCTTCTCATTTAGGAACACATTTGGTTTGCTTTTACAAAGGAACCACGGGGCATGTGTTTTGTAAAGCTCCCTAATACACTGGCACAGTAAAACTTCGCTTTAGGCTATGCAAATGCATTAAATAAGGTTTAATACCACCAAGGATCAGTTTTCAAATATTTTAAAAAAATATTGCATACTCATTAGATCATATCTGCTCTACTACTAATCACAAATGATTTGTATCTTAATTTCTAATAATGATTAATTGGTACCAACTGGCTAGAATACTGTGTTGAAGATTTTGAACCTACACCAAGTTCAGTAAGAGAGGCATGATTTACTATGTTTGAGTTGAGATAAAGTAAGAGACAGGTTGCACACATACTATACATCTGGCAGCTCTCAATTTAACTATAATACATGATAATCACCTCACTCCAAGAAGAATTAAAAAACCAGAATTCATTTATTTAATAAAGTTTTAATGCATCCTGCACTATAAATAAATACCAAGAAAAACCAAGCAGTGTGTGTATCATTATATATTAGAACAAAACAATCACAGCAATAAATGATTCATCAATACATACATTATGTCTTGGTGGGCCCACCATATTTGTTTATGTCTTTGTATTAGAATTTATCATACTGTATTTTCTTCTCGCATGGACTGAATTTTTTGAGGCTAGGATCATAGTAATTTTATACCTAAGCTAACATACAATCTATAATATAATTGGTTCTCACTGAACATTGTTGAAGGAACCATCAAAGGAAAGAAGGATGAAAAATTTAGTGGAAAAGACAATAAAGAGGTTTCAGAGAATCGACAAAGTGCTGAGGGTTTTTGAGGGATTTTGAAACTAGAGTCAATATTTATTGGAAAACAGAGAAGTATTTAAGGTACGTGAAGGGACAACTAAATTATTTTGTGTTTATTTTGACTGCATGTCTATTTTTCTGTTACCCTTATTGTTGTGGGAAGTACAAGCTATCAACTTCTCCTCTAATGACTAGGCTCCTATTCTGACAGAAGTTGGAAATCAGTGTAGACCTTGGAAGAAAAATTAAAGTCCAAAGTCTCACCACAATATATCCATTATATGGCCTTTACTGTGATTTGTGTTAAAATACTTCAGAATAAACCATAGAATATATATGTTTGTATATGTTTGCTTCAAACTAGAACTGAAGGATGGTTAGTTTGCATGTGAGGTAACATAATCAAGAACCAAAGCTCCTGGGCCTCCTGGTGGCATCTGACTCTTGACTTCAGCTCAGGTCTTGATCTCAGGGTCTTGAGTTCAAGCTCCCACGCTGAGCTCCATGCTGGGCATGGGGCCTACTTAAGAAAAAAAAAGAATCAAAGCTCCTGATAATGTCATATGTACCTCAATCAAGAATCAATACAATGAGAGGTAATAATATGTCATTTCAACTTTGTTAATAGCATTGGTATCAAAGTTTGTTCACTAGTAAGAAGAATGTTAAAATAGTCTCTTTTATGGGGAAATGAGTGCTCAAGATTTTAACTGGCAGGAAGTATCATATGGGTATCTCAAACTATGCAGACAGAGAATCTGGGGCATCTGGGTAGCTGAGTCGATTAAGCATCTGACTCTTGATTTCAGCTCAGGTCATGATCTGAGGGTCATGATATTGAGCCCTGCGTGGGGCTGAGCGTGGAGTCTGCTGGGGCTTTCCCTCTCCCCCTGCCCCTCCCCCCACTCATGTGCTCATGTTCATGCTCTCTCTCAAATAAATTAATTAATTAAAAAAAAAAGATAAAGAATCTGGCCAGACAAATGGTAATGGAGTACTACTCTATCAAGAGTCCTGTTGGCCTTGCATTGCTCCTTTTCACAAAGGATCTATACCACTTCAGTTACAGGCCAACTGGTCCTTCAGTCTACATAACCTTTTCACCTATGTTCAAGTCAAGCCTCATGCAAAGTGCTGATTATAGTGCTCTTGTTAGCAAATGTAAATTTCCAGAGGTACAGAACAGGTGTATGATTGTTTTTCTTGATTCCTAATAACATTTGTATGTTCGGAGATATGTGGCCTTAGACTTACTTTCATTATGGCATTCCCACCTAATTATTTGGCCTCTAAAATTATCTACCCCAGTATCATCTAACAATAATTACCAAAAGCCCTTGATACTTGCTGAGCCACCAAATTGGCCTAGGTCAGTTTGCAAAAATAATGCTCTCATTGCCAATATGCTACAATTGTGGCTATCAATGTCTTTCTCTTGCCCTATATCTTAAACACCCTTTGAAGGGCAAGATTTATATCTTATTTAGATCCTAACATACAATAGGTTTCTTTTTTTTTTTTTTTAAGATTTTATTTATTTATTTGACAGAGACAGCAATAGCAGAAACACAAGCAGGGGGAGTGAGAGAGGGAGAAGCAGCCTTCCTGCCAAGCAGGGAGCTCGATGCGGGGCTCGATCCCAGGACCCTGGGATCGTGACCCCAACCGGAAGCAGACGCCTAGCGACTGAGCCACCCAGGTGCCCCGACAATAGGTTTCTAATATAGAATTTTTAAATGAATAAATGATTAACTATCCTGAATCATTCACAGAGGTGCATAAATATTCAAAAGTAAAAGCCATCCATGTTGGTAACCAAACTGTGATATTCCTAACAGAACATAAAACAATGTTAACAATGGGATATTGACAAGGCCATAAAAACAGTACTTCTCCAACGGCCATACCATGGATGTAAAATGAATAACAACACTCCTTTTGAATTATGGCTGCTCTTTTTTTTAACCAATGATATTTTAGCCCAATTTCACTCCTCTCGCCGCCTCAACAATTATTACTGAGATATCCAATCACTCAATATTCTGATTACTTGAAAGCACCCAAACCTGAGCTGGTCCTCATTTCCCTCTACCTTCCTTAGAATCACAAGGCCAAATTCCATAAAAACTTTTCCCCACTCTTTTTTTTTTTTAATTTTTTTTTTTAAGATTTTATTTTGATAAGAGAGCAGGGAGCAGGGAGCCCGATGTTTCCCCACTCTTTTTAATAAGACATTTCCCAGATCCCCTCTGGAATGTATTTTCTCTTATTGCAGCAAGCTAAATAAACATAATTTATTTGACTATGGCTGTGTCCATAGTGGACTTTGGCTGGTGGGCTTAGAGTAATACTTAATCTCATAAAAAAATACATTGTTTTAATCTACCAGAATTGTGTTTTTACTAATTACATAGAGCATATAAATAACTGTATTGAATATTAACTTATTCTTGTTTACAAATACAGTTTTCAGCATCCAAATTTTATCTGATAATTTTAATGTTTTCTTAGTTCACAACCTTTAGATTCCTCAACATCTGTGAGTTTTCAGTTTTAATCTTTCATTGTGTGGCTGTATTATCATCCAAACAATGATAAGCCCCATTATGATAATTATATATTTCATTCAATGGACTTTCATGGTTTATGCACCTATATCTGTCTCCTTTATTACATTATAAGCATATTAAATAGAGGTTAAGGGAGAAGAACACTGTTCCTCCTTCTCATCTTGAAAATTAGCAATATAAAGGGAGATGATACAGTTATCTATGATTCTGCTCTAATCATAAAGAACAGGTTAGTGAGGGAATTCTCTGAGAATTAGACCAGGCCTACAATATGGAAATACACATAACTTCAAAGCTTCTGCCAAGTGTTTGTTATTTGTTAACATCTACTGTATCCTAATCAGGAGTATACACTCCAGGGGTGATTACTTGACATTTAAAAGACTATAAAAAGAGAAATTGACAGAAATACAATAGTAGGAGACTTCAATACCCCACAGTGAATAATAACAGAATATTCAGAAAGAAAATCAATAAAGAAAGAGTTGCTTGAACAACACTAGAGACCAAATAGATAGACATAGAATTTTCCACCCACCAACACATTTTTTTTTTTTTGAGTACACACAGAACATTTTCCAGGATGGATCAAGTGTTAGTCACAAAATAAATTTTAATAAATTTAAGATGAAAATCATTCTAATATCTTTTCTGACCACAATGTAATGAAACTAGAAATCACTAAGAGTAAAGAAACCAGAAAATTCAAAAATACGTGGAAACTTAACAACACACACTCCAACAACCATTAGGTCAAAGAGGAAATCAAAAGAGAATTTAAAAAAATCTTAAGATAAACAAAAATAAAAACATAAAATGCCAAAATTTATGGAATGCAGGAAAGGCAGTACATAGTGATAAATGCCTACATTAAAAGAGAAGACTGTTTAGCAATATATAGTCATGAAATCATTATGTTGTACACCTGAAACTAATACAAAATTGTGTCATTTATATCTCATTTAAAAAAGAAGATCTCAGGGAGTCTGGGTGGCTCAGTCAGTTAAGTGTCTGACTCTTGATTTTGGCTCCTTAAGATCTCAGTGTCCTGGGATTGAGCCCCGTGTTAGGCTCTGCATCGGTATGCAGTCTGCTTGGGATTCTCTCTCTCTCTCTCCTTCTTCCCCTCCCCCTGCTTGCACACCCTCTCTCTCTCTCTAAAATAAATAAATAAATCTTTAAAAAAATTTTAAAAAGATCTCAAATTAAACCTAACATTTAACATGAAGGAACTAGAAAAAAAAATCTAAACCCAAATTAGCAGAAAGAAAAAATAATAAAGATTAAAGCAGGAAAAAAAAAAAAGAAAATAGAAGAACAACAGAGAAAACTGACAAAACTCAGAATTGGTATTTTGAAAAGATATAATCAACAAACTCTTAGACTAACTAGCACAAAAGGAGAGAAGCTTCAAATAAATAATATAAAAAATGGAAGACAGACATAAAATGGATGAGTCAGAAATAAGAAGGATTATAAAGAATTATATGAACAATTATTCACCAACAAACTAGAAGAAATGGATAAATTCCTAGAAATATACAACCTACTAAAACTGAATCAAGAAGAAACACAAAGCATCAACAGATCAATAATAAATAAGGAGACTGAATCAGTAATCAAAAATATCCCAACAGGGCGCCTGGGTGGCTCAGTTGGTTAAGCGACTGCCTTCTGCTCAGGTCATGATCCTGGAGTCCTGGGATCGAGTCTCACATCAGGCTCCCTGCTCAGCAGGGAGTCTGCTTCTCCCTCTGACCCTCCCCCCTCTCATGCTCTCTCTATCTCATTCTCTCTCGCAAATAAATAAAATTAAAAAAAAAAAATCCCAACAAAGAAAAGCCCAGACCCAGATAGCCTCACCGGTTAATTCTACTAAATATTCAAGGAAAAATTAATACCAATCCTTAAAATCTTCCAAAACATAAAGGAGGGACTAATTCCAAACTCTTTATCAGGTCAGCATCACCTTGACACCAAAGTCAGACACAGACATTACAAGGAAGCAAATAAAATAAAACAAAACAACCCTACCAGCCCATATTCCTGATGAACAGAGATGTAAAAATCCTCTATAAAATACTAGCAAAACTGAATTCAATAGCACATTAAAAGGATTATAAAACCATGACCTAGTGAGATTTGTCCCTGGAATGCAAAGTGGGTTTACCATACGTAAATCAGTCACTGTGATATATTAATGAAAGATAAAAACAACATGATCACCTCAACAGACACAGAAAATGCACTTGAAAAAATTCAACATCCATTCACGAAAAAAAACTCTCAACAAATTATGTATAGAAGGAAATTCCTTCAACACAATGAAGGCCATATATAACAAGCCTACAGCTAACATCATAATCAATGGAGAAAAACTAAACACTTTTCCTCTAAGATCTGTACAAGGCAAGGATGCCCCCTCTTGCCATTTCTAGTCAGCACAATACTCGATTCCTAGCCAGAGCAATTAGGTAAGAAAAAGAAATAAAATACATCCAAATAAAAAAAGAAGTTAAAGCATCTCTGCAGATGGCATCATCATATATGTAGAAAACCCTACAGACAACAAAAACTGTTGGAACTAAATAAAAAGAATTCAGAAAATCTGCAACAAACTAAGTCATCACAAAAATCAATGGCTTTCCTATATGTAAACAGTGAACTATCCCCAAAAATGAAGAAAACAATTCCATTTACAACTGCAACAAAAAGAATAAAATATTAACCAGAGGTAAGAGACTTGTACACTGAAAATAACAAAACATTATTGAAAAAAATTAAAGAAGACAGAGTTATATGGAAAGATATATAATTTTGGTGGATTAACATTGTTAAAATATCCATATGACACAAAGTGATCTATAGACTCAGTGTAATTGCTATCAAAATCCTAATGTTATTCTTCACAGAAATAGGAAAAAAAAAAACAAACTAAAATTCATTAAGAACTACAAAAGACTTCAAGTAACCAAAGAAACTTTGAGGGAAAAGAAGAAAATTGGAGACAAG
The DNA here is from genome assembly GCF_002201575.2 of Neomonachus schauinslandi. Lineage (NCBI taxonomy): Eukaryota > Metazoa > Chordata > Mammalia > Carnivora > Phocidae > Neomonachus > Neomonachus schauinslandi. Next base: position 57,242,275 of record NC_058404.1, read on the forward strand.
TATTGCACTTTCTGATTTCAAAATAAATAAAAGCTATAGTAATCAAAATAGTATGATACTGGCATAAAAAGAGACCTACCCACCAATGGAACAGAACAGAGAACCCAGAATAAATCCATGCATTTATAGGCAATTGATATTTGGTAAGAGTGCAAAAAACACATAATAAGAAACGAATAGTCTCTTCAATAAATTGTGTTGGGAAAACTGGATATCCACATGAAGAAGAATGAAATTAGACCCTTAACTCACACCATATACAAAGCTTAACTCAAAATGCATTAAAGACTTAAACATTAAACCTGAAACCATAAAATTCCCAGAAGAAAACATGGAGAAAAAAACTCCTTGACATCGATCTGGGCAATAATTCTTTTGGAAATTACACCAAAAGTATGGACCAAAAAAGCTAAAATAGAAAAGTAAGATTGCATTAATCTAAAAAATTTCTGCAAGGTAAAGGAAACTACAGAGTGAAACTGTAACCAATGGAAAAGGAAAAAGGATTTGCAAACTATATATCTGACATGTTGTTACTATCCAAATTATATAAGGAATTCATAAAACTCAGTAGTTAAGAAAACAAATCACCCAATTAAAAAAATGGGTAAAGAATCTTAATAGAGGAACGCCTGGGTGGCTTAGGTGGTTAAGCATCTGCCTTCAGCTCAGGTTATGATCCCAGGGTCTTGGGATGGAGTCCTGCATTGGGCTTCCTGCTCAGCGGGGAGCCTGCTTTTCCCTCTGCCTGCCGCTCCCCCTGCTTATGCTCTTTCTCTCTTTCTCTCTGACAAATAAATAAATAAAATCTTAAAAAAAAAAAAGAATCTGAACAGAAATTTCTTGAAAGAGACATACAAATGGCCAACAAGTATATGAAAAAATGCTCAGTGTCACTAATCATCAGTGAAAGATAAATCAAAACCGTAAGAGATGTCAACTCAGACCTGTCAGAATGAAAGACAAATAGTAAATGTTGATAAGGATACGGAGAAAATGGTATACTTGTGCACTGTTGGGAATGTAAACTACTACAGCCACTATGGAAAACTGTATGGAGTTTCCTTAAAAATATTAAAAATAGAACTACCATATGATCCAGCAATCCCACTTCTGGATATATATCCAAAATAAATGAAGTCAGGATCTCTAAGAAATATCTGTACTCCCAAGTTCATTGTAGCATTATTAACATTAGCTAATATATGGAAACAATTTAATATCCATTGATCAGTGAATGAATAAAGGAGATGTGGTATATATACACAATGGAATAGTGAGCCTTTTAAAGAAGGAAATCCTGCCATTTGTGACAATATGGGTATGCCTACAGGGCATTATGCTGAGTGAAATAAGCCAGGCACAGAAAGCCAAATACTGGATGACCTCACTTATATGTGGAATCTAAAAAAGTGAACTCATGGAAGCTGAGAGAATGATAGTTCTCAGGTGCAGGATGAATAAGTTCTAATGGACAGCATGGTTACTATAGTTAATAATACTGATTTTTGTTTGTTTGTTTTCAAAGATTTTATTTATTTATTTGAGAGAGAGAGAATGAGACAGAGAGCATGAGAGAGGGGAGGGTCAGAGGGAGAAGCAGACTCCCTGCCGAGCAGGGAGCCCAATGCGGGACTCGATCCGGGGACTCCAGGATCATGACCTGAGCCGAAGGCAGTCGCTTAACCAACTGAGCCACCCAGGCGCCCCAATAATACTGTTTTATATAGTTGAAATCCCCCCCACACACAAAATAACTGTATGAGTTGATGACTATATTAATTAGCTTGACTGTGGTAATAAATTCACAATGTATACATATATCAAAACAGTATCTTGTGCATCTTAAATATATACGATTTTTATTTGGCAAAAAAATAAAATAAAAGACCCTAAAAAAGTTTCTCATTCCAAAGGAAATTACTTAAAGCTGCATTACCTCCATATGTACAAAGGAGCATTAATTAGCAAAATATGTTAGAAATTATTTTTGGTTGTGGAAATAAATAATGTTCACTGGTGTGTCAAATCTTTAAAAATATATCCAGTTATTGTCTCATAGAATAAAATATGTGAGACAGAAGGTACTTTGGAGAGCACATGGTCCCAATCTCTACATTACAGAAAAGAATTCTGAAGCAGAGAAGGTAAATGGATCAATGTCATGCCAATTAAAAGTAGAAGCAGGACTATCATGGCGTACTGAGCTGAGAATATATGTTGTGAATTTAGACTTGTGTTTATATCCCATTTTGATCACTCAAGATTTGTGACCTTGAGCCAAGCTACTTAATTTACTGTGCTTCATATTTCTCATGTGTAAAAGGAAAATAATGATATTGACTTATTTGGGATGTTGTAAGGAGGAAATATAATTTATAAGCATTTAATGGTATGCTATTTTTTTTAAATATTCTGACAAGCAAAGAGACTGATAAATTAAATAAAAATTTAATATTTTATTTTAACCAAACATCAAATACAATAAATCAACTTAGGTTCAGCAAATTTTGATTAAGAGAGATCTGAAATAAATAGGGCTCTAAAATATGTGTCTCAGGGTGCCTGGGTGGCTGTCAGTTAAGCATCTGTTTGGCTCAGGTCATGATCCCAGGATCCTGGGATGGAGCCCCATGAGCCCCATGAGCCCCACATTGGGCTCCCTGCTCAGTGGGGACTCTGCTTCTCCCTCTCCCTCTGCCCTTCCCCCCAACTCGTGCTCTCTCTCAAATAAATAAAATCTTTTAAAAAAATAAAATAAGGGGCGCCTGGGTGGCTCAGTTGGTTAAGCATCTGCTTTTGGCTCAGGTCATGATCCCAGGGTCCTGGGATCGAGTCCCACATTGGGCTCCTTGCTAAGCAGGGAGGCTGCTTCTCCCTCTCCCTCTGCTGCTCCCCCTGCTGTGCTTGCTCTCTCTCTCTTTCTGACAAATAAATAAAATCCTTAAAAATAAATAAAATATGTGTCTACTTTATATATTTTTATTTTAATAAAATAACTCAGGTAAATTTATTACAAAGAAATGGAATTTTATAGTTAATAAATTATGTGTCCCAGTCTTACAGCTAATACTTGGAGGAATGGGCTATGATCCTGATACCAGACTTTCAAGTATGACATAATATATTACATAGCCACTGTATTGGAATGAAGACAGGTAAAAGGCATCATGGTGATTATAGATACCTAGCTATAATTTAAGCAAAGAGAAAGCCACCAAAAAGCCATGATGTTTGGAGCTAACACATTTCACATGCTGCTTTGGATGGACTATGGACATCTATACTCTGCTACCCAAAATAATAGTGACCAAAAATAAAAAGAAAATTCGATTCTTCTATACTACATAATTCTTATCATGCAGTGCCTAAGGAGATTCAAGTTTTTCCTATATAAATAATAAAACTGTCACAGAATTTAAAAAATCATAAAGGCCACTGGTTTTGAAGTATAAATACTGACTTTTATACTGAACATGAAAGCAAATACCATTGAATCATTAATCTGAAAAGTATTTCAAAGGAACATTTAATCTATCTCTTGCCTCAAGAAAGAGCTTCACCAAAACTCTTTCTATGAGATGCTAAATGCCTCCAAAGAAATATTTAATAAACTCTCCAAATATTTCAAGATTTTATCCAACCTGAGAGAAGGCTACACAATATATATTGTATGTGGATCCTGGTCTACCAACTAAGTGTACAAGCATGATTTATTTTTCTATAATATAATTTTTATGTCCAGCTCAAACTCACTACTATCAGTATGTTTTCCAGGATTTGTGAACTTATTAGTGCAAAGGCATTTGGGGTTTGGGTTGGAATCTGATCCTGGTCTACCAGTCTGAATAGGAATTTGCTGACATGCTCATTTCACTGATTATCATGACATTTTGGCTTCATGGTTCTCTGTTCTTTCACTTAGCTACTTCACTTTCTGACCTTGTCAGAATAGGGACAGCACGGTCATTTTCTATCTGGGTCCTGCCTCCTCTCTGCTGGAGTGTAGAAAGTGAGTATCTCTTTCTTTCTTTTTTTTTTTTTTTAAAGATTTTACTTATTTGACAGAGAGAGACACAGCGAGAGAGGGAACACAAGCAGGGGGAATGGGAGAGGGAGAAGCAGGCTTCCCACGGAGCAGGGAGTCCGATGCGGGGCTCAATCCCAGGACCCTGGGATCATGACCTGAGCCGAAGGCAGATGCTTAACGACTGAGCCACCCAGGCGCCCCGAGTATCTCTTTCATAGGCATGAATGGATCAGACAATCCTACCAGGACTGAAACTCTTTCCTTTGACATCTCAGATCTGTTTTTCTCTAATTTGCATTCATCCACAGGCAAATTCTTTCCTCATTATCTTCCCTGAAGTTATTGTGGTAGAAAAATCCTCTTTCACAATTGGTTTTCTTCCCCCAGCTTTATTGGGGTATAACTGACAAAGAAAAATGATATATATATGGTATACAATATGATGTTTTGATTTATATATACATTGTAGTAATTACCACAATCAGGCGGAATAACATATCTCACTTCACATAGGTTTTTTTTGTTGTATTTTTTTTTGTTTTGGTGACAGCATTTAAGATCTACTCTCTTAGCAAATTCCAAGTATACAGTATTGTTAACTACAGTAAACATTCTATGTTAGATCTCCAGAACTTATTCATTCTCCATAACTGAAAATTTGTACCCTTGACCAACATCTCCCCGTTTTCCTCACTCCTCAGCCTGTGGCAACCATCATTCTACTCTTTGTGTCTATAAGTTAAAATCTTTTAGATTCCACTTCTAAGTGAAGTCATGCAGTATTTGCCTTTCTGCACCTGGCTTATTTCACTTAGCATATGTCTTCCAGGTTCAACCACATTGCTACAAATGGCATAATTTAATATTTTTTAGGGCTGAATAGTATCCCATTGTTTGTATGCATGTGTGTGTGCGTGTGTGTTTGCATCTCTGTGTGTATTCTTCAAAAAAAAAAAAAAAAAGAGTAGAACTACTATACCATATGATCCAGCAGTCTCATTTCTGGTTATATATCCAAAGAAAATGAAAGCAGGATCTCAAGAAATATCTGCACTCCCATGTTCTTTGCAACATTATTTGCAATAGCCAAGATATGGAATCAGCCTAAGTTTCCATCAGTAGATGGATAAGGAAAACTTGAAATGGATAAAACATGTAAAGAAAATTAATAAAGACTATAGATATATGGGGCACCTGGGTGGCTCAGTCGATTGTTTGACTCTGGATTTCAGCTCAGGTCATAATCTCAAGGTCATGAGATCCAGTCCTATGTGTGGTTCTGAACTAAGTGAGGAGCCTGCTTAAGATTCTCTCTCTCCTAGTGAGCCTGGATGGCTCAGTTAGTTAAGCTTCTGCCTTGGGCTCAGGTCAGGATCTCCAGGCCCCGGGATAGAGCCCTGCGTCAGGCTCCCTGTTCAGCGGGGAGTCGGCTTCTCTCTCTCTCTCGCCCTCTGCCCCTCCTCCCTGGTCATTATCTCTCTCAAGTGAATAAATAAGGTCTTAAAACAAAACAAAACAACAGATTCTCTCTCTCCCCCTCTCTCTCTGCCCCTCCCCCTGCACTTACGCTCTCTTTCTCTCTCTGAGGAAAAAAAAAAAAAAAGAATGAAATCCTGCCCATATGCAACAAAATGATGGACCTTGAGAGGATTAAGTGAAGTCAGACAAAGACAAATAATATAGATCTCACTTACACACAGAATCAAAAAAAAAAAAAAAAACACCTCAATTGAGTTGTATGTGCTGCTAGTCTCTCTGGCTTTTGAGTTCTGAAAGCCATTTGTCTGTTGGAATACTACTACTGATTATTTAAATAAAATCTAATTCAGTGTTACTTATTAAGTACATAGGCCACTTTTAGTTAAATTTGTTGGAGACAGTTCCTCCAAGTTTATCATTTTTCCTTGAAAGCTTATTTATTTAGCATCAAATATATTTATTTTCATTTTATTATTTTAATATTGGATTTTATAAATATAACAAATACATAAAAATATTTTTAAACTTTACATCTGAACTGGATAATATAAACATTTATAATAGGGAAAGAAAACCTGAAAGTGATGAAGTGAGCATCTACTTTCTAACTGGGTTCAAATTTCTTGACTCTGAAGAATTTTATCCCAAATTTCCAAGAAAATTGAAATTAACACAATTAATTAATCAAATACCAGTAATCTCAATGAATCCTAGAGAATAAAAGATAAATCAGGCTATTAAATGTAGAAAAATAAATGAGAAAATTAGATAAAAGAGCCATATCCTATAGTAAAGGGAATAAGGAACATCAAACATACCTTAGTCAACCGTCATCTCTTTCTATGAGAATCTCTGGGAAAATGCAAGCACAAAACAGCTGCTAAGTTAACCAAAGTGTTATTTTATTGCTAAGTGTGGGTTTTGCTTGATTTCTCACTGCAGACAACTCTTGCACACTAGGTTGGGACAAGAAGGACAACATTTGGGCGCCTGGGTGGCTCAGATGGTTGAGCTTCTGCCTTCGGCTCAGTCATGATCTCAGGGTCCTGGGATCGAGTCCCGCATCGGGCTCCCTGCTCCTTGGGAGCCTGCTTCTCCCTCTGCCTCTCTCTCTCTCTCTCTGTCTGTCAGGAATAAATAAATAAAATCTTAAAAAAAAAAAAAGGACAACATTTGCCATATTTACTTAAGCTTCTAACAAAATAGTGAGCACAGGACCTTCTCTTTTTCTCCATCCCTCTTTCCCTGTGCTGGAATCTGAGGCCAGAACTGTTTTGTGCTCAAACTGCTTGAATCAGATACAATAGTAAGACCAAAAGAACAGACAAGCAAAATGCAAGGTAAAGGCCAAGCTGAAAAGGCATTCTATCACTCCCTGTCAATGGAAGAAGGGGAATTAAGAGAGAGAAAAATAGTTGTGTTTGTACCCTGTAGGGAGGATTTAAAGAATGTCTGGGGGAGGACATATCAGCAGTGGTGACTTTTATATACATTGTAACTCAGATTTATGAAAACATTTTAATATTTCAAGAAAAACTGAAATAACAAGAAAATATCAGACATAGGAATTATGTGAGACTGCAAGAGCTTGGATCTTGATAAAAATATAAGAAAAAAACAAAAAATACTGAGAACTTCCTCTGTACAGAGTTTGTCCTAATTTAGCACTTTATAGGTTGTATCTTTTAATCCTCAAAGCAACCTGAGGTCACTGATACTATTATTGCTTTTATAGATGGAAAACCTGAGGTAACAGAACATGCTATTAAGCAGCTAGTATAGTAATAGTTGCCAAATTAAAGATCAGAGAATTCACTTCAATAAATCTGACTCCCTCTTTTTTAAAAAATTAATGTACAGGTTATTTCTTTTTTTTTTTCCTAGTCATATTTTTGGTAAGGAAGATCTCTGTTTTCCTATCTTAAAGTATTTCTTTTACCACAAGATACAATCCAATGCCTTTATTTTTAAAATAGAAATACTTTCACTTCATGGTGTTATAACTTTTTTTCTGTCTATCTCTGCCTTTCTTTCCCTTTCAATTAATCAATCTCTCTCTCTCACTCCAGCACACTCACATACACATTCACAACGAAAGAAAACTGCTCAGTTAATTGAAATGAAATGATTGCCTTCTAATTGTGAATTATTTTTTAGTCTGAATAATGTGTTTGCTAAAACTCTTCAACCTGTATTTAGTTTAGATGAGCAAAAATACAGGTGAAATAAAATTAAAATTTCTCATTTCACATTTGGATGCAGAAAAATGTTGTTTTAGAAATAGCTACTTTATAATTGATGTCAAATATAAGAATGGATCCTCAGAAGGCAAAAAATAAAGAAAAAAATAAAACAGTTCTTTTCAATGTGATTTATTCTTGTTCCTGTGGCTGAAAGAAAGGAGAGCAAATGCTATTTAACCGACAGTTCAGTAAGTATCCTGGAGTATATTTGTAATAAGCCCATCTCACTCATGGCTGGGACCTAGAAAATTGGAGCAAGTGTTAAGTCTTTTATTAAATTCATCAATTGCTGTGTTAACCTCATTTCTAAAGTAACCATGTGAGAAATGACCAAAACTTAAAGGTGAAAATGAATCATTCCATTGAAAAAATTCACAATGTTATAACAATAATGTGCAATTGTCTTCAAATAACCTCAAATACTTGTTTACAAAGAGATTTCAGTATTTATTTGCAATTGTATTTCTAGCTTTTGGAAGTTCTTCTAAAACAAATACCTGAAAATATTATACCAAAAATAAACTGTAAAGATATTCTTATGAGCACTGTATAAAATAACAGTATTATTATCAAACAATACAGTAAGCTCTAGGAGCTTGGTAAAGTAAATTGAGGCTCATCCAAACAATAAAATATACTAATTCAATAAAAATTATGGCCTACAGATATTTATGGGCCTAAAAGATGTCTCTATTATCTTGTTAAATGTACAACGTTTAAATGTACTAGTTACAAACTTAAAGCCAATTTTGCCATAAGTAATGTGTCTGTACGTGTGTCTGTATGTGTAGGAAAAAATGTTTACACACCAAATTATCAACTACAATTTTCCCTAGATGCAGGTATTAAAGATTATTTTTATTTATTTTATTGACAAGTATTCTTCATTTTTTTCCTCAATCCAATTGTTTGAGGTGTGATAAAGGCTAAATACAGTCACAAAGTTTAGCCTTACAATTGAACACCCCAAGCAGGACTTCACAGCCTTATTTTTTTATTTACTTTTAATTTAAATTCAATTAAATAACATATAATGTATTATTTGTTTCAGGGTTACAATTCTGTGATTCACCAGTCTTACACAACACCCTGCACTCACCACAACATACACCCTCCCCAATGTCACAGTCTTATTTTGAAGGCCACAAGAACCCTACTCAAAAATAAATGTCCTTTACCTAGATTAGCTGTTGGTGCTTAAGATTATATCACTGATTTTTCATTCTTCTGAGCATTTGTGAAATCCCACATTAAACCTCAAAAGGGCAATGCTATTAATGAAGTAGAATATAGCATGGGGATATAGGAATTAAGTCTCAGGAAATAGGCATCAACTATGGAAATGAGATAGAAGGAGAAAAAGATAAACTTCATTTTCTTCCAATTTTGCTTAGGCCTTGCAATGACAAAATCACCACTAAAATTTACCTAGGGTCTATTTGTCAGAAAGCATCGTAAAATAGGCATGATATCCATACAGATAACTTTTCAACTCAATTTAGGAATGAATAATTTATATTTCTAAGCAAAGTTTAGAAGCACATTTCAATTGGAAGCCTCAATTTAAAGTTATGATTCTCAAAGATTTAAAAAGTGAATAAGACAGTTCACTGGGCAAATATCAAAACAATCAGCTTTTCTTTTTCTTTGCTGAAGACACAGTGAGATTGAAAGAGAAGACATTTTCTTTGTAAGATAAGTGCATATGCTCATCAAGGAAAGCCTGTAAGATTGATTTAAAAAACATCAATCCTCATACCTATCAAATATATATATATGTGTGTGTGTGTGTGTGTGTATATATATATACACACAATTATAAATTCCATTAAAATCAACTTATATTATCTAGAAGCCCATTCACTATTATAGACATTTTAAAGTATTTCTTGTGCTGAGGTACCACATTCATAGATTGCATTCAAGTATTTACAAGTGAACAATAAAGTGAACTATTTATTTTTATTTATTTTAGTTTCCCAACCATTCCCATGGAGTTAACTAGGTTTTACCACTCAGTTCAAAAAATTTTATTCAAATTCATTGCTTCTACCCTATCTATATTTGCTATACCTATATATCATATCTAGATATGGGGAGAAGTGAGGGGTTTTTGTCAGGAAATCGCATAGTAATTGAAATCAAGTGTGAAATATAAAAAAGCAATGGGGTGGGGTGCCTGGGTGGCTCAGTCGTTAAGCCTCTGCCTTCTGCTCATGTCATGATCCCAGGGTCCTGGGATCGAGTCCCACATTGGGCTCCCTGCTCTGCAGGGAGCATGCTTCTCAGTCTCCCACTCCCCCTGCTGTGTTCCCTCTCTCACTGTGTCTCTGTCTGTCAAATAATAAATAAAATCTTAAAAAAAAAAAAGCAGTGGGGTGCATAATTATCCCAGAGTGTCTCATTCACAGGGAAGAAATATAATTAGTAGACTGGAATGCCTGAGCTAAAGTGATGTGTAAGACTACATATTTGATAACTTATGCAACAATAGAGTCAACAACAAAAGAAATCCTGCATTTATATGGCAATAACTATATGTTCAATTTAAATGTAACATATTAAATTGAATAACTCAATGTTCATATGCAAGTGTAATACCTCAGCTTGATTTTTTTAAGAAGATAATTCCCTTTGGAATAAAATTTCACATTTTCAATAAATGGAGTGTTAGAATTGCTTGCTTACTGGGGGGGTGGAGCAAGATGGCGGAGGAGTAGGAGACCTGGATTTCATCTGGTCTCAGGAATTCAGCTAGATAGGGATCAAACCATTCTGAACACCTACAAACTCAACAGGAGATCGAAGAAAAGAATAGCAACAACTCTCTCATCAGAAAAGCGACCACTTTCTGGAAGGTAGGACGTGCGGAGAAGTGAATCCGAGGCGATATTCGGAAGGATAGACGGCGGGGGAGGGGCCTCTGTCGGCCACTTCTGGCAAGTGAAGCACAAAATTGAAACTTTTAGAAGTCTGCCCCGCTGATGGACGTCGCTCCGGTGGCTAAGCAGGGGGTAGAACCATCCTGGGACAGTGTGGTCTCAGGACCCTCAGGGTCACAGAAAGACCGGGGGTGCCTGAGTGCGGCAGAGCTCCCAGGTATCGGAGTGGGGAAGCTGGCTGCAGAGACAGAGCAGAGGCGCGGGCTCTCAGCTCAGGGTTGCCATAAACCGTGATCCGTGGCACAGTCGGGCCACTGCTCCTCCAGCAGGGACCCAAAAAGCGGCAGATCTGGGGAGACTCGCCTTCCTCCCCGGGGAGGAGCGGCACGGGAGCACACCGCAGGGATCTGCTGGGTTTGGAGACTCCACACTGAGTGGGGTGCCAGAGATAGAAATGCTTGGTCACAGGCCAGGTGAGCACGGAGTGCAGCTGGAGACCAGGGAGATGGGAGTGATTGACTGCTTTTCTCTGGGGGTGCACTGAGGAGCGGGGCACCGAGTTCTCGGCTCTTCTGGGGTAGAGATTGGGAGGCCACCATTTTCACTCTCAGCCTCCAAAGCTCTACCGAAAGCTTGCAGGAAACAAAAGCTCCCAAGAGCAAACCCAAGCAGATTACTTGGCCCTGACGGGGCAAGGGCAGGGCAATTCCACCTCCAGCAAAGACATTTGAGAACCACGGCAACAGGCTCCTCCCCCAGCAGATCAGCAAGAACAGTCAGCCAAGACCAAATATACCGATCAATGAAAATAGCAGAACTCCAGCACTAGGGGAATATAGCACACAGAATTCATGGCTTTTTCCCCATGATTCTTTAGTCTTTCAAAGTTAATTTTTTTTTAACTTTTTTTTTTTAATTTTTCTTTATCCCTTTTTCAACCAACATCTTATCAATCCCTTTTTTAAAAAACATTTTTATTTTTCATTTTTGGAGTCATATTCTATCCCTTCATAGTAGTTACCCTTATTTTTGGCATATACATATAAGTAGTTCTCTCTTTAAAATCTTGAGATAGTTTCTTCTAACAGATCAAATTATACCCTAAATCTCTAGTGTATGGTTTTGTTCTACTCTCCTGCCTGATCACATTCTCTCCCTTTTTTTTCTTTTTTTTTTTAAAATCCTCTTCTTTCTTTTTTCAAACAACTTTTTATCAATTCCTTTTATAAAATTTTTTATAATTTTCATCTTTACAGTCATATTCCATCCCTTCATCATAACAACCCTTATTTTTGTACACATATAAGTTTTTCTTTCTTTAAAACTTTGGGAGGCACTTTCTTTAACAGACCAAAATACACCCAAGATCTAGTGTGTGGCACTGATCTATGCCCCAGCCTGATCATATTTGATCATATTCTGTTTTATTTTTTGTTTTGTTCTGTTTTTGTTTGTTTTTATCTTTTTCTTTTTCTTTTTTCTTTCTTTCCTTTTTTTTCCCACTGCTTCAGGTCTTTTCTGATTTGTTTAGAGTATATTTTCTGGGGACGTTACCCTGTTAGCATTTTGTTCTCTCATTAATCTATTCTCCTCTGGACAAAATGACAAGACAGAAGAAATCACCTCAACAAAAAGAACAAGAGGTAGTACCAACTGCCCAGGACCTACTCAATACGGACATTAGTACGATGTGGGATCTAGAGTTCAGAATCATCACTTTAAAGATACAAGCTGGGCTTGAAAAAAGCATGGAAGTTATTAGAGAAACACTTTCTGGAGAAATAAAAGAACTAAAATCTAACCAAGACGAAATCAAAAAGGCTATTAACAAGATGCAATCAAAAATGGGGCGCTAACTGCTAGGATAAATAAGGCAGAGAGAGAATCAATGATATAGAAGACCAAATGATGGAAAATAAAGAAGCTGAGAAAAAGAGAGATAAACAACTACTGGATCAGAGGGCAGAACTTGAAAGATAAGCGATACCATAGGATGAAACAACATTAGAATAATTGGGATCCCAGAAGAAGAAAAAAGAGAGAGAGGGGCAGAAGGTATATTGGAGCAAATTATAGCAGAGAGCTTCCCTAATTTGGGGAAGGAAAGAGGCATCAAAATCCAGGAAGCACAGAGAACCCCTCTCAAAATCAATAAAAATAAGTCAACACCCCAACATCTAATAGTAAAACTTACGAGTCTCAGAGACAAAGAGAAAATCCTGAAAGCAGCTCGGGACAAGAGATATGTACCTACAATGGTAGAAACATTAGATTGGCAACAGACCTATCCACAGAAACCTGGCAGGCCAGAAAGGACTGGCATGATATATTCAGAGCACTAAATGAGAAAAACATGCAGCCAAGAATACTATATCCAGCTAGGCTGTCATTGAAAATAGAAGAAGAGATAAAAAGCTTCCAGGACAAACAAAAACTAAAGGAATTTGCAAACACGAAACCAGGTCTACAAGAACTATTAAAAGGGGTCCTCTAAACAAAGAGAGACCCTAAAAGCAACATAGACCAGAAAGGAACACAGACAATATGCAGTCACAGTCACTTTACAGGCAATACAATGGCACTAAATTCCTATCTTTCAATAATTACTTTGAATGTAAATGGGCTAAATGGCCCAATCAAAAGACACAGGCTATCAGATTGGATTAAAAAACAAGATCCATCAATACGCTGTCTGGAAGAGACTCATTTTAGACCCAAAGACACCCCCAGATTGAAAGTGAGGGGGTAGAAAACAATTTACCATGCTAATGGACAACAAAAGAAAGCTGGGGTGGCAATCCTTGTATCAGACAAATTAGATTTTAAACCAAGGACTGTAATAAGAGATGAGGAAGGACACTATATCCTACTTAAAGGGTCTATCCAACAAGAAGATCTAACAATTGTAAATATCTATGCCCCTAACATGGGAGCAGCCAATTATATAAGCCAATTAATAACAAAAGCAAAGAAACACATCGACAACAATACAATAATAGTGGGGGACTTTAACACCCCCCTCACTGAAATGGACAGATCGTCTAAGCAAAAGATCAACAAGGAAATAAAGACGTTAAATGACACACTGGACCAAATGGACTTCACAGACATATTCAGGTCATTCCATCCCAAAGCAATGGAATACACATTCTTCTCCACTGCCCATGGAATATTCTCCAGAATCGACCACATCCTAGGTCATAAATCAGGTGTCAACAGGTACTAAAAGATTGGAATCATTTCCTGAATATTTTCAGATGACAATGCTTCAAAACTAGAACTCAATCACAAAAGGAAATTCAGAAAGCACTCAAATACATGGAGGCTAAAGAGCAACCTACTAAAGAATGAATGGGTCAACCAGGAAATTAAAGAAGAATTTTAAAAAATTCATGGAAACCAATGAAAATGAAAACACAACTGTTCAAAATCTTTGGGATGCAGCGAAGGCAGTCCTAAGAGGAAAGTATATAGCAATACAAGCCTTTCTCAAGAAACAAGAAAGGTCTCAAGTACACAACCTAACCCTACACCTAAAGGAGCTGGAGAAAGAACAGCAAATAAAGCATAAACCCAGCAGGAGAAGAGAAATAATAAAGATCAGAGCAGAAATCAATGAAATAGAAACTAAAAGAACAGTAGAACAGATCAACGAAACTAGGAGCTGGTTCTCTGAAAGAATTAACAAGATTGATAAACCCTTGGCCAGACTTATCAAAAAGAAAAGAGAAATGACCCAAATCAACTAAATCATGAATGAAAGAGGAGAGATCACAACCAACACCAAAGAAATACAAACAATTATAAGAACATATTATGAGCAACTCTATGCCAGCAAATTAGATAAGAAAGGAAGAAATGGGTGCATTCCTAGAGATGTAGCAACTACCAAAACTGAACCAGGAAGAAATAGAAAACCTGAACAGACCTATTACCACTAAGGAAATTGAAGCAGTCATCAAAAATCTCCCAACAAACCCTGGGCCAGATGGCTTCCCAGGGGAATTCTACCAAACATTTCAAGAAGAATTAATACCTATTCTTCTGAAACTGTTCCAAAAAATAGAAATGGAAGGAAAACTTCCAAACTCATTTTATGAGGCCACCATTACCTTGACCCCAAAACCAGACAAAGACCCCATCAAAAGGAGAATTACAGACCAATATCCTTGATGAACATGGATGCAAAAATTCTCACCAAAATACTAGCCAATAGTACATAACAGTACATTAAAAGGATTATTCACCACGACCAAGTGGGATTTATCCCTGGGCTGCAAGGTTGGTTCAACATCCGCCAATCAATCAACATGATACAATACATTAACAAAAGAAAGAACAAGAATCATATGATACTCTCAGTAGATGCAGAAAAAGCATTTGACAAAGTACAGCATCCTTTGTTGATCAAAACTCTTCAGAGTATAGGGATAGAGGGTACATACCTCAATATCATAAAAGCCATCTATGAAAAACCTACAGCGAATATCATTCTCAATGGGGAAAAACTGAGAGCTTTCCCCCTAAGGTCAGGAATGTGTCAGGGATGT
This sequence comes from Neomonachus schauinslandi, assembly GCF_002201575.2. Lineage (NCBI taxonomy): Eukaryota > Metazoa > Chordata > Mammalia > Carnivora > Phocidae > Neomonachus > Neomonachus schauinslandi. Next base: position 57,257,459 of record NC_058404.1, read on the forward strand.
CCACTTTCACCATTGCTATTCAACATAGTATTAGAAGTCCTAGCCACAGCAATCTGACAACAAAAAGAAATAAAAGGCATCCAAATCAACAAAGAAGAAGTCAAACTCTCACTCTTTGCAGATGATATGATACTTTATGTGGAAAACCCCAAAGACTCCACCCCAAAACTGCTAGAACTCATACAGGAATTCAGTCAAGTGGCAGGATATAAAATCAATGCACAGAAATCAGTGGCATTCCTATACACCAACACAAGACAGAAGAAAGAGAAATTAAGGAGTTGATCCCATTTACAATTGCACACAAAACCATAAGATACCTAGGAATAAATTTAACCAAAGAGGCCAAGGATCTGTACTCAGAAAACTATAAAATACTCATGAAAGAAATTGAGGAACACAAAGAAATGGAGAAACGTTCCATGCTCATGGATTGGAAGAACAAATATTGTGAAGATGTCAATGCTACCTACAGCAATCTACACATTCAATGCAATCCCCATCAAAATACCATCCACTTTTTTCAAAGAAATGGAACAAATAATCCTAAAATTTGTATGGAACCAGAAAAGACCCCAAATAGCTAGAGGAATGTTGAAAAAGGAAAGCAAAGCTGGCGGCATCACAATTCCAGACTTCCAGCTCTATTACAAAGCTGTCATCATCAAGCAATATGGTACTGGCACAAAAACAGACACACAGATCAATGGAACAGAATAGAGAGCCCAGAAATGGACCCTCAACTCTATGGTCAACTAATCTTTGACAAAGCAAGAAAGAATGTCCAATGGACAAAAGACAGTCTCTTCAACAAATGGTGTTAGGAAAATTGGACAGCCACATGCAGAAGAATGAAACTGGACCATTTTCTTACACCACACACAAAAATAGACTCCAAATGGTTGAAAGACCTCAATGTGAGACAGGAGTCCATCAACATCCTAAAGGAGAACACAAGCAGCAACCTCTTCGACCTCAGCCGCAACAACTTCTTCCTAGAAATATCGCCAAAGGAAAGGGAAGCAAGGGCTAAAATGAACTACTGGGACTTCATCAAGATAAAAAGCTTTTAAAGGCACAGCAAAAGAAACAGTCAACAAAACCAAAAGACAACCGACAGAATGGGAGAATATGTTTGCAAATGACATATCAGATAAAGGGCTAGTACCCAAAATCTATAAAGAACTTATCAAACTCAACACCCAAAGAACAAAGAATCCAATCAAGAAATTGGCAGGAGACATGAACAGACATTTTTCCAAAGAAGACATCCAAATGGCCAACAGACACATGAGAAAGTGCTCAACACACTCAGCATCAGGGAAATCCAAATCAAAACCTCAATGACTTACCACCTCACACCAGTCAGAATGGTTAAAATTAACAAGTCAGGAAATTACAGATGTTGGCGAGGATGCAGAGAAAGGGGAACCCTCCTACACTGTTAGTGGGAATGCAAGCTGGTGCAACCACTCTGGAAAATAGTATGGAGGTTCTTCAAAAAGTTGAAAATAGAGCTACCCTATGACCCAGCAATTACACTACCGGGTATTTACCCCAAAGATACAAATGTAGGGATCAGAAGGGGTACATGCACCCTGTTGTTTATAACAGCAATGTCCACAATAGCCAAACTGTGGAAAGAGCCAAGATGTCCATCAACAGATGAATGGATAAAGAAGAAGTGGTATATATATACAATGGAATATTATGCAGCCATCAAAAGGAATGAGATCTTGCCATTTGCAATGACATGGATAGAACTGGAGGGTGTTATGCTGAGCGAAATAAGTCAATCAGAGAAAGACATGTATCATATGATCTCACTGATATGAGGAATTCTTAATCTCAGGAAACAAACTGAGGGTTGCTGGAGTGGGGGTGGTGGGGTGGGAGGGATGGGGTGGCTGGGTGATAGACACTGGGGAGGGTATGTGCTATGGTGAGCGCTGTGAATTGTGCAAGACTGTTGAATCACAGATCTGTACCTCTGAAACAAATAATGCAATATATGTTAAGGAAAAAAAAAAAGCAGGAGGGGAAGAAGGAAGGGGGGGAAATTGGAGGGGTAGATGAACCATGAGAGATGATGGACTCTGAAAAACAAACTGAGGGTTCTAGAGGAGAGGGGGTGGGAGGATGGGTTAGCCTGGTGATGGGTATTAAAGAGGGCACGTTCTGCATGGAGCACTGGGTGTTATGCACAAACAATGAATCATGGAACACTACATCAAAAACTAATGATGTAATGTATGGTGATTAACAATAAAAAATTTAAAAAATTTAAAAAAAAAGTATTGCTTCCTTACTATTCTAAGTAGTGAAAGAAAGAAAGAAAGAAAGAAAGAAAGAAAGAAAGAAAGAAAGAA
>NC_058404.1:57259837-57270461 GCF_002201575.2 Neomonachus schauinslandi
GAAAGAAAGAAAGAAAGAAAGAAAGAAAGAAAGAAAGAAAGAAAGAAAGAAAGGAAAAGAAAAGAGGAAAAAATGGAAGGGGGGGAGGAAGGGTTCCCAATTATCACACTATTTAAGGAGATGCTTAATTTAAATGTTTGAAATATCCTTATGGGTAAAGACATAGATTTTTAAAATGGGAAAAATGAGGACTACAACAAATTTAAAAGCTTTCGCACAGCAAAAGGAACCATCAACAAAACAAAAAGGCAATGTACTGAATGGGAGAACATATTTGCAAATGATAAATCCAATAAGGGGTTAATATCCAAAATACATAAAGAACTTATACAACTTAACACCAAAAACCCCCCAAATGATCCAATTAAAAATAGGCAGATGACCTGATTAAACATTTTTCCAAAGAAGACATGCAGATGACAAACAGACACATGAAAAGATGCTCAACATTACTAATTATCAGGGAAATGCAATTTAAAACTACAATGAGATATCACCTGACACATGTCAGAAGGGCTAGAATCAAAAAGACAAGAAATAACAAGTGTTGGTGAGAATGTAGAGATAAAGGAACTCTTGTGCAGTACTAGAGGGAATGCAAACTAGTGCAGCCACTGTGGAAAACTGTATGGAGTTTCCTCAAAAAATTAAAAATAGAATTACCATATGATCCAATAATTTCACCACTGGGTATTTATCCAAATATGAAAACACTAATTCAAAAAGGTGTACATACCCCTATGTGTACTGCAGTGTTATTTACAATAGCCAAGATATGGAAGCAATTCAAATGTCCATCAATACATGAGTGGATAAAGAACATGTGTGTGTTCTTTCAATCACACACACACATATATACATATGTATATATATAATGGGATATCACTCAGCCATAAAAAACAATGAAATCTTGCCATTTGTGACAACACGGAAAGCCTAAAGGGTATTATGCTAAGTGAAATAAGTGAGACAGAGAAAGACAAATGCCATATGATTTCCCTTATATGTGAAATCTAAGAAAACAAAGTAAGTGAATAAACAAACCAAAAAGCAGAAACACACCCATAAATCCAGAGAATAAACTGATGGTTGCCAGAGGGGAGTGTGGGGGGGTGGCATTTCTACATTTAAAATGTAGAAAAGGAGAGAGGGAGATACAGGTTTCTAGTTATGAAATGAGTAAGTCACAGGGATAAAAGGTACAGCAATGAGAATATAGTCAATGGTATATAGTCAATGGTGACAGGTGGTAGCTACACTTGTGAGCATAGCATTAACATATAGACTTGTCAAATCACTATATTGTACACCTGAAACTAAAGTAACATTGTGTGTTAACTATACTTCCATTAAAAAATTGGGAAAGATGAATAAGAATCTTAAGGAAAAATGTTAGTAAATCCCACTCAATTTAACTTAAATAAACTAATTTAAATCAATTTAATTTAGATAGGTCTTCAAAAATTAAAATATATTCATGCTGCTCGTTAGAAAAATTCTCTTTTTTTTTTTTTAAAGATTTTATTTATTTATTTGACAGAGAGAGACACAGCGAGAGAGGGAACACAAGCAGGGGGAGCAGGAGAGGGAGAAGCAGGCCTCCTGCCGAGCAGGGAGCCCGAAGAGCCCGATGCGGGGCTCGATCCCAGGACCCTGGGATCATAACCTGAGCCGAAGGCAGACGCTTAACGACTGAGCCACCCAGGTGCCCCGAAAAATTCTCTCTTTGACCCAACTCTAGTTAGACTTCTCCTGAGCTTTTCAGCTAGACCTTGACTTTAGGCCTCTGTGTTTGTATTTTCATTGTCCAATTTTTGCAAGAATCCTGCTAAGCTGTTGTAACCAGCATCTCCCATCCTTGATATTTGATCATCATTGATATTTGATCAGGTTCCTTATTCTCCAGCATGCCCTGGGTGCTGTCTGATCACCTTGGCTATAGCAAGAATCCCGTTAGGCGTGGTTAGCCAGAGTTCTCCTTTCCCCCTGATGTTTCCTCTAAGTAATTTTCCATCCCCTGACTCTCACTCTGTTCATTGGCTATAAATTCGTACTTGTCCTGGTTGTATTTGGAGTTAAACTCTCTCTCTCTCCCACTACAAAACTCCACTGTAGTAGTCCCTACATCTATTGTAGTGGTCCTGAATAGGGTCTGCCTTAGCCACTCTTCAACAAGTATCAGATGAATACTTTCTTCTTTAACAGTTAAGGTGCCATAACTAGGACAGAATCATATTCATCACTGAACCCCTGTACCTCTTATCTAAGATCCTCAGTGCATGCCTTTGAAGCCTTTGTCTTCATTCCTAACTAATTGATCAGGAATCCATTAGTGAGTGACTCTGAAGCCATTGCTGTGTACAAACGTCCATTAAAGCTGGTAAGGACGGATTTTAATTCTTAAGATCTAAGTATACTCTAGAAGCTGAATCAGAGTTCCAGACAAAAAGAAGCTGGTCGAATCCTTGGTTTTTCTCTTTGTAAAACTCTTGGTTAAAGTCCCATGGAAGTAGCTGATTGTAAGAAGCTGAGTCAGAGGCCCAGGCTTCTCTTTTAGAAAGGCACTCGCTGGACTAGAAGTTCTATCTGGCTGTCTGCCTCAAGTGGGGATTATTCCCTGACTCTTTGACTGGAAGTTCTTCTCCTTGACTCCTTGTTCTGAATGGAGATCCACTCCTAGACTTCTGGGCTGAAAAATGTTTCCTGTTCACAAGGCCTCTTTATTCTCTCTTTGATCCTCTTCCTGCCATGGGAACTTTTCAATCACTGACACCCCCTTCTTGAACCCTGCTGACTACATGTTCCATCAACTCTGTCCACCTCTTTCTTGTTGGCATGATTTACTAAGGATAATTTGATCTTCAGTATCCTCTCTGGGAAACTTAAAATCTTCCCAAATATTTTCCTCTAAGACCTCTCCTTTCTCATCACCTCCACTCTTCCCTCCTCCTTCTACCACCTTCAGTTTTTCCTTTAGTTCACTTAAATCCTTTGATATGCCCCCTTCAGAACCCTACCTCTTCCATCACCTCTCTTCACCCCTTCCAGGCCTTTCTTTTCCTGCTCCAGCAACTCAACTCTCTAATGTTACTGGAACCTTAGGCCTCCTGCTGCCATCAGGGCTCTCAAAGGACTCTCGGTTCTCTTAAAGCAACTACTTGAGGCTGAAAAGGAAAAGGGCTAATTAGAAATAGAATGAGTATTTTGTTGGCTCAGATGGCTTTGCAGACATTCAGATAGTCACTTCATGTTTCCTCAGTCATGAATTTAAAATGTAGTCAACAGCCTCCATGAGAATTCACACCAGGACAAAAGAAAATGTTAAAAGTCTTCTTCACAAACATTGGTTAAAAAAACAAAACAAAACAAAAAAAAGCTTAGTACTTATTGACTAGGTAACCTCAACTTGTTCTGTTTTTGTCAGAGACAAAACAGATAAAAAGGTAAAGATGAGCCAGTGAGTTTTGTATTACTGTACTGACTGATTCATGACTAAAATTTTATAATGGAAAGCTAGAAGATGTCTGTTTGCATCTATATGTATATTTATACATGTATGTTTATGTATGTATGTAATGTATATGTGATGCTTTTCTACCTCTAGATGGTATTATCAAATTAATTTATAAAATACCTTAAAGGAGTTCTATTCAAATTGACTTAGAGATAAGTGAGTGAATATATAAATGAAATCTTCCTAAAACTCTCAGAAAAACAGGAACCAATTCAAATGTTTCTCAAGTTCAGAGATTTGGATAAGTATTTGAAAAATACAGTTATTTAAAGATTTCTGGTTTGCTAAAAACAGCTGTGTCTTCTACATATCAGCATTAAGTATAATAGGAACATGCATTCTCATTCTACTTGGGTTTACTAATCAAGTAAGGCTAAAAATTGTTAACAGGGAAATAACTTGAGATGATCGCTAGCTTGGTTTGGTGTTATAGTATGTCTGCTTAAAAGAAATTTCCAAAATCTTTTTGGTATCTTGCAAAGTAAGTTAAGCAACCTAAGTAATAAACATTCATTATACATCTAAATCATTCCTAAAGAGATAAAATACTCTAGAATAAGATAGAGATGAAATAGTGAAACATTCATTTATGGATACAAATTTAAGTTTATATATTTATGCATCTTGTTTTCATACAGTACAGAGAAGTTAAATATATTTGGGTCTGTTAATAAACATGAGAAATTTCACTATGAGGAAACCATACTATGAGCACATACCTGTAAGGGTGAGATGATATATTCATAAAATTTGCTACACTGCTCGTATAGAATCCTGGTATGTGACAAACAAGTCAACCATTGTCTATTTTTAGTTTTCTTTGTAAAAGAAAGATTACTATTGGTTAAAAATTATAATATATGTAAATGAAACTATTGGAAATCATAAAAGTGAAGAGAACTTTTCATGAAAAGTATGTATGTAGGATATGGTTTTGTATCTATGTATCTAAGTATGTATCTACGGTTTTGACAACAAAAAAGAAATGAATTTTATTCTAAAGGGGAATGGCTGGTTGTTACTAGATTAGAAAGGAGAAAATATAGGAAAAAACCTGAATGTATGTAAAAAAGTTGGAAATGCTTTGCAGAAAAGAGATCATATCTCATGTAGTTAAGCTGGCTAAGATCTAAATGAATTTTTTTATTAAAAAATGCACCTTCATATAAAAATGTACTGCTATAAAACTACAACAACAAAGTTTTGTTGGATTATCAGTCTGCTCTTAGGTTGTAAAAGGTTTTTACCTTTACCTTGAGTAATCTACATAGAAAACCAAAATTCCGTGTATTATCAGAATAGTTTCTTGAGTTTTATGTTACCTTTTATCATGTTCTTGATTACTTAAGAGAACCTAAGTATTGTTTCATAATCATCAGTAAGCCTATTTAATTAAATGTTAAAATCTTGCTACATTTTTGACAATTTCGCTTTCCCCAAATCTAATACTAAATGAAATCTTCTTGTTCTCACACTGACTTTGAGATTTCCCAGAGGGCTCCTGGAAAATCTTATAGGATTTGTTCTTTCCCCGTGTTAGGCCCCATGTCAGGCCCTATGCTCAGCATGGAGTCTGCTTGAGATTCTCTCCCTCTGCCCCTTCCTCTGCTCTCTCTCTCAAATAAATAAAAAAATCTTTAAAAAATAAGTAGTGATGAATTTAAGCTTAAGTAAAGGTATAAGGTAAGAGTTATAGAAAAGAATGACCCCTATTTGATAAAACTTTTGGCATATTTTACTTTGTAATTACTTAAAAGTAGGCAAAATTCTCTGTAATACCCTAGCCATCTCTAATGCAGGAGAGAGACAGTTGGACAGAAAATTAGCTGTTCTGTTGCAATATGGTCTGAGCAACCATGTAAACAAAGAAACCTGCTAATCAAAAGCAATTCCTCATGAAACAAAGACAGCAGCTAATTGAGAGCATCTGAGGCTAAAATAAGATTAACTTCAAAATGAAAACCCTTGCAGCTTCTTGTAGTAAAGCTATTGGGATAACATGAAAGCTTATAGCAGTTTATAAGTGGAAATGTTAGTAAAAATGTTATTTCTCACTTTGGCAAAATATTTTTACAAAACCCATAATTAACTCTCTCTCTAGTAAAAGTGCTTGATGTTTGATAACACACAAGAAAATTACAAAAGTGGATCTGTGAGGTCCATAATAAAAGAGTGGATGGTGCTAATGTACCATAAAGTGAGGCTACCATGGTCTGCTCAGTGTGCCTCGCTCAGCTGCTATTCGTGCCTCAAGAGTAGAGATGGAACATGTTCAAGCCAGCTGAACCTCTTTTTCTTCAGGGTAGAAACACTACTGGCAGCAGACTACTAGATGAGAAAATGTACAGAGTGGAAGATGGGCCTGAGTGTGTGGAAGAATGAGAATGAGAAGGGCTGAAGAAGGGGTGAGTGGCAGAAAACCAAAGGCATATATTTTGCTGAGTAAAGATTACACATTATAGTGTTTCTTGGAGCCACAATTTACTAGGTAAAAGTAGTAAAAAGGGTTCTAAGATGGAGTTTCATTTAAAAGATGCATAGAAGTCAGCTACTTTCACCATGGAGCAGAGAGAGGTAGAAAAAGGATTCTAATGTAAAAGAAATAGACACCTACTGAAATAGGACAGAGCCCAATCACACAAATAGTCTCAGAGCATTCTGTTTATTTGCTGTCAAAAATGATATGTTGCATCAACTGTTTTTAGAGGTATTTGTGTGTGTGTGTGTGTGTGTGTGTGTGTGTGTATGAAGTGTCTCGGAACATATATAATAAAACGTTTAGGGATGTACATTAATGAATATGTAATATACATATATACAGATATAATACACTGCATAGAGACATATGATATATAATGTATCTATCCCTATTATATAATTGCTACTATTATTCATCATTTATTAATGACAAAATCAAGTAAATATTATATCCCTAATTATGCATATAATTATATGTAGAACAGAACATAATACTGAGCTAAATTATGTACATATATATGAATGTATGCCATAAATACAAAGGGAAAGTAGGTAGAAAGAAAGAAAGAAAGAAAAAAAGAAAGAAAGAAAAGAAAGAAAGAGAGAAAGAAAACAAGCCATTTTTCATATTAGGGAAATTTTTAATATAGAACAAAAGTTGCATATATATAAAGATGAAAGCTACTTTATTTTTCTATTTCCAGAAATGACAACCCAAAATTCATTCTTACTATTAAAGCACTTTAGTTTTAAATTCATTCTCTTTTGTTTAACCCCCTAATTAAATATCCTTTCACCTCCTTTCCTCTCTTATCAGAGATGGTATGTATTGAAGGACCTTATATATCATTCTAGTATTATGGGAGAGATATCAGTTCTTTTCCCCCCTGGCTTTTGGATGTTGGTGGCCTTTCTCATCACCTGTTCTCTTAGCACAAACAATGCAGAGTGGGTGCTTTAGGGGAAGCTAGTGGTCTTCTCCTGATGACTCAGCCCTGCCAAAGATCTCATTGTTCCACTGATCTTCAGATTCTTCCTCCAGCTTTCCCTAACCTGGTCTGTCCATAATGCAGCCTCTTGCTGAGATTTCCCTGCTTGTACCACAGTAACCATGGAAGAGACACATAGGTTCTTAATTCTTGACTACCTTTGGAATCTCTAGAGATATTGCCTATAGGTGAATCTTCTCTCTTCCACATTTATTAGTCTGAGAACAATCATGATGAAGACCACATAAACTTTCTATCTATGTAGATTTGCTATGCAATTACTCCTACTCTAATGCAGCTATCTGTCCCATGTTGGCAAAGGGCACTCATCTAGGTTGCCTTCTCTGTGATTTTCCAATAAGTAGGGCAAAAATCTCCTCTTTCTTGAGATTCCCAGTCTTAATTAGCTAGAGCTTTTAGTCACCTCCAATATACATTTCACCCCTAAAAGGGGAAGCAGCAATCAGACCCCTCACTTTCACCACAATTCTCAATTCTCTGTTTACAAATATCCCAACTCACTGCCCCTGCCCAATAAAAAGCATTAGCTCCTTTTTCTGTGTTAAGAACACTACTGTGTTATTACTAAGGAGTTTTTTCCTGTTACTGTGATAAACTGTATGCCTAGAGATCACTGAGAAGTATTTCTTGATTTGCAAAGCCTTTTTTTTTTTTCAGAACAAAAATAAACAAACAAAAACAAGTAAGTCTGGAGAAAACATTCTGGGAAAATGGTGGTATAGAAAGTACCAGGAATCAGTCTCTCCACCTAGGCAACAACTGACTAGCAGAATCTGTCTGATTTAATTATTTTGGGATTCTTGAGTCTACTGAGGGCTTGCAAGTTCCAGGAGAAAGCTTGGATGATAAATGGCAGTTAGTTTTGGTCAATTTCAGGTCCTAGCTCAGCAGCAGCTACCCAGCTTCCAACACCCAGCCACATGTCAGGAAGCCTGCAAGTGTTCATAGAGCAATTTTTATGCAATTTGTGGGATGGAGTGGACAATAAGGATGCTATTCTCAAAATATTGGGAATCTATGTTCTGATCACTGAGTGCTGATTCTGATGATGGAGATATAGACAGAGAACTGAGCAGCCACAGTTGCATCCATTCATTGTAGCAAGACCTTCCCTTTCTGACAACATCTATGGGATTTAAAATGCTGGTGGTCCTCCTAACCTTCATTTTTCTCTTTTTCCCCTTCCAGGAGTGAGGTATTAAATATGAGTATATTCAAAAGTATCTGCATATATAGGAAAAATTGCAAATGCCCAGAAAAAGGCACAGGTTTGCAGAAAATCTGAGAAGTTTAAGTTTACATCTCAGGCCAATATTTACCAGGCAGACAGCCTACAACAATCAAAAGCAAAAAATAAATGAATAAATAAATAAATAAATAAATAAATAAATAAATAAATAAACTGATTTCCAGTTGCCACAATATTAGTTTCAAATATCCAGTTTTCAATAAAAAGTCATAAGGCATATAAAGAAACAAGGATGTATGGCTAATTCAAAGGAAAAAAAAAAAATCAAAACAAAACAAAAACAAGAACTGTCCCTGAAAAGACAGCAGACCTACTAGAAATAAACTGTAAAACAACTGTCTTAAAGATGCTCAAAGAACTAAAGAAAGATGTAGAGAAAGTCAAGATAGCTATGTATGGACAGAATGTAAATTTCAATACAGAGATAATCTAAAAAAGAAATATGAATTCTAGAGCTAAAAAGTACAATAACTGAAATGAAAAATTTTTAAGGAAGATTCAAAGGCAGATTTGAGCAAGTGGAAGAAAGAATCTGTGAACTTAAAGATAGGACAACTGATTGTGTGGACAGAAAAAAAGAAATTAAAGAAAAATGAACAGGGGCATCTGGGTGGCTCAGTCATTAAGCTTCTGCCTTCAGCTCAGGTCATGATCCCAGGGTCCTGGGATCGAGCCCCGCATTGGGCTCCCCGCTTGGCGGGGAGCCTGCTTCTCCTTCTCCCTCTGCCTGCCGCTCCCCCTACTTGTGCTCTCTCTCTGTCAAATAAATAAATAAAATCTTTAAAAAAAAAGAAAAAAGAAAAATGAACAGAACTTAAAGGACCTGTCAGACACCATCAGGCTAACAAACTTACACATTGTAAAAGTCCCAAAAATAGAAGAGAAAAAGAGGTGAAATACTTTTTAAAGAAATAATGTGAAAATGGCCCAATTTTGATGAAAGACATGAATATAAACATCTAAGAATCTCAACAAAATCCAAGTAGGATGAATCAAAGAGACCCACAAAAAGCCACATTATAATTAAATCAACAAAAGCTAAAGATAAAGAGACTCTTGAAAGCGACAAGAAGATAGTAACTTGCCACATAAGAGGGATCATCAATAGGATCACCAGCAGATTTCTCATCAGACACGTTGAAGGCCAGACAGCAGAGGGTGGATACAGTCCAAGTGATAAAAGAAAAAAAACTGTCAACCAATAATCCAATACCTGCTAAAATTTTCCTTCAAAAGTGAAGGAGAAATTAAGATATTCCCAGATAAACAAAAGCTTGAAGGAGTTCATTACCACTAGACCTGCCCTGCATGAAATCCTAAAGGAAGTCCTATAGGTTGAAGTTGAAGGATACTAGACAGTAACTAGTAGCTACATGAAGAAATAAAAGATCTCAGTAAATATAAATACATGGGCAATTATAAAAGCCAGCATTATTGTAACTGTGCCTTATAACTCTACATTTTGGTTTCTACATATTTTAAGATACAAATATACTAAAAAACAATTATTAATTTAACTTTTTGGACATGTATTGTACAATGATGTAATTTTATGACATCAATAACTGAAAAGGGTGGGGACAGAGTTGGATAAATGAGTGGATATTTTATATATTATCAAAGTTACTGATATAAACTCAAATTGTAGTGGTATAATTTTAGGATGAAAAAATATAATCCCCATGATAACCACAAAGGGAATAGTTATAGGATATATACCAAAAACAAACGAGAGGGTAACTAAAATGTTTCATTAAAAAAAAAAAAAAATCAGTTAAACACAAAAGAGACAGTAATGCAGGAAATGAGTGACAAAAAAGCTAAAGTGGATTATCTTAGTCAGTTGGCCTGTTATAACAAAGTACTATAGACTGGGTGGTTTATAAACAACAGAAATTTATTTTTCACAGTTCTAGAGAATGAAAGTTTGAGGTCAGGGTGTCATCATGGTCAGATTATCTTGACAGCTTTCTTTGCAGACTGCCAACTTCTTGTACCCTCACACACCAGAAAGAGGGAGAGAAAGCAAGCTCTCCCATGATGTAAAAGAGCATGAATCCTTTTCATGAGGGTTCCACTCTCATGACCTCATCTAATTCTAAATATTTCCTAAAGACCCCACCTCCAAATACTATCACATTGGGGCACAGGATTCCAATGTATAATTTTGCAAGGACACATTCATTACATAGGAGGCATGCAGAGAAAAAAAAATAGCAAAATGAAAGAGATCGGTCCCTCCTTATCAGTAATTACTTTAAATGTAATGGATTAAACTCTCTATCCAAAAGACAAAGATTGGCAGAATATATTTAAATACATGGCCCAACTATATGCTGTCCAAAAGAGACTCACTTTATTTTTTTTTTTTTT
>NC_058404.1:57270471-57440436 GCF_002201575.2 Neomonachus schauinslandi
GGGTGGCTCTACATTACTAACCATTAAGGAAATGAAAATCAAAACCACAATAAGACACCATTCACATCCATTAGAATTGCTACTATCAAACACACACACACACACACACACACACACACAGAAAATAAGTGTTGGTGAGGATGTGGAGAAACTGAAATCCCTATACATGGTTGATGAGAATGCAAAATAATATACCCTCTGTGGAAAACAGTATGGTGGCTCCCCCCAAAATAAAAAATAGAATTATCAAATGATCCAGCAATTCCACTTCTAGGTATATACATAAAAGGATTCAAAGCAGGATCTCAACAAGATATTTGTACACCCATGTTCATAGCATCATTGTTCAAAACAGCTAAAATGTGGAAGTGATTCAACTATCTATTTTAAGATGAATAGGTAAGTAAAATATAGTATATACATACCATGGAATATTATTTAGCCTTAAAAAGGAAGGAAATTCTGACATATGCTACAACATATGAGGATATTTTGCCAAGTGAAATGAACCAGCCACCAAAAGACAACTACTATATCCCACTTATATAAGGTATCTAAAGTCGCCAAAATCAGAGACAGAAAATAGAATGGTGGTTTCCAGGGGCAAAGGGGAGGGGTACTGGGGAATTATTGTTTAATAATTATAAAGTTTCAGTTTTGCAAGATGAAAAGAGTTCTAGAGATGGATGGTAGTGATGACTGTATAACAGTATGAATGTAATTAATATCACTGAACTGTTCCCTTACCAAAGGTTAAGATGGTATATTTTTTGTTATGTTTATTTTACCACAACAAAAAAAACAATTAAAAAAACCATTAAAGGGCGCCTGGGTGGCTCAGTTGGTTGAGCAACTGCCTTCGGCTCGGGTCATGATCCTGGAGTCCCGGGGTCGAGTCCTGCATCGGGCTCCCTGCTCGGTGGGGGGTCTGCTTCTCCCTCTGATCCCCTTCCCTCTCGTGCTCTCTGTCTCTCATTCTCTCTCTCTCAAATAAATAAATAAAATCTTTAAAAAAAAAAAAACCATTAAATTTGTTACACTTGCTTCTTGTTCCAACTCTTGACTCTATCCCTGTAACAGAATTTTACATCCATACTTTTTATCATGTGAGACTGCAGTGCCCTCCTACTTTTATCCATTGGGACACTCATAATGCAAGCAAAGTTTCAAAGGGTGCTTGGGCAACTGAGCTTGCTCCTTTGATACTGTCATCACCATAAGAACATGGATGAATAAGCTTGGTCCTAGGAAATATAAGAGAAACATGGACCAAAGGTGCACCACATAAGTGCCTCCAACTATGTCCAGCCTAGGTCTGTTGGCCCCCATTTAACAATGAGAATACTTAGAAATATGAACTAAATAAATGCCTTTTGTTACACATCACTGAAATTGTGTGTGTGTGTGTGCACGCACGGTTACTATGGTCAGCCTAGAAAGGCTGATCCCCATCTAATTTGAAGATGTATGGGTGAGTTTAACTGCATGCAGCAGAGCCATCAAGCCCAAAAGCATTTTCAATCCACCAGTGTCCAGCAAATCTACTGATGTCTGAGCAAACTAATGTTTATTGTTTTACACCACTGATTGTTTGCACATAGAAGTATTGTGGCAAAACAGATTCACAAATACAAAAGAAAAATAAATATCTTCCCTCTCTAAAGTGTCTAGCTCTTATAAATAAAAGTAACGTGAATTTTAGATTACATTCTCTTTAGTATGGCTTAAAATATCAATTAAAAACAACTTTATTGTGAAACCTAAAGTAAGCCATGTCTTCTCTCCTCTTGGTCACACATGCTTTCTCTCTTAGCAGACACCACAGGTTGAATGGTTGAAGGCAGCAGGGCACAGAGAAAAAATGTAGACCCTAGATTTCTTGCTTTAATTAACTCACCTTATTTTAGATCCACATCTAAACATAATGACAGATTGGTATAATAATTCCAGAAGACTTCACATTAAAGAAATGCGAGAAGAAAATAAGAGAGCATGTAGAATAAATGAAAGAATGAATGAATGAAGATAGACTTAAGGAGTCTTTTAATGGGTATACAGACCACTGAGAAGCCTTAAGAACCAATGCAATTTGGAGGTCTGCAATCATTGTACTTTGTTACATTTCTATCTGCAAACTACTGCAGGCCATGGGCAGTAAAGCCTCTATGTGTGCTTTGTGCTTCAGCTGCCTTTACCTAGGAAAATCCCACTTCATCTTCAGTACAGGTATAACCTAAGGAATCCCGTGTACATAATGCTGATAAATACTATTATTATAGCATTATGTATTTTACTTGTAGAGTATTACTCTCAATTACATTAGTCTGTAGTCTTTGCTTACTGTCTGTTCTCTTGTTAGAAAATAACCTTTATGAATGCAGGAAAAATTTTTCTTTTGGGTACCTAATTCAGCGCCTTGCAGAGTAATCTTTTGTTGTTGTTGTCCTTGTTATGTGAATGAATTTATGAATGAATGAATGTTTAAACATTTCAGGACTCAAGAAAAATTATGATACTCTGTTATACCCAAATGGTCACTGGTTTCTATCTGTAATTATTCTCAGAGACATATTCTGGTCAGAGAAGATGAACTGACTCTCCACTTTTATTAATATTATTTTAATGTGCTTACGAAGGGGGCCCATCTGAACTACTAAACTGCCACTACTACTCTGTACCAAATTTTATTCAAACTTGAAAAAGACCTTTTTAAGTCAGATAAATAGATATAAGCTATGCACATTACCAAGTCTCTAGATCTTTCTCTAATTGAAAGCCATAGCTTTGGGGATTTCATTCTTGTCATGTTTTATTATCCTTCTTATAAATAACAACCCAACTGCTCACTAGAACTTAGAATGATAACTTGGTGACATTAATCTTTGATCACTATGTGATGTCATCGTTAAAATACAAATATCATTCAATGATTGATATTTTATTTTATTTTTTATTTAAATTCAATTAGTTAACATATAGTGTATTATTAGTTTCAGAGGCAGAGTTCAATATTGATATTTTAAACTCTACTACTTCTCTCATTTATACCTAATTTGTTACTTAGCTTAATCCATTATTCATAAAGAAAACCTTTAGGAAAAGTGTTACTTATTTCATAAGTCAATGTTATCATGAGCTAATGGATACTGCCTACTGCTGTTTAAATTTTGAATAGTTCCCTAAGAACACGTTTTCAGGTGGAGGCAAAGACAGAGATCATGAATGCACAAGCAACCGGAAGGTGAAGGGGATTCCTCCATGGTGGTTGTTCAGGGGAGTAAGCATGCAGAAAGGAAAGTGCTAAAATCATGAAACTTTGGTTGTAATTTTTCACTCCAGTTCTACTCAAAAGTGTCCCTTCAATGCCCAGTCAGAAAGCACTTAATATTAAAAGGGCTCATGTGCTCAATCCAAGGGTTTCATTAAAATATAATACCACATATAACGGTTAATAGGACATGTGAGATCAAGAGAGGCCTAGTTTCTTGTGGAATGAAGTTTAATACTGGAAATTCTCTGGCAAGGAATTGCCTACAAAGCCCTCAGATACGCTCTGTGAACCAGAAGGGCAAACCAATACACTCAGATGACTTTTTAAAATAGACAAAATGAATTTTAAGTGCTTAAAACCATCTAGAAACAAGTGAGAGAAAAAAAATGGAAATAACTAATGTTAATCCATCCTCTTACCAGAAATTGATTAACAATCATATTACTGGAAAAGAGACTCTTTCAATATCTTACATAATTTTAATAACACAGCCTTATTTTCTACAGTGAGAAATTGTTTCCTTAAATGACTATTTCTTAGTACTATACTTCATTATATGTTGAAGCTTCTTAGGGTACAAAGAAAATGCCCTCACCTCAATCCATTATTGTAATCAATAAGAAACTCATCACTTGTAAAATAACTGTAATTATTTTAATACTTCATACTGCTGGTATTTCTGTGGGTTTCTGCAAACCACTGAAGTAATATTTTTCAACTTCAGTAGGTATAAAATAAGTTACTTTTGTTCTGAATACAATTTCATAAGTTTTCCATATGGGTAAGATAGGCTATTCATATAAAACATAAGAATTTAAAAAATCATAATGAATTTTCTTTCAGCTTCCCAGTGGCCCAAAAGATATACAGAGGGGGCAATCTGGGAGGAGTGGCAGAATATTAATGAGAACTTTAAGAAAATTCCAACTTGGATTTAACAAAGATGATTTTTGAACTGTATCAGGCTGAAATTAAAGAATAATTTTTATCATTCATTCTAATGGGCAATATATAAGCACGATATATTACTTTTTTATAAGACTTAATATGCCAAATTCATATTTATATAGTAAAGGTTTACCTGAACAACAGGAATGTAGCTGCTTCATCAAATCCAACAGTATATTAAAAGAATCATTCACCACGGCCAAGTGGGATTTATTCCTGGGCTGCAAGGGTGGTTCAATACTCACAAATCAATCAATGTGATACACCACATTAATAAAGAAAGGATAAGAACCATACTATCCTCCCAAAAGATGTAGAAAAAGCATTTGACAAAATCGAGCATCCATTCTTGATAAAAACCCTCAGCAAAGCAGGGATAGAAGGAACATACCTCAACATCATAAAGGATATTAAAAAGATCCACAGCTAATATCAATGGGGAAAAACTGAGAGCTTTTCCTCTAAGGTCAAGAACAAGACAGGGATGTCTACTCTCACCATTGTTATTTAACATAGTACTGTACTGGAAGTCCTAGCTTCAGCAATCAGACAACAAAAAGAAATAAAAGGCATCCAAATCAGCAAGGAAGCAGTCAAATTTTCACTATTTACAAATGACATGATACTCTATGTAGAAAATCCAAAAGACTCCCCCAAAAAATTGCTAGAATTGATACATGAATTCAGTAAAGCTGCAGGATACAAAATCAATGTACAGAAATTTGTCGCATTTCTATACACCAATAATGAAGCAGCAGAAAAAGAAATCAAGGAATCAATTCCATTTACAATTGCACCAAAAACAGTAAGATACCTAGGAATAAACCTAACCAAAGAGATAAAAGATCTGTAGTCTGAAAACTATAGAACACTGATGAAAAAAAAAAATGAAGATGACACAAAGAAATGGAAAAACATTCCATGCTCATGGATTGGAAGAACAAATATTGTTAAAAATGTCTATACTATCCAAAGCTATCTACACATTTAATGCAATCCCTATCAAAATACCACTGGCATTTTTCACAGGGCTAGAACAAATAATCCTAAAATTTGTATGGAACCACAAAGACCCCAAATAACAAAGCAATCTTGAAAAACAAAGGAAAAGCTGGAGGCCTCACAATTCTTGACTTCAAAGGTATATTACAAAGCTCTAGTCATCAAGACAGTATGGTAGTGGCATAAAAATAGACATGTAGATCAAAGAAACAGAATAGAAAACCCAGAAATGGACCCACAACTGTATGGTTGACTGATCCTTGACTAAGCAGGAAAAAATGTCCAATGGAAAAAAGACAGTCTCTTCAACAAATGGTGTTGGGAAAACTGTACAGCAACATATAGAAGAATGAAACTGGATCACTTCCTTACACCATACACAAAAATAAATTCAAAGTGGATGAAAGACCTAATGAAGGACCTAATGTGAGACAGGAAACCATTAAAATCCTAGAGGAGAATACAGGCAGCAACCTCTTTGGCCTCAGCTATAGCAACTTACTAGACATGCCTCCAGAGACAAGGGAAACAAAAGCAAAAATGAAGTGTTAGGACTTCATCAAGATAAAAAGCTTCTGCACAGCCAAGGAAATAATCAACAAAACTAAAAGGCAACCTACAGAATGGGAGAAGATATTTGGAAATGACATATCTGATAAAGGGTTAGTATCCAAAATCTATAAAGAACTTACCAAATGCAACACCTTTAAAACAAATAATCCAGTTTAAAAAATGGGAAAAAGATATGAACAGACATTTTTCTAAAGAAGACATCCAGACAGATGAAAAGATGTTCAGTATCACTCACCATCAGGCAAATGCAAATTAAAATTACATTGAGGGGCACCTGGGTGGCTCAGTTGGTTAAGCGTCTGCCTTCGGCTCAGGTCATAATCCCAGGGTCCTGGAATTGAGCCTTATGTCAGGTTCTCTGCTCAGTGGGGAGCCTGCTTCTCCCTCTGCCTTCTACTATACCTTCTTGTGCGCACCCTCTCTCTTTCTCTCTGTGTGTCAAATAGATAAATAAAATCTTAAAAAAAAACTACATTGATATAACACCTCACACCTGTCAGAATGGCTAAAATTAACAACACAGGAACAGAAGATGTTGGTGACAATGTGGAGAAATGGGAACCTTCTTAAACTGTTAGTGGGAATGCAAACTGGTGCAGACACTCTGGCAAATAGTACGGAGGTTACACAAAAAGTTAAAAATAGAACTACCCTATGACCCAGCAATTGCACTACTAGGTGCTTACCCAAAAGATACAAAAATACTAATTCGAAGGAAGATGTGCATCCAGCTATTTATAGTA
The DNA here is from genome assembly GCF_002201575.2 of Neomonachus schauinslandi. NCBI lineage: Eukaryota > Metazoa > Chordata > Mammalia > Carnivora > Phocidae > Neomonachus > Neomonachus schauinslandi. The sequence continues at coordinate 57,277,009 of NC_058404.1, forward strand.
GTAGCATTATCAACAATAGCCAAATTATAGAAAGAGGCCAAATGTCCATTGACTGATGAATGGATACAGAAGAGGTGGTATATATATATATATATATAAATATGTGTGTGTGTGTGTGTGTATAATGGAATATTACTCAGCCACAAAAAAGAATAAAATCTTGCCATTTGCAACAATGTGGATGGAGCTAGAGAGTATTATGCTAAGTGAAATAAGTCAGAGAGAGATAAATACCATAAGATTTCATTCATATGTGGAATTTAGGAAATAAAACAGATGAGCATAGGGGAAGGAAGAAAAGAGAGAGAGAGGGAAGCAAACCATAAGAGACTCTTGAACTACAGAGAACAAACTGAAGGTTCATGGAGAGAGCAAGGCAGGGGATGGGCTAAATGCGTGATGGGTACTAGGGAAGGCACCTGGGATGAGCACTGGGTGTTATAAGTAATGAATCACTAAATTCTACTCTTGAAACTAATAGTACACTGGATGTTAACTAGCCAGAATTTGAATAAAAACTTAAAACATAAAAAAAAAAAATGAAGTAGCTGCCTCAGGGGCAGTAAATATAGAGGCTACACTGGCCTGTTCAAACTTCAACTAAATTAGGAATTTCAAAATTTGTAAGTTCCTGCATACTCTTGCCTTGTGTCAATCACAATATCCTGCTCATGGTGAGACAATTATTATTTCATTTTAGAAGAGATGCTATAGTCAGCTTTCATACACACAGAAATACAATATTGACAATTAGATTTTCCCAACTCTAATCTAATCTCACTTCAGTAGACAGAAGAAAAAGTTCAACTCAGAGATTAAAAGTGGGGAATAAAAGAATAGTTAGAAGACAAATACCTCAGGGAAGCCATTACGAAAACATGTAATACACATTTTTTTCTGGTTGAATCTAGTGATTTTCTTTCTCTTTCTTCTAATTCTTCCCTAGACTACCACAAAAATTTAACAGAAGATGTTATATGTAATTATGCATGTGCAAGGATTCTGAAATGTCATTGGCCTTTCATGATTGCAGGTGGAATAGAAATCAAAAACCCTGAAGCTCATGCTCTTAAGAATGTCTTTGAGAATTCTTCTGCCTGGGAAGCACCCAGCACACAGCCATCCTCTTTCCTATATCCTTATTCCCCTGTTCTCTTGCCAATAATGTTTCCATTCCTCCTCTAAAAGCCTCAAGAAAGCCAAATTTACAAATCATCTCCTTTTTGCGTGATATTCTTGGCTCTTCCAAACTATAGTTTCCTGAATTTAGACTTTACTGTACACGCCTTTTTATGGTGTTTGGGTCCTACTCTCTCTCTCTCACTCACACACACCCACATACATACACACAGGCGTGTGCACACACACACCCATATCCTTGGCTTTGACCAAAGAATCATCTGTCCTCGATTTTGCTCATTTAGCTCTGACCCAAAGCTTCCCCTGTTGTCATTGTTTTCTTTTGTTTCTTCTTGTGCTATTACTAGATGGCTTTTACTTGAAATTATAGCTAATTCTCTAGTATAGCATACACTATGGCATGCACTCTTCAAATGATCCTCATTGTTTTGAGAAGGTTTTGGGGGTTGGGTTTTTTTTTGCTGTTTTTTGTTTCATTTTGTTTTGTTGTGGGGGGAACAAAGCTTAATAATCAGATTGTATTCTACTCTCTTCAAGTTAATTGTGTCCTTTGCCAAGGGGGGGGGGGGGGGGGGGGGGGTGCTGGTGCTGGGACGGCCAACCATATGACTATGAAATTTGATGGTTATCATTGCCTAAACATAATATTGTAATGCTTTCGCCATGTGGCTGAGGACTGGGGAGCAGCTTTTTTACTGTGAGCTGAAGTGGGTCAACCAGTAGTATGCGTAAGAAAAAAAGGGACACCCTGAAGCACAGCTTCCAATAATGTGTCCCTGCTGGGAAATCAGAACATTAACTATAGAGCCCTGGCTACTGCAATCAGAGATAAAATGAATATTTTTGATCTATGGCCATAGGCTGATTGTGAGGGAAAAAAGCAGGATTTCAAAGACTGTCAGGTTCTACCAACACTGGCTGCAATTTCAAATCTAAGAAAAATCTTTGGAACTAATACTATAATTGTGTTAGCAATTTTTGTGCACAAAGGCCACTATAATATTCAAAAGTGGAATCTTAAAACAAAAAAATTAATATACATTCCTCAGCTATATTCACTTTTTGATTGTTCAAAGTAAGGAAAATAAATCTATTTCTGCTACACTTTCTGCTACAATAAGCTATAATTCTATTGACTTGGCTGTACACCACAGGCACAGATTCGTATATACACAAAGCAGGATGAAATTTTTTAAAAGTTTAATAGGAATTTTAAAAACCCTTTTAGTACTTAATATTTGATGTATCTGATAATGATTGACAGAGTTTAAAATGACCAGTATCTCTTCATTGATTTAACTTTATCTGTTTTATTGATTTCTCCATTAAAGCTTTCTTCCTCAATGCAACCATTTCTGAAAAATAAATCCATAATATGCCACAAAACTACAGATTCAAAGCATGCAATATACTATGAAGCACTTAAATAGGAAAATTCTCATCTATAAAAAATCTTTGTGGCAATTGTCTCCCATTTAAGATTTTCCCAAATGACACAGTATTTTCCAAAGAGGCACAAAGAGCAGCACCCCACCTCAAGTCCCACTGCAAGATGTCTTTAGGGCCATTAAACACAAATGCTTTGCCTGGAAGGACTAGAATGCTATTCTGTTTCCTCTGAATTTTGAGGACTACTGGTTGATTGAATCTCACATAATTAGGGACATGCATATTATAAAGGCAAAGATTTGAATCAAACATAAAATTCCTGTTCTTTTTACTAATTCTCAGATATGTCAACATGCCAATGTGACAAGTAGTTAATATACTTCTCTTTCAAAGTTAATTACAAATAACCAGCCCACAAAAAATATATTTTAATGGAAGATACAGATAATGTAAATTCAATCAGGCTTTCACTGATTTTATTTTCTACTGAGAGACAGAAGATAAAATAGACTCATTGATACCAAAAGTCGGGACCTCATAACTGACATTATCCAAAGAAAAATTTAAGGCACATCTCTGTTGAAAAATAAATAAAATCTTTAAAAAAAAAAAATGGGGCACCTGGGTGGCTCAGTCGTTAAGTGTCTGCCTTCGGCTCAGGTCATGATCCCAGGGTCCTGGGATCGAGCCCCGCATTGGGCTCCCTGCTCAGCGGGAAGCCTGCTTCTCCCTCTCTCACTCCCCCTGCTTGTGTTCCCTCTCTCACTGTCTCTCTCTCTCTGTTGAAAAATAAATAAAATCTTTAAAAAAAAAAAAAAGAAAAATTTAAGGCACCTAGGCTCCAATAAGTGACATAAAAACATCAGCATTAAGTAAATCTTTTGTAAAAAAATTTTTAAACGAAGTATAATATATCTACATAAAAGTACTCAATGAATTATCATGAAGGCTACTCATAAAACGAGGAACTACATCTAGAAAAAGAATATTTACGTATTTTTATACAGAGACCTCTCCCAGTCATCATTGACTCTTTTTTTCCAAGATAACTAACTACTCTCCAGACTTATAATCCATGTATTAGTAGGACCTTTTTTTTCCATTTATGTACATGGCATTATATAGTCAGAATTGGCTGCATAATTTGAGAGACTCAGTGAAAAATGAAAAGGCTGGGGCACTTGTTCAAAATGCACTAAGAATTTCAAGATGGTGACACTAGAACATTAAGCCAAGTGTGGGCCCTGTACAACTGCACTGGTCGCACACTCAGGAAGCCAACTCGGTATACATCACATATTTTTATATATGTATAGTCTTCTCCTCTCATTTTATTTGTGAAGTTCATCATTGTTGTTCTAAATTCTGTGGTCTTGCTTCTTCATTGACATTATAGCATAGTTTGCCATCACGTGAAAATAATTTATCTCTCATCTCTAGGAAAATTTGTGTTGTTTCCAATAAGAGTGATTATGAATATGCTGATATTGTTCAATAATTAAACATTTAGGGGCCCCTGGGTGGTGCAGTCAGTTAAGCATCGACTCTTGGTTTAAGCTCAGGTCAGATCTCAGGGTCATAAGATCAAGCCCCCACACTGGGCTCCAAGTTCAGTGAGGAGGCTGCTAAAGTTTCTCTCTCCCTCTCCCTCCACCCCTCCCTGTGCTCTCTCTCTCTCTGTCAAATAAATGAATAAATCTTTAAAAATAAATAAACATTTCCTTTAAAAATAATTAAAAATTTAAACAATTTAAATACTGTCAGGGTAATTAAAGAAGCCATTAGATTGAGGTCCCTCTAATTCCATAGCAACCTAAATAAGCATAACAAAATCTAAGCATGTAAATACGTCAAGTTTAAGCAATCAAAACCTAAGGACAACCAATCATAAACAGCCAACTAGGCTTTCCCAAAAAAGGGTAATACTTAAGGTATAGTCAATTAAATAAGTTCCTTGTTTTGCCTCCACATCTTCTTTATAAATGTTTTTCCCTATTGCCTATGGGTGGAGTGCTCCTAACCACTTCCAGTTTGGTGATGCCCAATTTAAATCTTTGTTTAGTCAAATAAACTCAAAAATTCTAATATTCCTCAAATTATCTTTAACAACAGTCTTGTGCATATCTTTTGGTGGATATTTGCATTCATTTCCATTGGGCTTTTACTACAGAGTGAAATTTCTGTACATAGTGATCCTGTAAATAACATCTACTAAATTCGTATTTAGTAGATATTGCCAGATTTCCATGGTTGTGGAATAAGTTCAAACTCTCACTAAGGTAGTTCCCTTCTATTCCTAATTTGGCAGTTGATTTTATAATGAATTAATTATTTAACTTTATCCTGCTTTTCCTGCAAATGTTGAATTAATCATATTATTTTGTTCATTTATTAATGTTAAAATATCATTCTATATAACAATTTTACACTAAACTTATATTCTTGGAATTAACCCTAATTGGTCATGATGTATTACCTTTTTTACGTAACACTGTACTTATTTAGCTAAAATATTGCTTAGGATTTTTGAATCTATGTTTATGGATAGAACTGACTAATAAGCCAATTTTCTTGTAACTTCCTTGACAGGTTTTATAGTAATGTAATCATGTACTCATAAAAAACATTGTATGATGGTCTTCAAGTAAAGAATGTTGTAATGTTTGGTATTTTATTTTGCTTTGTTAATTTAACAAGTGAAACCTTCTGGATCTAGATTTTTATTTTGAGAAAATTTCTGATACAAATTCAATTTCTTTACTAGATATTGGATTACTTGGATTTTTAATTTCTTTTTTAGTCAGTCACAATATGATGTGTTTTTCCTAAAAGTCTGACACTTATGTTCCAGATTTTGGTCTTTCTTTTCCTGACACTTTCCAGAGGTCTATCACTTTTATTAGCTATTTCAAATAACTATCCTTCTCCTTTGTTGAGCCTATCTCAAGTAAATTTAATTTTAATTGTATTAATTGATGCTCGTTTTCCCTTTTACTTTATGAAATTAATTAGTTCTACTTTCCCATATGTTTTCAGATATAGGATGAGGTCATTAAATGTATTTTTAATATATGCATTTAAAACACAGCTCTACTTATTGCCCACGAGTTTTGATTATCATTTATAATCATTCAATTGCAAATATTTTGTAATTTCTATGATTGTTCTTTGATCTATGAATCATTTCAAATCTTGATTGATTTCTAAACAACTAAGGATTTCAAGTTTCATTTCACTCTTATTTAAGAACATACTCTGAGTGTTCCTTGAAATTTTTTGAGGCTTTAGCTATGGTGCAGTGTATAGTCAATTTTGATAAATAATTCACACGCATTTGAACACAATGTGCATGCTTTTAATGTTGGTTGAATGTCTGTTGTTGTCAGGCTTGCTAATTTTTTCAGGCTTATTTTGTCCTTCATATTTTCTATATTCTTATTGATTATTTCTTTGCTCTATGAACTTTGAAAAAAGCTATGTGAAAAAAAGGTGTTCTAGTTCGAGTAGCTAATATTATCTCCTAAAGGATATAATATTTAATTATTAATTATAGGTTAAATATATATTAAAACAACTATTTAAAACAATTGGAGAGGACCCAAGAGAAGGGAGAAACTAGGGAGGATTCAAACTTTGAATGATGGTAATTTATTGGATCCAATCCAACTTTATATCACCTTTTCTCCTTCAGTCTATATAGTGTAGAGCACTTAAAAAAACAGAAGAAAGATGAGCTTATTGATATATCAAATAACAAAATTCAGAGACCCCAAAGCAGATATAAATTGAGAAACAAAGTCCTAAAATATGAAGAGGATTGTGCCTGACATCTGGATACAAACACCCCTCAAAACTGACTGCCCCATGAACAGTGCTTGGTTTGGTAAGACTACCAGTATTCCAATGGAAAGCAAGTGGTAGAAGGTTTAAAGAGCTGATATTTCTGCTGACCCCTAGTGCAGTAAAAAAAAGAGTTTGGAGTTTGAACATTACAAGTTAGAGAGACAAAGTACATATGCTGATCTGTCATTTAAAATTCCAAAAGGTCCATGTTTAGAAGAAAGACTGTGTCCAAGAATTAGGACATTCATCAAGAGCTAAGACAAAACTGAAACAGTTATCTGACATATCTCCATACAAAAAGGATCAATTCTTAATTTATCTGCTTTCTAGAACAAAATTAAACACTGTTAAAAGACAGATAACAAAATTCAGAGTCTTTATAATGTATAATCACTGATGAGCAAAGTAAATCGAAACTTTTTTAACACATGAAGACACAGGAAAATGACAGCCATTGCTCAAGATCAAAGGCAGTCAAACAAAACAAAACAAAATTAAAAAACAAGCCTGGAGATGACTCCAATATTGAAATTAACAGATAAAAACTTTATATTAGCTGTTGTAAATACAATCAATGACATAAGTGAAACCAAGATAAGAATAGAGTTGGAATCTAAACATTGATATGGTAAGGGTAAAAATAATTATGTTGAAATTCTAGAAGGGAATATAACAGTGCTTGAAATGAAAAATTCATTAGATAGGCTTAATAGAAGATGAGAGAGGATGACAAGATGGTCAGTGAAATTGCAGACAGAATAATAGAAATTATCCAATTTAAATAATGGGGAAAAGATTTATTTTAAGTAGTTCTGTTTTTGTGCTCACTTCAGCAGCCCATATACTAAATCTAAAATGATACAAAAATTAAAGATTAGCATGGCCTCTGTGCAGGATGACATGCAAATTCATGAAGCATCCCATATTTTTAAAGAAGAAAGAAAGAAAGAAAGAAAGAAAGAAAGAAAGAAAGAAAGAAAGAAAGAAAGAGAGAAAGAAAGAAAAAAAAAGAAAGGTACGTTGGTTCTGTTTTGACAAGTGAGGCAACATAAAGTGGTCCAACATGCATGTAATAGAAACCAGGAAGTAACTCTTTGTAAACAGACTGATGATGTTTACTACAGAAATATAATGGAGAGTCCTTGCTTTAAAATTGCTTTTTAGGAAACCAAATCTGGTCTGTCCTCATTTCTTATTGAAAAAAATCAAAACAAAGCCAAAATAATAAAATAACAACAACAACAACACTTGATTCATGGATTAAGTGGATTTGGAAGAATGGGAAGTAGTCATATAAACCTTTCTGGGTAGCTTTTAACAAAGTATAAAACTGAGGAGAACCAAAATGGAAATGGCTTCCTTTGAGAACAATATTGCTTTATACATCGTGGCAACACATGTTACCCAAACCAAAGTTTCAAAGTGAGTGGAAGAATAGTTCTAACCTCTTTTAGAAAGAAATGCAATGTCTTTGTTTTGTTCTTTCCGGTATCTTTTGGATTATTCATAAAATTTGGTGATTGGTCAGATCCATGATTCATTAAAGTCTGCTTTGAAAGTTCAACCTTTGTGTTAACACAGTTACTTACCTTGAACAGGAGCAATCATGGGGGTCTAATATGACTCACATGGTGATTAGTGTCTGTCATGGAGGAAAACAAGAGAAATTAGAGGTTGAAGAAGTTAAAAATACATTTTGCAATGTGCACATTTATGACTGGTTTTGGTTGAAGAGACCAGCAACATAATATATAGTACTTCATCCTGGGTGAGCTTTAAGAGTTCATCTTCTAAGATAAATATAAAAAAATAATTTGGCTATTGCAACATGTATTTCAAAGATCCCTTTCCCCAGTCATACCTAAATTATCTTACTGGCATTATACAAACAATCTGGCAGTCAGAATCCCAAAGGTAAATAATTTGTATTCCCAACAATGCATATTATTTATATGTATTTCTTCTAAGGATATCAAAATAGCTTATGAACATAATGTTCACAGCATCCTTGAGGGGCAAACAGACTTAAGTTGATTGTCATAATTCAAAGATATGCATTGCAGTTCTGTAGTTAAGAAGCCATCCTAATGGTATACAGTAGTTACACATGGGAATAAATTTATTGTACATTTGTTTATTGTTTGGAATATTATAATCAGTTGCCAGGCAACTGGATTTTTTGTATATTTAAATTGCTCCTGGGTGCCTGGGTGGCTCAGTAGGTTAAGAGTCTGCCTTCAGCTCAGATCGTGATCCCAGGGTCCTGAGATCGAGTCCTACATCGAGGTCCCTGCTCAGCAGGGAGTCTGCTTCTCCCACTCCCTCTCCCCTTCTCCCCCTCCCTCTCCCTATACCCTTCTCCCCCTCCCCCCTGCTCATGCTCTCTCTCTCTCTCAAATAAATAAATAAAATCTAAAAGAATTAAAAATAAAAATAAATTGCTCCTATGACAGTTGCTTTAAAAATCAATGGTTATATTGATTACATCTCTACTACACAAATTTCGCCCAATTTGCAGTGATATATATATTTCTCTTTCATAATCTCCATAGTAATACTCATTGGGATTTTTAAATGATCATCTTATTTCCAGTCATATAATTTTACATGTAAATTGAAAGACTGGGCAAAGTAAATATGAGTAGGAAATTTAATGTTTGCATTTGGAGAGTTGTTAAAGTTTTTTTTTTTCCTTACGTGACTTCAGCTGTAACGGTTGACATTTCCCATTTTATAAGCTAACATGGAGATTAAGAAAGGTAATAACTAAGGTGAGCACATCCTTTAGTATCTAAGCCAGGATAGCTTTAGAGTAAAAGTAGGTGCTATTAACATATAACACACAAAAACTAAAACTAACACACAAAAACTAAGACTGTTAGGATACATGGTCATCCTATTATAGTACTCATAATATAATTAATGTATTTTTGTTCACAAAACAAAGTTCCTAAATACATTCATTTAGGATGAATATCCTAAATAATGGTTTTATTATTTAAGTTCTTCATTTACAATGCTACTCCCAAAAGACTGACTGAATGACTGATTTTTTATTTAAATTCTATCAATTAACATACAACATATAATTAGGTTCAGAGGTAGAAGTCAGTGATTCATGAGCACCCAGTGCTCATTACATCACACGTCCTCCTTAATGTCCATCACCCAATTACCCCATTCCCACCCCTCCCCTCCAGCAACCTTCAGTTTGTGTCCTATGATTAAGAGTCTCTTATGGTTTGTCTCCCTCTCTGACATCCATCTGGTTTTATTTTTTCCTTTCTTCCCCTATGATCTTCTGTTTTGCTTCTTAGATTCCACATATGAGTGAGATCATATAATTGTCTTTCTCTGATTGACTTATTTCACTTAGCATAATACCCCCTAGTTCCATCTACATCATTGCAAATTGCAAGATTTCATTTTTTGAAGGCTGAGTAGTATTCCATCACACACACACACACACATATATACACACACCACATCTTTATCCATTCATCTGTCGAAGGACATCTGGGCTCTTTCCATAGTTTGGCTATTATGGACATCGTTGCTATAAACACTGGGGTGCAGGTGCCCCTTCAGATCACTACATTTGTATCATTGGGGTAAATACCCAGTAGTGCAACTGCTGGGTCACAGGGTAGCTATATTTTCAACTTTTTCAGGAATTTCCATACTGTTGTCCAGAGTGGCTGCACAGGCTTGCATTCCCACCAACAGTGTAAGAGGGTTGCACTTTCTCTGAATCCTCACCAACATCTGTTGTTTCTAGTCTTGTTAATTTTAGCCATTCTGACTGGTGTGAGGTGCTATCTCATTGTGGTTTTGATTTGTATTTCCCTGATGCCGAGTGATGTGGGCATTTTTTCCATGTGTCTGTTGGCCATCTGTAGGTCTTCTTTGCAGAAATGTCTTGTTCCTGTCTTCTCCCATTTTTTGATTGGATTATTTGTTCTTTGGGTGTTGAGTTTGATCAGTTCTTTTTTTTTTTTTTAAGATTTTATTTATTTGACAGAGAGAGAGAGAGCACAAGCAGGGGGAGCAGTAGAGGGAGAGGGAGAAGCAGGCTCCCCGCCGAGCAGGGAGCCCGATGTGGGACTCGATCCCGGGACTCCAGGATCATGACCTGAGCCGAAGGCAGCTGCTTAACCAGCTGAGCCACCCAGGCGCCCGAGGTTGATAAGTTCTTTATAGATTTTAGATACTAGCCCTTTGTCTGACAAGACATTTGCAAATATCTTCTCCCATTCTATCAGTTGTCTTTTAGTTTTGTTGACTGTTTCCTTTGCTGTGAAAAAGCTTCTTATCTTGATGAAGTCCCAATAGTTCATTTTTGCCTTTGTTTCCCTTGCTTTTGGAGATATGTATAGCAAGAAGTTGCTATGGCCACGGTCAAAGAGGTTGCTGCTTGTATTCTCCTCCAGGATTTTGATAGATTTCTATCTCACATTTAGGTCTTTCATTCATTTTGAATCTATTTTTGTGTATGATGTAAGGAAATTGTTCAGTTTCATACTCCTCCATGTGGCTGTCCAATTTTCCCAACACTATTTGTCGAAGAGACTGTTTTTTTTTTTCCATTGGATATTCTTTCCTGATTTGTCAAAGATTAGTTGACCATAGAGTTGAGGGTCCATTTCTGGGCTCTCTATTCTGTTCCATTGATCTATGTGTCTGTTTTTGTGCCAATACCACACTGTAATGATGATTACAGCTTTGTAATAAAGCTTGAAGTCAGGCATTGTGATGCCACCAGCTTTGCTTTTCTTTTTCAACATTCCTTTTGCTATTTGAGTCTTTTCTGGTTCCATACATTTTTAGGATTATTTTTTTGCAACTCTGTGAAAAATGTCAATGGTATTTTGATAGGGATTGCACTTAAATGTAGATTGCTCTAGGTGGTATAGGCATTCTTTGTGTCTTCCTCAATTTCTTTCATGAGTGTTCTATACTTTTCTGAGTACATATCCTTTGCCTCTTTAGTTAGGTTTATTCCCAGGTACCTTGTGCTTTTGGTATAACTGTAAATGGGATCAATTCCTCAATTTCTTTTGCTTCTTATTGTTAGTGTATAGAAATGCAACAAATTTCTATGTATTGATTTTATATCCTGCCAATTTGCTTAATGCCTGTATGAATTCTAACAATTTTGGGGTGGAGCATTTTAGGTTTTCTACACAGAGTATCATGTCATCTGAGAACAGTGAGAGTTTGACTTCTTTGCTGATTCGGATGCCTTTTATTTCTTTTTGTTGTCTGATAACTGAGGCAAGGATTCCTAGTACTATGTCGAACAACAGTGGTAAGAGTGAACATCACTGCTGTGTTCCTGACCTTAGGGGAAAAGATCTCAGTTTTTCCCCACTAAGAATGACACTCACTGTGGGCTTTTCATAGATGGCTTTATGATATTGAGGTATGTTCCCTCTCTCCCTACACTGTGAAGAGTTTTAATCAAGAAACAATGCTGTATTTTGTCAAATGCTTTTTCTCCATCTATTGAGAAGATAAGATGATTCTTGTCCTTTCTTTTATTAAGGTAGTGTATCATGTTGATTGATTTGTGAATGTTGAACCACCCTTGTAGCCCAGGAATAAATCCCTCTTGGTCATGGTGAATAATCCTTTCATTGTCCTCTTGGATCATATTGGCTAGTATCTTGGTGAGAATTATTGCATCTGTGTTCATCAGGGATATTTGTCTGTAATTCTCCTTTTTTGCAGGGGGGTTTGTCTGGTCTTGGGATCAAGGTAATGCTGGCCTCATAGAAAGAGTTTGGAAGTTTTCCTTCCCTTTCTATTTTTTGAAACAGCTTCAGAAGAATAGGCATTAGTTTTTCTTTAAAGGTTTGGTAGAATCCCCATGGGAAGTCATCTGGCCTTGGACTCTTGTTTGTTTGGAGATTTTTGATTACTGCTTCAATTTCCTTGCTGATTATGGGTCTGTTCAGGTTTTCTATTTCTTCCTGTTTCAGTTCTGGTAGTTTATAAGTTTCCAGGAATGCATCCATTTCTTCCAGATTGCTTAATTTGTTGGCATAGAGTTGTTCATGATATGTTCTTAAAACTGTTTGTATTTCCTTGGTGTTGGTCATGATCTCTCACCTTTCATTTATGATTTTATTAATTTAGGTCCTTTATCATTTCTTTTTAATAAGTTGGCTCAGGGTTTATCGATCTTATTAATTCTTTCATAAACCAGCTTCTAGTGCTATTGATCAGTTCTACTGTTCTTTTGGTTTCTATTTCATTAATTTCTGCTCTAATCTTTATTAATTCTCTTCTCCTGCTAGGTGTAGACTTCATTTGCTGTCCCTTCCAGGTCCTTTAGATGTAAAGTTAGATCGTGTATTTCAGACCTTTCTTGTTTCTTGAGAAAGGCTTGTATTGCTATATACTTCCCTCTTAGAACCACCTTTGCTGCATCTAAAGGTTTTGAACAGTTGTGTTTTCATTTTCATTTCTTTCCATGTTTTTTTTTTTTAATTCTTCTTTAATTTCTTGGTGACCCACTCATTCTTTAGTAGGATTGTCTTTAACCTGCATGTATTTGAGTTCCTTCCAAATTTCTTCGTGTGACTGAGTTTCAGTTTCAAAGCATTGTGGTCTGAAAATATGCAGGGAATAATCCCAATTTTTGATATCAGATGAGACCTGATTTGTGACCCAGTATGTGATCTATTTTGGAGAATGTTCCAGGTGCACTCAAGAATAATGTGTATTGGGCGCCTGGGTGGCTCATTTGGTTAAGCAACTGCCTTCAGCTCAGGTCATGATCCTGGAGTCCCTGGATCGAGTCCCGCATCGGGCTCCCTGCTCCGCAGGGAGTCTGCTTCTCCCTCTGACCCTCCCCCCTCTCATGTGCTCTCTCTCAAATAAATAAATAAAATCTTTAAAAGAAAAAAAAGAAGAATGTGTATTTTGTTGAATTAGGATGGAATACTCTGTATACATATGTGAAGTCCATCTGGTCCAGTGTGTCATTCAAAGCCCTTGTTTCTTTGTTGATCTACTTAGATGATCTGTCCATTGCAGTGAGAGGGGTGTTAAAGGCTCCTGCTACTATTATATTATTATCAATGTGTTACTTTAATATTATTAATTGGTTTATAGAATTGGCTGCTCCTATGCTTGGGGCATTAATATTTATAATTGTTAGATCTTCTTGTTGGATTGACCCTTTAATTATGATATAGTGTCTTTTCTCATGTCTTAATACATTCTTCATTTTAAAATCTAATTTGTCTGATATAAGGATTGTTATCCCAGCTTTCTTTTGATGTCCTTTACCATGATAAATGGTTTTCCACCTCCTTCACTTTCAATCTGGAGGTGTCTTTGGGTCTAAAATGAGTCTCTTAAAGACAGCATATTGATGGGTCTTGCTTTTTTATCCAACCTGATACCCTGTGTCTTTTGATTAGGGCATTTGGCCCATTTACATTCAGAGTAACTATTGAAAGATATGAATTTAGTGCCATTTTGTTACCTGCAAAGTCACCGTTTCTGTAGATTGTCTCTGTTTCTTTCTGGTCTATGTTAGTTTTAGGCTCCTTCATTGCTTAGAGGACCCCTTTCAATATTTCATGTAGGACTGGTTTGGTGTTCACAAATTATTTTAGTTTTTGTTTGTCCTGCAAGCTTTTTATATCTCCTATTTCCAATGACAACCTAGCTGGATATAGTATTCTTGACTGCATATTCTTCTCATTTAGTACCCTGAAATATCATGCCAGTCCCTTCTGGCCTGCCATGTTTCTGTGGATAGGTCTTCTGCCAGTCTAATGTTTCTACCCTTGTAGGTTATGGTTCTCTTGTCTAAGCTGCTTTCAGGACTTTTTCTTTGTCTCTGAGATTTGCAAGCTTCCTATTATACGTCAGGGTGTTGACCTATTTATATTGATTTTGAAGGGGTTTCTCTGTGGCTCCTGGATTGAATTCTTGTTTCCTTCTCCAGATTAGGGACGTTCTCTGCTACGATTTGCTCCAATATACCTTCTGCCCCCCCTCTCTCTTTCCTCTTCTTCTGGGATCTCAAATGTTCTAATATTGTTTTGCTTTATGGTATCACTTATTTATCTTGGTGATCCAGTAGTTATCTCTTTTTCTCAGCTTCTTTATTCTCCATCTTTTGTCTTCTATACCACTAATTCTCTCTTCTGCCTCATTTATCCTAACAGTCAGAGCCCCCATTTTTTATTGCATCTCATTAATAGCCTTTTTTATTTCAACTTGATTAGATTTTAGTTCTTTCATTTCTCCAGAAAGAGATTCTCTAGTGTCTTCTATGCTTTTTTGAAGACCAGCAAGTATCTTTATAATCGTTATTCTGAACTCTAGTTACAACATCTTACTTATATCCATGCAGATCATGTCCCTGGCAGTCAGTACTGCCTCTTGTTCTCTTTTTTTGAGGTGAGTTTTTAATCTTGTCATTCTGTCCACAGAAGAATAGATGAACGAGAGAACAAAATACTAAAATGGCAACAACAACCCTAGAGAAATATACACTAAACAAATCAGAAGAGATCCCAAACTGAAAAAAAACAAAAAACAAAAAACATAAAAATAAGAATTAAAAAAGAGAGAATATAAGCTGACAGGTGAACAGAACAGTGCAATACACTGGATCCTCGTGTGTTTTGGTCTATTTCTTAGAAAACTAGATCCCAAAATTGTAAAGAAAGAAAAACTTATATATATACAAAAATAAATTTATATACAATTAAAGGATAGAATGTAACTAGAATGTAAAAATGAGAATTAAAAGGCAAAAAATAAGAAGGAATATAAACAGCCAGGTGAACATAACAGAGCAATACACTATATCCTGAGTGTATTTTAGTCAATTTGATAGAAAAAACTACATCTCAAAATTGTAAGGAAAGAAAAAATTATATATATATATACACACAAAGATATAATTAAATACATTGAAAGGATAGCATGTAACTGTAAAAGAGAAAATTAAAAAAGACTTTAACAAAAAAAGAAAAAAAAGAGAGATACTATGATCAGACAGGTGAAGGGAACAGAGCCATACACTAGATTCTGGGTGTATTTTGGTCTGTTTGTTAGAAGAAACTGCATCCCAAAATTGTGAAGAAAGAATGACATATATGCACAAGAATAAAATTAAATACAATAAAGGATAGAATGTAATTGTTAAAATGAAAATTAAAAAAAAGATTTTAAAAAGAGAGCTGATAATATAAGAAATTGGTTGGAAAAGGAAAGAGAAAGTCAATTAAAATTGAAAGACTAAAGAATCATGGGAAAACAAAAACAAAAACATGAATTCAATATACTATTTTCCCCTAACTCTGGAATTTGCAGTTCTCTATGATCAGAAAACTTGGTCTTGGCTGGATGTTCTTGCTGATCTGGGAGAGGGACCTGCATTGATTCTCAAGTGTCTTTGCCCGGGGTGGGGGTGGGGGGGCAGAACTGCACCACCCTTGCCAGGGGGCCAGGCTAAGTAAGAGGTTCCAGATTGCTCTCTGTGGCATTTGTTCCCTGCAGGCTATCTGCACCGCTTTAGAGGATTAGAATGAAAATGGCAGCCTCCCAAACTCCAGCCCCAAGCTGAAAGCTCTGGGCTCCACTCCTCAGTGTGCCCTTAGGGAAAAGCAGTCAATCACTCCTGTCTCCCTGGTCTCTGTCTGTACTCTGTGCTCACCCAGCCTGTGACTGAGCATTTCTATCTCAGGCATGGGACCCTCTTTCAAGTCTCCAATCCCTGTAAACTCCTTCGGTGCATTCCTCCTGGAGAAGGAAGAAGGGGTCTCACCATGGTTCTGCCAATTGCTGGGCCTCTGATCAGACAGCAGTTGCCCGACTGTGCTATGGTTCATGGTATATGGCAACCCTGAGCTGAGAGACCACTCCAGGGCTTGCTGATTGTAGGCAGCTTCCCTGATCCAATGCCTGAACTCTGCCACACTCAGACATCCCCGTATTCCAGTGACCCTGGGGATCCTGAGACTACACTGTCCCACCTAGGAATCTGCCCTGCTTCACCACCTGAGCATATTTCAGGCAGGGACGGCCCTAACCAGAGCAGACTTCTAAAAGTTCTGATTTTGTGCTCCGCTGCTATATCACTTTCCAGTGCTGGCTTATGGAAGCTCCCTACCCCTGTGGTTTATCTTCCCATGCATCACCTCAGATTCACTTCTCTGCACCTCCTACCTTGCAGAAAGTGGTCACTTTTCTATTTGTAGAGTTGCAGCTATTCTTTTCTTAGATCTCTGGTTGAGTTCGCAGGTATTCAGAATGATTTGATAGCTATCTAGCTGAATTCCTGGGCCCAGATGAAACTAAGGTCTCCTATTCCTCTGCCATCTTGGACTATCTCTATTTACCCAAAGGTCTTGCCTCTTCATTACCAGTACAATACTCTCTATCCATCAAAGATGCAGCATGGTCTCTGACATTTTATTCCTCTCTGAGCATCAATTTCAATTTTGTTTTTATTTATTTAGTTTTATTTATTTTTAAAGATTTTATTTATTTATTTGAGAGAGAGAGAGCACACAAGCAGGATGAGGGGTAGAGGGACAGGTGAAGCAGACTCCCCGCTGAGCAGGGAGCCCAACACAGGGCTCAATCCCAGGACCCTGGGATCATGACCTAAGCTGAAGGCAGACACTCAACCAACTGAGCCACCAGGAGGCCCTTTATTTATTTTCAAAGATTTTATTTTTAAGTAATCTCTACACCCAATGTGGGGACTTGAATTCACAACCCTGAGATCAAGAATCTCACACTGCACTAACTGGATCAGCCAGGCACCCCTCAACTTTGTTTTTAGAAGTAACAGACCATAATACAAGTTTGCAATGCATGACCTACAGCAGAAACATTGTAGTTCATTAGAGTCAATGGCTATGTAACATGTTTTAGTATACTGAAAGGCAATTTAAGGAATTTATTAAAAATGTGTCTTCTAGAGTCTAATCTCCTGCTTTGATTCTTGTCTTTTCCACTTATTAACTGTATACTTTTGAAAAAATATCACTTAACATTTCTATATACGTTTGATTTTTTGTAAAATAGGAATATTCTCTGTACCTATTTCATTGTGTTGTCATATGGCTTAATTACATTAGCAAATGACTGAGAATAATGGTTGATAAACACCATTATCAAATAATGGTTGATAAATCTTCAATAAATGTTAACTATTATTAGAAAATATTTTTAGAGTTTAATTTAATGTGATTTTATAAATATTTAGACTGTGGTTATTAGACATTAGATATTATACTAGACCCCAGCTATTTATAATGATTTTTAAGATGTCAACCTTATTTTAAAGGAAGTCATAGTGTCAAAATATCTAATTTTTTAGAATTAATAATTTTGTAAGTTTAGTTTTTATCGCTAAGCCATCTATAATGCTATTTTCATTGACAAAACCCAGATCCTAAATTATCTAATAACTGTTGGTGAAAAATAGTTTGCCAAATAAAATTATAAAATGTTTGCCCAAATTCTAAAATGATGTGAATAAAGAGAGCTAACTGGTAATAATTTTGTTTCAATAAAAACCTTGAAAATATACACAAGCACAAAAACTCACTTATTCCTCAAACCAGATTGTTCGACCATTGTTAAAATATTTTTATATAGTCTTTACCCTCATTTCTATCATACAGTATGGATATGGACATAGACAAATATATTAGGTATATATATATATACACACATACATATATACACATATATATTATATATCATTATATATATGTATATATTAAACACACAGTTTTTTTACCCTGGTTGCATTTAATACTTCATCATGAAATTTATCCACATTATCATTAGATTTTTGTCTAATATTCAAATATTTTGTCTAATATCAAACTGACATATTATAATTTATTTCATCTTGCCTAACTTTAAATATTCCTTATTTATAGGTAGGACAAATCAAGCTAATGTTAAAATACCTGCATTTTGCAGAGAACCCTGGTTAATTTCATAAAATGTATTTCTACACTGAAAGTACGATTTAAATAATTTTAAAATGACACTAAGCACATATTGCCGAACTACTTTTTCCATATTGTCATTCCAATTTATGGTTTTTTTTTCCCTAAGTGAACAAGATGATTTTGAATTTGAGACACTTAAAAACTTGGCACATACGATCTATTCATAAATGATATAGAGAAATTATAAAGCAAATGTGACAATGTTAAAAAGTACTGGACCTGAGAAAGTTTTAATAGACTTTTTCACACACTCCTTGTAACTTCTCCGATAAAAGTCAACAAATGTGCAAGAAAAACAATAGCATACATAGATATGTGGTGTTAAAAATATATGCACAAGTTTTATATATGACAAAAATTGCACAAAATATGAAAGGTGGAAACAGATTTATACTGTTTCAATCCCTTCAGCAACCATTAAAAATAATATAAAGATACATAGCTAAAAAAGCCAATAAAGGAGAAAGAACTGATTATAAAATAATAATAATATTACTCACCAATAAAAGAGGCATTTATAAAGAAAATGCATTTATAAAGAAATAATAAATGGAATAGGTTAACAAAATACAGAGCAAGAGCTAAACCTATTTAAAAAAATAGATTAACTATAAGTGGACCCAATACTTCTGATTCAAGGAAGAGACTGGGAGACTGAATACAAATGCAGGAACCAAAGGTATGCTTTTTTAAAAATTAATTAATTAATTAATTAATTAATTTTACCAATGGTATGCTTTTAAAAGAAAAGCACATTAATTATTAAGGGAAAAAGAAGGAGAGGAAGAAAGAATTTTACAGTGCAAAACATAATCATGTGAAAGTGGGTGTGGCTATTATCATTAAGGAAACTTAGTATGATATATTTCATTATATTGAAAGGCTTAATTCATCAAGAAGATTGTGTGTGTGTGTGTGTGTGTGTGTATGAATGACTTTCAAATATATGAAAAAAACTAAACAGAAAATTAAGATAAATTTGCAATCACAGTGGGGAAATTTATCAACTATCTCTCAGTAATTCATAGAACAGCTAAAAATTGATTATTATATAGAAGACCTAAACAACACAATAAACCAAACTCAATTAAAGTTCTCTACATCTTATAGCTCTAGAATAAACACTTTAAAAAAGAAAATTATACACTGACTCATCAATATAGACCATATGTGGGGCAATGGAAACATATTACACTGCAAAAGATCAAATTTTTAAGACTGCAGTCAAAGCTTTAAATTAGGGGCGCCTGGGTGGCTCAGTCGGTTAAGCATCTGCCTTCGGCTCAGATCATGATCCCAGGGTCCTGGGATCGAGCCCCGCATCAGGCTCTCTGCTCAGCAAGGAGCCTGGTTCTCCCTCTCCCTCTGCCTGCTGTCCTACCTACGTGTGCTCTCTCTGTCAAATAAATAAATAAAATCTTAAAAAAAAAAAAAGCTTTAAATTAGAAATCAATAAATACAGTATAAGGAAAAGCCTCAATATTTGCAATTTCAGTAAAATATTTCTTCCTAATCATGTCACAAAACATGTATCAATTAACACTAGAATAAATTGCCAAATGAAAGATTATGAAAATACTGTATGGACATATGTGTGATTTAGCAAAAGTAATGTTTAGAAAGAAAAGCTTTAACATCTTGGAAGAGGAAAAAGGTTTAAATACTGATGGTCTGGAGGACTTACTGTTTCAGTCCCAATATGTAAAGAGCTTGAAAGTTGTAATTTCCAATGTATCAACGAGAAAAAGCCATTCAAACTTAACCTACATTATTGTTTGACCCATGCGAACTAAAGTTACAGAACAAATCACAACTCTAAAATCTGAAGACACAGGCACATCAAGAGAGCCACAGACAAGATCTGCTTACCTGGAGCAGAAGCTGCTTAAGCCATAAACTAGTAGAGAAATTTAAATGGTCATTTTGACAAACTGCTGGAGGTTGAATGAATATTCGTTTAAGAGTAAGAAACTCCTTGGAGCGGAAGGTTCAGTGGTGTCCCCCACATTTTCACAGACTTTACCTCTAGGAATTTCACCAGGTCTGATGGTAGAAATCTGAGAAAGATACCCACTAGACTCTGACAGGGGAAGAGGAAAAGTGATTATTGTGGATTTCTTCTAAGCTTCTCCATAACAAAGGCATGGCTTTCAGGGACATCAATTTTATTAGAGCCTGATCCCAGTGTGGAAGAGGTAGTCCTCCCAGTCTATCCCCTTCTAGCATTTTTTGTCTCAGCAAGGGGCAGGGTGGGTGGGAAGAAATCTATACTAACGGAAAATAGTTTGAAGGTCATAATCTTGATGCAGAGGGCAACTAAAAGAATGAGTTTAATCATAAGACTACAGAAAACTTTCCCTCCTCCACACATGACCACCACATAAAAAAAGACCTTGGTATAAAAACAGTGGTACACAGCTGAAAGAGCTGTAACATGCAGTCTCTCTTAGGAGGAAGGTCTACAAAAGCCCAAAGTCAGAAGAGAAGGATGTTAAAGAAATCTGAAGCCTGTAACCTACAAATACAACAAATGTTAAACAGTACTCAACTTCTATCTAGGTTAACATAAACTGTCACACTAAAGGCCTCACACCTCAGTTTCTGTTACCTGAAACATCATGTTTAGATTTCATTGAAAAATAATAAGGTATTCCAATAAGTGAGAAAATACTATCTGAAGAGACAAAGCAAGAATAAGAATCAGATTCAGATATGACAAAGATATTGGAATTATCAGACATGGAATTTTAAACACCTATGATTGGTATGTTTGTTTGTTTAAAGAGATTTTTTTTACAATGTATTATTTGTTTCAGGGGTACAGGTTTGTATTCATCAGTCTTAACACAACACACAGCGCTCACTACAACACATACTCTCCCCGATTTATTTGAGAGAGAGAGAGCAGAGAGAGGACTAGAAGGAGAGGGAGAGAGAATCTCAAGCAGAGTGTCAAGTGTGGAGCCCAAGGCGGAGCTGGATCTCATGACTCTGAGATCATGACCCGAGCTGAAATCAAGAGTCAGACACTTAACTGACTGCCCCACCCCAGTGCCCCTATGATTGGTATGTTATTGGAGAAAGTAGACAGCATGTAAGAATAAACATAACATCTAGGCAGAGAGACAGAAACTCTAAAAAATAATCTAAAGTAAATGCTAGAAATTAAGACACTGTAACAGAAATGAAAAATGTCTCTGGTAGGTTCATCTGTAGAATGGACATGACCAAGGAAAGAATTAATGAGCTTGAAAATGTCAGTAGAATTTCTCCAGCAAAATTAAAAGAATAAATAAAAAGTAAAAATAAAATAAATCCCAGAAAATCCAAGAGCTGTGGAGCAAATGCAAAAGGCATAACAAAAATTTTTTAATATCAGGGGGCGCCTGGGTGGCTCAGATGGTTAAGCGTCTGCCTTCGGCTCAGGTCATGATCCCAGGGTCCTGGGATCGAGTCCCACATCGGGCTCCCTGCTCCTTGGGAGCCTGCTTCTCCCTCTGCCTCTCTCTCTCTCTGTCTCTCATGAATAAATAAATAAAATTTAAAAAAAAATTTAAAAAAAAAAATTTTTTAATATCAGAAAGAGAAGAAAGTAACAGAAGAAATATTTAAATTACTAATGGTAATTTGGAACTTCCCAAATTAATGAGATAACCAATCACAGACCCAGGAAGATCAGAGAACAATAGGATAAATAGCAATAACAACAAAAAACTGTACCTAGGCATGCCATATTAGAAAGTTTGCACGAAAGAAGATATTGGAGTGAAATATTTTAAAATGTCAAAATTAAAAACACCAATCTAGAATTCTACAGCAGATAAAACTATCTTTCAAAAATGAGAATAATCACTTTATCAGAAAAAGTAAAAATGAGGGAATTCATGATTAGTAGACCTACTGTGGAATAAGTATTAAAAGAAGTCCTTCAGGGGGAAAAGAAGTGATAGAGGGCAGAAATGGGGAACTAAAAGATATAATGACCAAAAACAAAGAAATAACAGTCTTTTTTCTGCAGAGAACACGATTGTCTATATAGACATACTAACAAAGGAACTAAACATGTTCTTACCATAGTGGCCAGCAATTATGCTCCTAGGTATTTACCTAACAGATTTAAAACTTATATTCACAAGATATTGCAGGTTAATATTTATAGTAGCCTATTCATAATTGCAAAACTGAAAACAACCAACATAGCCTTTAATAGGTGAATGAATAAGCAAACTGCAGTACATCCACACAAGAGAGTACTGTTCATTAATAAAATGGAAGGACCAATAAGACACAAAAAGACATACTTGAATCTTAAATGCATATTGCTAAACAAAAGAAGCCAGTTTGAAAAGCTATATACTGGATGATTCTAATTACGACATTCTGTAAAAAGGAAAACTATAGAGATGTTACAAATGCTCAGTGGGTGTAAGATGTTCAGAGAGAAGGGTGAATAGGTGAAACACAGGATTCTTTTAGGCTAATAAAGCTTTTTGTATGATATGGTAATAGTTTATATCTTATACTATATATTTGTCAAAACCAGTAAAACTTTACAACCCAAAGAGTGAACAGTAATGTATGTCAATTTTAAAATCATTTAATAGGTTGGGGAGTCCTCTGATGGAATGCAAAATGTGAGAAAATCATCTAACTTATTACAGTTATATTAAGCAACTTTACTAGAGGAGGCAGGATATAAATGCTTTGGAAATGAGGGAACTCTGTAAGACTAAGGCATAAGCAATGTACTCTAGTTAATAAAATTATTTCCCATGGAAATGCAAATTAACAATTCTAATAGTGCTATACATGCATAGTAGATACTCTAAGTGATAAAGGTATTTCCTATGGAAATACAAGTTGACAATTCTAATAGTGCTATACATATATACTGGAATTGAAAAATTAAGGAAATGTATAATGGCTGGTAGGAGTCAGGTTTCTTACTTTGTAATGGGAAATTTGTAAATAAACAAGGTGAGGAGGCTAGAATGATCCATATGGTAATAGATTAGAATTGGAGACACCAGAATAAACTCATGTGCAGCTCTATATTGAGACAAAGTTATATAGAGAAGTATTTATAGATATGTGTTTATACACAAGTATGGATATGCACATATATTTCCTTACTGTGAACTGAAGTAATACAGAAGATCCCACCCCCCTCCGCCCCCCAAGTAACAAACATGCCTAGCATCCAGAGCTCAAAGTCTAACTTCCTAATTTAAAGAAAACTATAGGGCCTATTGGATAATGGCTGATTCTAGGACTAGGACAGAAAATAAAATGAGACAGTAGCACATGTAGTGCAAAAAGGGAAGGAATTACTTTAAAAAATGATGGAGAAATGTCAAGTTCTCACAATGACCAACACTGTAACCCTTGAGAAAGAGAATAAAAGAGTATTGAATTAAAAGTACAAAATAAATATCCACGAGTCCATACTGATATAAATAAATGATTAAAATAAATGGAAGACATCTCCCATGCAGAAAAATTCTTAATAACTTATGTAGATACCCTTTCCTGAAGTCGGTAGAGCATAATTCTCCACTCCGTACGTGTGGGATTCTCATGAGTTCCTTCTAAATAATGTATTACGTAAAGAGAAAAAAAAAAAGAATAACTTCACAGTGGAGAAATCTGACTAACCTGACAAAAGCCAGGTATTACCAAGCTTAGCATCAACAGTGATAAGTCATCTTAGAATAGTATGTATTCTTGATGTAATGAAATGGCAGCTCTATGGTCTTCCTCCCATAAGGACATAACTCCCATCTAACTGTGAGAAAAACATGAGACATATCCATATAGAGAGATAATATACAAAATACCTGATTAGTACTCCTAAACACTGTCAAGACCATCAAAATGAAGAAAAGTCTAAGGAAGTGGCACAAGCAAGAGGAGACCAATGAAATATGGTACCCATATATAATGTAGTATCTAAGCAGGTTCCTGGAACATAAAAAACATTTTTTAAAACAAGTAAATTTTAGGGGAGGGAGGCAAGATGGTGGAAGAGTAAGGGACCTCATTTCATCTGGTCCCTTGAATTTAGCTAGATAACTATCGAATCATTCTGAACATCTATGAATTCAACCTGAGATGTAAGAAAAGAATTGCTGGAATTCTACAAATAGAAAAGCGGCCACCTTATGCAAGGTAGGAGGTGTGGAGAAGCAAATTGGAGGGGATATATCGAAAGATAAATGGCAGGGGTTGGGAGCCTCCTTAAGCCGGCTACTGGAAAGTGATAGAGCCCTGGAGTGCAAAATCAGAATTTTTAGAAGTCTGCTCCCGTGAGAGACATCCCTGCCTAAAAGGTGCTTAGGTGGCAAAGTGGGGCAGAATCCTAGGTGGGACAGTGTGGTCTCAAGATTCCCAGGGTCACAGAAAGAATGGGGGTGCCTGAGCCAGCAGAGTTCCCAAGCACTGGAGCAGGGAAACCGGCTACAGTCAGTGAGCCCGGGAGTGGGCTCTCAGCTAGGTTTGCCATAAACTGCGAACCACAGTGCAATTAGGTGACTGCTCTCTGTGTGAAGGGCTTGCAAGCAGCAGGCTATGGCTGCCCTCCTCCCTCCTGGGGAGGATCAGCGTGGGTGTACACCGCAGGACTTTGCAGGACTTGGTGCACACAAAAGTGAAGACTCCTTTTCCCTGAGGGTTTTCTGAAGAGGGGGCTTCAGATCTTTCAGCTCCTGGGCTGGAGATCGGGGTGTGGCCATTATTATTTTCATCTCTAGAGCTGTTCAGAAAGCCTTCAGGGAACTAAAGCCACACAGAACAACCTGAAGTAGCTACACTGAACCTGGCCCCGTGGCAGGGCAGTGCAACTCTGCCCAAGCAAAGACACCTGATAATCAGTGTAGCAGGCCCCTCCCCCAAAAGACCAGCTGAACATCCGGGAATACCAAATTTACTGAGCGCATGGAACTGCAAAACTCCAACGATAGGGGAAAACAGTGTATAGAATTCAAGGTTTCTTCTCACGATTCTTTTTTCATTCAGTTTAAAATTTTCCTTTTCTTTTTTGCTTTTTTTCCTTTTCAACTAGTTTCTTATTTTATAAACTCTTTGATTTTAGGTATTTTTTTAACTTTCATTTTTACATTTACATTTTATAGATATATTCCTCATAATATATCTCTGATGAACATGGATACAATAATTCTCACCAAAATACTGGCCAATATGATCCAACAGAACAGTAAAAGGATTATTCACCATGGCCAAGCGGGATTTATTCCTGGGCTACAAGGGTGGTTCGACATTCACAAATCAATCAATGTGATACAATACATTAATGAAAGAAAGAACAAGAACCATATGATCCTCTCAATAGATGCAGAAAAAGCATTTGACAAAATACAGCATTGTTTCTTGATTAAAACTCTTCACAGCGTAGAGGGAACAATCCTCAATATCATAAAAGCCATCTAGAAAAGCCCACAGCAAATATCATTCTCAAAGGGGAAATACAAATCAAAACCACAATGAGATACCACCTCTAACCAGTCAGAATGGCTAAAACTAACAAGACAGGGTACAACAAATGTTGGTGAGGATGTGGAGAAAGGGGAACCTTCTTACACTGCTGCTGGAATGCAAGCTGGTACAGTCACTCTGGAAAATGGTATGGAGGTTCTTCAAGAAGTTAAAAATAGAGCTACCTTACAATCCAGCAATTGCACTACTAGGTATTTACCCCAAAGATACAAATGTAGTAATGCAAAGGAGCACCTGCACCCCAATGTTCATAGCAGCAATGTCCACAATAGCCAAACTGTGGAAAGAGTCGAGATATCCATCAACAGATGAATGGATAAAGACTGTGTGTGTGTGTGTGTGTGTGTGTGTGTACAGAAATATTACTCAGCCAGCAGAAAGGATGACTACTTCCCATTTACATTGACATGGATGGAACTGGAGGGTATTATACTGAGTGAAATAAGTCAATAAGAGAAAGACAATTATATGGTTTCACTCACATGCAGAATATAAGAACCAGGGCAGAGGTTAATAAGGGAAGGGAGGGAAAATTGGATGGGAAGTCATCAGAGAGGGAGAAAAACCATGAGAGACTCTTAATCATAGGAAACAAACTGAGGGTTGCTGGAGGGGAGGTGGATGGGGGGATGGGGTAATTGGGTGATGGACATTAAGCACATATTGTGAGGAGCACTGGGTGTTATAGGCAACAGATGAATTATTATTTTTTTTTAAAGATTTTATTTTTATTTATTTGACAGAGAGAGACACAGCGAGAGAGGGAACACAAGCAGGGGGAGTGGGAGAGGGAGAAGCAGGCTTCCCGCCGAGCAGGGAGCCCGATGCGGGGCTCGATCCCAGGACCCTGGGATCGTGACCTGAGCCGAAGGCAGACGCTTAACGACTGAGCCACCCAGGTGCCCCAACAGATGAATTATTAAACACTACATCTGAAACTAATGATGTACTATATGTTGTCTAACTGAATTTAAATAAAAAATAAGTAAATTTTAATAAGGTTATGTGAGAAATAGAGAAAATATATGTAGAAAATACACACAGAAAATATACATATTAGTCTCCAACTCCAGTTCCTAGCAAAGAACTCCTAATCCTTTAGAATTTCCTAAGTAATAAGAGCATTAGGAACATTTTTTTAAAACTCTTGGAATTTTCTGGGTGATAAGACTGTCTTGTGTTCTAACGAGGTGACTCTTACTGGGCTCCTGAGTGGGGCTAATTGCCAGAAAGACAAAACCATGATTGGAAGCTTGGAATTTTCAGCCCCACCCTCCATTCTCTACAGAGGAGAGAAGGGATAGAAATGGAGTTAATAATTGATCATGCCTCTGTGATGAGGCCTCCATAAAAATCTTAATAGTATGGGGTTCAGAAAGATTCCAGGTTGGAACGTGCGGAGATGCCGGGAGAGTGGTACACTTGGAGAGGGCATGGAAGCTCTATGCGCCTTCTACACACCTTGCCCTATGTATCTCTTCCATGTGGATTTTTATCTGTATCTTTTGTCATATCCTTTTATAATAAACTGATAAAAAGTAAATTGTTTTCCTGAGTTGTGTGAGTCATTCTAGCAAATTAATGAAGCCCAAGGAGGGGGTCTTGGGAACCTCCAATTTATAGCCTACAGGTCAGAAGCACAGGTAACAACTTGGACTTATGATTGACATTGGAGGGTGGAAAGCAGCTTTGTGAGACTGAACCCTTAATCTGTGGGATCTGATGCAATTTCTAGGTAGGCAGTTTCAGAATTGAGTTGCATTGTAGGATACCCAGTTGGTGTTGCAGAATTGCTGGATGTGGGGAAAACAAACAAACAAATTCACATACCTGGTGTCAGAGGTGTCCTAAGTATGTTAGTATTATGAGAGTAAAGAAGTAGCACAGCAGGGAGAGCAAGTTTTTCTGAGTCAGGTTAGTTAACAATAATATACAAATCAAAAGATCAATGATCAAAGGTTCCATTTTCAGAGGCAGAAAAATAACCAATTAAAATCAAATTAAGCAAGAAAAAGGAAACGATGAAGAATAGAAATCATTAAAACAGAAAATCAAAACATAATAGAGAAAATATAAGAAGCTAATATTTGATATTTCTAGGAGATGACTGTGGACTTTTAAATACAACAACCAACAGTAGAAAAATCAAGAAAAAAAACAATTTACCAATATCAGGAAAAATAAAAGAGACACTACAGATACTCAACTTTATAATGATAAAATGTGATCATATGAACAATGTTTTGGCAAATGAGTGAAGAAATAAGATGACGTAGGAAATACAACTTACCAATGCTGATCCCAAAAGAAATAGAAAATCTAAATAGCCATACATATCTGAAGAAATTGAATTAATATTGGGGCACATGGGTGGCTCAGTTGGTTAAGCAACTGCTTTCAGCTCAGGTCATGATCCTGCGTCTCCCTCTGGCCCTCCTCCCTCTCATGTGCTCTCTCTCTCTCACTCTCTCTCTCAAATAAACAAATAAAATATTTAAAAAAAAGAAACAATTAATATTTAAAAGTCTTTTTGTATGGAACACTATCAATTTCACAGGTGAGTTCTATATAATGTTTGTGGAAGAAATCAGAATAGTGTACAAGGCCTTTTCAGAAATGAGAAGGGAATGATTTTCAATTCATTTTTTTGAAACCAGTATCATCTCCAAACCAGGAAGGAGAACATTACAAGAAAAGAAAATGACTTACAAATATACTTATAAACAAGAATAGAAACATTCTGAAGAAAATATTAGCAAATCACATATAGCCCCACTGAAAAAGGATAGCACAAAGTAGGTTTATTGAAAGAATGAATGATGTGTTTAAAATTCAAAAATCAAACAGTAACAGATCCTCAATCTTTCCTGGTCTTTTATAACCTTAACACTTGAAGATCATTGATCAGCTATATTTGTTTCATATATCTTACAAACTTTTTAATGGTCAGAGGCTTTTATTTTAGTATTTTAAAATATTCCTTTCCTTGACTTCCTTGGACTTTATAACCAATTCACAAAAGTATTTTCAAATGCTAGAAGGAGGAACAAGAAAGAAATCAATACAATTTAAATTAAATTAAATTTTAATTTAAAAAATCATTTTTGCCAAATTTTAAGAAATACTGTTTTTCTTTATATTATCCACTATCATTTCATTGATGCAGTTGTTCTAATGATTTCTCTGAGCTGTTAATATTTTAATTTTATATTATTAAATGTATTGACTTATCCTTCTTATTGCTTCTATTAATTAAAGATATATTTAAACTCTAAGTCATTGAGAAGTGACAAACAAAAAATATTCTCCTGTAAAACACATTTACTTTTTCCATTCCTCCCCAAAATTACTCTATAAGGACTTGTTTCTTTCAGAGAAAAGGAAAAAGAAAAAAAAGTAATCCCCACACTCTGCTAGGCACTAAATATAGCTGCTCTAGTAACATCTTTACAGTTGACAGAATCTTATTATCTTCTCATTTTAACACTCTGGTTAATTTTAGATTCACAGGATTTCCCTTGTAGATATTCCTAATCTGAGCAGATTTTCTTGTTTATCAAATTTCACTCTTTAAATTATCCTTTTATAATTTTAATTCAAGAATGTTCATCTTTCCCTGAGACCTTTTTTTGCATTCTAAAAAGGAACTAATCAGTGGGAAATAAAAAAAAAAAAAGACAATCCTGAAAATAAAAGATGTACTTAGTAAATATGGGACTACTGATTAAGCTATCTTTCATACTATACAATTACAGAAAAAGACACTCTCTGAAATGAAATTTAAGAAAATAAAGACATGACTAGAGATGTTTGGTTATTTGTTGGCACAACTAAAAAACATTAATAATGTGTAAATATGCTACTTATGTTCCATAATATTATCTGTAAAACATTCAATAAGATGGGAATCTCCAAAATTTAATAAAGAAGTTGATGCTTGTTCTCAGAAGAACTTGCTATGAATATGACTATTTTTTTTTATTTTTTTAAGATTTATTTATTCATTTGAGAGAGAGCAGGAGCGGTGGGGAAGAGCAGAGGGAGAGGGAGAAGCGGACTCTCCAATGAGCAGGGAGCCTGAGGCAGGGCTCCATCCCAGGGCCCCGGGCCAAAGGCAGATGCTTAACCAACTGAGACACCCAGGTGCCCCTGAATATGACTATTAAAACAAATCTGTATTCTCTTCAGATGCCCTGCATTTTGACTGTAGCTATGTAAAGAATCCATGTAGCTTCAGAAGGGCAGGGATGCTGACAGGATTTAAAGACAGAATAAAGTGTAATTTTTTCACTTTATGTTATTCTTTAAGGAAAAAGAAAACATTTGATTCCCCCAAAATAACATTTTTTTTCAGTCAAAACTAGGCAGAATAAACATCTCAATTTAAATAGCTCTTGATAGATTAACCTTCCCCCCCCCAACCCCCTGCCCCGGGTCACATCTACAAAATGTTGCATTTCAAATGAGTTGGAAGCTTGAGAACAAACCGTAAGTAACTAAAGTCATAACAATGACTGGCAGTGGTGGCTAAAATTAGGGCTAAAACTGAATATTACTAAAATTATCTTATTTAATTTTTACCACAGTACTATACGGCAGTTTCTTTTTTTTTTTTTTCATTTTTCCAACATCAAGAAGTTAAGTAACAGTGATTTTATGTAACCTGTCTTCCCAATATTTTAAGGAATTAATGAAGACTTTGAATCCAATTTTGTCTTACTCTAAAACATGCAATCTTTATCACAAAATTTGTTTCTCTACTTCAGTGTGAAAAGTCTAGGTCTTCCTGTCCGTATATGTGGAATCCTCTTTTTTTTTTTTAATGTTTTTAAAATATGTGCACTGTATGGCAAAATGACAGACAATAAAGCTTAGGTTGAACCACCATTTCTGGAACTGCTTAAGCAAAAACAACAACAGTAACAAGTAGACAATAGGCCCAAAGTGTGAAATGTCCTAGGATGACTACAGGTTTTCCTCATCACTCAGAATGGGGTTGAACTGAGATTCTTAGTAACTAAAAAGGAGGCTTAGTGTCCTAAACACTAGGTTAGTATTCATTGAGATATTTATTGCGGTCAGAATACTGGTAGTTGGAAAAAAAAAAAACAAAACACACACACATGATTCTATCTATAGAGATTTCCAAAAGTACCACACAATTAGCAAGTATTTCAATTTAAGTGACAAAACTAAATGAAATATTTTATTTGTTACTTCTGTCCTTTCAAAAGAATTCCTCTCTCTCCTGTTCTCATGGCAAATTCCTTCATTCACTGCTGACTGTCTCTCTTCCCTTTGGCTGGTGTGGAGAAAAAGGAAACCTTGAAAGTCAAACAGAAGTTGAATGCCACATTTACATAATGAAAATTACCATAATAGACTCTGCATTGTGCATTTTTCTAAATTCCAAGTGCTCCACTACTTTCCACTCTATTTCTACTCTACTGCTCTATGACTTTCCAAGATCTGAGCTTCCCCTTCCCTCTATTAAACCTGATCTCCACAAAAGGGATATTAGGGGAAGAAGAGAGTCTTCAATGCCAATCAACTACAGAACTTAGTTATTTCTACACATAATATCAAATCTGACATGATATAAAAGGAAATAAAATTGATTTGGAAAACATCCACTTGCTATTTCATTTAATGTGTGTGAATTATTAAAAAATGTCCCTAAATGACCTAAATAATCCATAAAATCCCCAAATGATTATTAGCTGCACAACTTTTATTTGAAAATGAATGGAAATAGTGCATAGGAAATATTAGGATTAAATTCTGATATCTGCCCCTGAACAAAGATCTGTTTATGGCATTCACCTGGTTAACAGACAATAGCTATAAAAAAATAAAAAATAAAAAACACACGGAAAAACAGAGAGAAAGCAGACTGGCTTCCAGAAGGCTGCAGGCTATTGAATCAGACTGACCTTAATAAGAGACCCAGGGAACAGTTAACCTACTGATAATGAAATTGAAATCTGCACTTAGTAAGGTTGGCAGCCATCCCCTCACTTTGAGCTTTAACAAGTTGGCTGATAATAAATGTGACCCACACTATGAAGAGAGAGTCTGACTTCACTGAGAAATAGCCTGTTAGAAAACTGCTAGGGAAGAGACGGCAGTCAAGCAGCCAACATACTTACTATTTAAAGGGGATTTAGACAAAGTCTATAGAAGTCCTGTGTATCACAGCAGTTTACTATTCACATTTCCAATTATCTATGAGGGAGTGTCTACAGAGCTCTGATAAAACTCTCGGCTAGTTTTCATTTCTGAACTACATTAGGGGTGAAGTAGGAACTACTCTTAAAAGGAAAACAATTAAAGGCCTAGGTATAAGGGAAATAATTCATAAGAAGCCACTTCTTCTAAATGACTACATTTTTATAAGATATTTCTGGGAACAGTTAAGAAAGGATTACAGCTTGAATGTGAACTTAATCTGATCCCAGCACAGAAAAACTGCTTTCTTCGTTTCTTTTCCAACCTGAAACACCCTTTGTTCCAAAGGAAATCAGAGTGGGCCAGATTTTCTTTTTAATCGTTCTTACTATCACTTTAGTAATCATGAAAAATGCTTCTACAGCAATGTTTCTGAAGTAATCTAAAGGTCATTTTAAACAAAATGCCATAATTCAAGCGGTTTTGAAGCAAAAATCTTAAAAAACACACACATACAGCTTATTTCTGTATCTTTTTTTCTTCAGTTGTGAAATAAGCTGAGAAAATTTTGCAGCTCAGATTCCTTGGCCCAAAGCTACACTACCAGACTTTAAGTCCCAGAAGGTAACAACAACAAAATCAATTTCTGAAAACATGTCCTCTTTAAAAAAAATGTTTTAAAATGCAGGATACAGAAATAATTTAGATTTTCTTTAATTGAATAAATTAAAGTCATGTTTTAAAGTTTTGTGTAACAGCTTTACTGAGGTTCAACTGACATGCAATGCTATTTTTCAAATCTATACTTTGATAATTTTGACATTGGAACTTTCACCGCAATTAAGATAATGAATCACCACCAAAAGTTTCTTTGCGCCCTTTGTAATCCCTTACTCTGTTCTTCTTTACCCCTTTCAACTAACAGCACCTCCCACACATACACACCCAATCCTCAGGCATTCAGATCTGCTTTCTTGCATTATAAATTAGTTTGTATTTTCTAGAATTTTATTTAAATAGAATCATACAGTATGTACTCTTTTTTGAGGGGGACAGAGTTTGGCTTCTTTCATTTAGTGAAGTATTCTGGCATTGATCCATACTGCATGAGTTATTAGTGCATTTTTTAAATTGCTGAGTAGTATTAAATTGTATGGCTGTACCACAGTTTGTATCTCCATTCACCTGGTAAGGGACATTTGGGGTGTTTCCCATTTTTGACTTTTAAAAATAAGTGTAGACATATACAAGTCTTTGTATAGACTATATGCTTTTATTTCTTTGGGATAAATACCTAGGAGTGAAATAGCTTGGTCAAACAGAAGGTACATATTGCTAAACTGTTTTCCAAAGTATTTGTACTATTTTGCATTCTCATGAGCAGTATGTGATAGAGTTCTACTTTCTTAGCATTTTTACCAATACTCGGTATGATTAATCTTTTCTAATTTTAGCCATTCTTATAGGTGAAGTGGTATCTCATTATGATTTAATTTGCAGGTCCCTATTGACTAATCATGTTAAGCATATTTGCATGTGCTTATTTGCTATCCATATATCTTCTTCAGTAAAGTGCCTGTTTAAATTTTTTGCCCATTTTTAATTTTTAATTTTTTCCCAGATTTATTGATATATAATTGACATAACACTGTGAAGTTTAAGGTGTTCAATGTGATGATTTGGTACACATATATACTGCAAAATGTTTACCACAATAATGTTAGTTAACATAGTCTTCACCTTACATAATTACAATTTTGTTTTTGTTGTTCTGGTGAGAGCATTAAAAGTTCTACTTTTGGGGCACCTGGGTGGCTCAATCATTAGGAAGCTGCCTTCAGCTCTGGTAGTGATCCCAGGGTTCTGGGATCAAGTTCTGCATCAGGCTCCCTGCTCAGCGAGAGGCCTGCTTCTCTCTCTCCCACTCCCCCTGCCTGTGTTCCCTCTCTCGCTGTCTCTCTCTGTCAGATAACAAATAAATAAAATTTTTATTTTATTTTATTTTATTATGTTATGTTAATCACCATACATTACATCATTAGTTTTGATGTAGTGTTCCACGATTCATTGTTTGCGTATAACACCCAGTGCTCCATGCAGAACGTGCCCTCTTTAATACCCATCACCAGGCTAACCCATCCCCCCACCGCCCTCCCCTCTAGAACCCTCAGTTTGTTTCTCAGAGTCCATAGTCTCTCATGGTTTGTCTCCTCTTCCGATTTCCCCCCCTTCATTTTCCCTTCCTGCTATCTTCTTCTCTTTTTTTTTTAACATATAATGTATTATTTGTTTCAGAGTACAGGTCTGTGATTCAACAGTCTTAAAACAATTCACAGCGCTCACCATAGCACATACCCTCCGCAATGTCTATCACCCAGCCACCCCATCCATTCCACCCCCCCCCACTCCAGCAACCCTCAGTTTGTTTCCTGAGATTAAGAATTCCTCATATCAGTGAGGTCATATGATACATGTCTTTCTCTGATTGACTTATTTCACTCAGCATAATACCCTCCACAATGTCCACAATAGCCAAGATGTCCATCAACAGATGAATGGATAAAGAAGATGTGGTATATATATACAATGGACTATTATGCAGCCATCAAAAGGAATGAAATCTTGCCATTTGCAACGACATGGATGGAACTGGAGGGTATTATGATAAATAAAAATCTTTAAAACAACAAACAAAGTTCTACTCTCATAGCAACTTTCAAGTGTACAGTAGAATATTGTTATGTATAGCTACCACATGTGCCTCAGCCCCTGGAGCTTACTCATTTTATAAATTTGGATAATGTTATATACACAAAGTTGGTAAGCTTGTATCCTTTGAACAACATCTTCCCATTTCTTCCACCCCTAGGCTCTTTGGCAACTAATCTAAGAGTTCTATGTTTTTGATTCCACATATAAGTGATATCATACAGTATTTGTCTTTCTCTGACTTATTTCACTTAGCATATAATGCCCTCTGGGTTCATAAAATGTTGTTGCAAATAGCAGGATTTCCTTTGTATGGCTGAATAATATCCACTGCGTGTGTGTGTGTGTGTGTGTGTGTGTGTGTCACCTTTTATTTATCCATTCATCTATCCATGCACATTTAGGATGTTTCCATGCCGTGTTTACCCACTTTTTAAAATTGCAAGGTTGTTTGCAAATTACTGAGTTTTGAAAGCACTTTATATATAAGTCCTAAATATAAGTCCTTTATCAGATATGTGATTTGTCATTATTTTCATCCAGTCAGTGGCTTGTCTTTTTATTCTCTTAAGATGTCTTTCAAAGAGTAGCAGTTTCTTGATTTTGATAAAGCTCAATTTATGATTTATCTTAATGGATTGTGCTTTTGGTGTTATATTCAAAGAAACTTCACTTAGCCCAAGGTCAGAAAGATTTTCTTTTACATTTTCTTCTGGGAGTTTTATAGTTTTTTTTTTTTTAAGATTTTATTTATTTATTTGACAGAGACAGACAGTGAGAGAGGGAACACAAGCAGGCAGAGTGGGAGAGGGAGAAGCAGGCTCCCCGCTGAGCAGAGAGCCCGATGCAGGGCTCGATCCCAGGACCCTGGGATCATGACCTGAGCCGAAGGCAGACGCTTAACGACTGAGCCACCCAGGTGCCCCGGGAGTTTTATAGTTTTAGGTTTTACATTTAGATCTATGATCCATTTTTTAGTTGAATAGTGTGCAGTATGAATCACAGTTTATTTTTTGCATGCCGGTATCTAATTTTTCTAAAATCATTGACTGAAGACCATCCTTTCTCCACTGATTTACTTTTGTAGTTTAGTTGAATATCAGTTGACCACATATATACGGGTCTATTTCTGGACTCTATATTTTGTTTACCCTATTTGTATATTCTTAATTGTCTTGATTTCTGTGGTCTTAATTTTCAAGTTAGATGTTTTATTTTATTTTATTTTTTAAAGATTTTATTTATTTATTTGACAGAGAGAGAGATAGCGAGAGCAGGAACACAAGCAGGGGAAGTGGGAGAGGGAGAAGCAGGCTTCCCACCAAGCAGGGAGCCCGATGTGGGACTCGATCCCAGGACCCTGGGATCATGACCTGAGCTGAAGGCAGATGCTTAACGACTGAGCCACCCAGGCACCCCAAATTAGATCATTTAAATCCTCCAGACTAGTTATTATTTTTCAAAATTGTTTTGGCTATTCTAGTTCATTTGCATTTCCATGTAAATTGTAAAATCAGTTTATCAGTTATACAAAAAGAGCTTGTTAGAATTCTGACTGGAATTGCACTGAATCTATAAATAAATTTGGGGAGCAACATCATTATAATATTAAGCCCTCCAATCTTCCATTTATTTAGGTCTTCTTTAATTTCTCTTAGCAATATTTGTAGTGTGCAGTGTAAAGAGGTTGCACATTTTTTGTTAGACTTATCCCTATTTCATATTTTTAAAGTTATTGTAAATGGTATTATTTTTAATTTCTCATTATTTGTTGCTAAAATACAGAAATATAATTTATTTTTGCATTGTTCTTGTATCCTGTTACTTCTAATAGCTTTTATTGCAGATTACATAAGAGTTTCTGTGCATAGAATCATGTCAGTTGTAACCTGTAATAAAGACAGGTTTACTTCTTCCTTTTCACTCTGTCTTTAAACTTGAAAAAAATGAAAATCTGAAAAGATACATTCTCCCCTCCATCTAGTGGAAGAGATACTTTAAAAAATATGTGTTATACATTTTCATACTCACACACACAGATACCCATATATATTACTATGGACTGAAATGTGTCCCCCTAAAATTCATTGTGTTGAAGCCCAAACCCCCAGTGTGATGTTTTTGGAAATGGGGCCTTTGGGAAATAATTATGTTTAGATGAGGGTAGGGCCCTCATAATGGGATTAGTACATTTGAACAGACCAGAGAGCTTGTTTTCTCTCTCTGCTATATGAGAACACAGTGAATAGACAATTGTCTACAAGCCAGGAGAGTTCTCACCAGAACCTGACCATTCTCACACCCTGATGTTGGACTTCCCAGACTCCAGAACTGTGAGAAATTAATTTCTGTTGTTTATGCTACCCAGTCAATGGCATTTTGTTATGGCAGCCTGAGTAGACTAATACACATACGTGTGTGTGTGTGCGTGTGTGTGTGTGTGTATAAAACTATCTTTTTTGAAATGGACTAAATGTGTTCCCAAAATTCCTATGCTGAAACCTCTTTTGGTGTTCCTTACTAATTCCAACAATGTGTGTGTGGGAGGGTGTTCCCCATACACAACACAATGCAATTCTCAGGCACCAGCAGGATGACTGGGAATTTAACTCAATTCTCACACAATGTATCTGGAGATAGCATCAGATTCCACAGTTAAGAGCTCACTCCTACAAGACTACCCACCAACCCTCACTTCGATGCCAGTCTCAAGGCCCAGGCTGTCATCTGTGCTTATGGCCAACCTACTACAAACTGGAGATTCTAACGATCTCCTCCTCAGGTTCTTTTAATTTGCTAGAGAGGCTCACAGAACTCAGGGAAACATGTTTACCAGTTTATTACAGGATACGATAAAGGATATGAATCAACAACCAGATGAAGAGATACATATGTTGAAGCCCTGACTGTGAATGGAAAACAGATATATCTGAGAAATACATATGTGAATGATCAAATTATAATTTATATAAATATAATAATCTCAATGACCAAATATATATTTCTTATACATCATTATATTATACAATATAATTCCCAATGTGATGGTA
Source organism: Neomonachus schauinslandi (assembly GCF_002201575.2). Classification (NCBI taxonomy): domain Eukaryota; kingdom Metazoa; phylum Chordata; class Mammalia; order Carnivora; family Phocidae; genus Neomonachus; species Neomonachus schauinslandi. The sequence goes on from NC_058404.1 coordinate 57,314,825, forward strand.
TTGGGAGGTGGAGCCTAGGAGGTGATTAAATCATGAAGGGAAAGCCCTCATGAATGAGAGTACCACCCTTATAAAGAGGCCCAGAGTGCCCCCTCGTGCTTCTGAGACACGAGGACCCTGGAAAGAGACAGATGTTCAAGAAGCAGGAAATAGGTTCTCATCAGACACTGCATTTACTGGGGCTTTCATCTTGGACTTCGCAGCCTCCAGAACTGTGTGGAATGAATTTCTGTTGTTTATAAGCCATCCAGTCTCTGGCGTTTTGTTATAGCAACCTAAATGGACTAAGACGCCCTCCTACTTATATCTCAAAATGACACCCTGAAATTTGAGACATTAAGATCTAGTGTAATAAAGGAAGAACATTTCCAGACTAAAAGAACTGTTTCAGAATACTAAGGAGGTTAATATGATAGTTAGCAACTGGCGCTATACAAAATCACGACCTTTTGTCTGGTGACTGTCACAATCAAGCACACAATCCTTAGTATATAATTTCCAGAATTTTGGTAATTTCAGCCTTATAGTTACCTTTTGGCAAAGCAATACTGACAGGGTTCTACAACTGATCTCTAAAAACATTTTAATGTTCTATTCAAATGTATCAAAATCTAAACATATACATACTGAATGATTAATTCTAAATTTCGAATATAATATCATCAAATGCAGCTTAGAACAATTCTGAATAAAGAGTATTCAGAATTTATAGTATACATTTGTCGTTTGAAAACTGTATTTTAAAACTCACCAGGCTCATTCAGCATTACAATTCCCTCTTGCATTTTTGATAAATTATGTCCATAACAGATATAACTGTGGGACAAAAATTGTGATTTGTAAATCAACCCCAGCAATATTGTAAAAGGGATTTAAGCCAGAAAATATTTCTTCTCTCAGAACTTCCATGTTTATTTAGCTGAACAAACACATACATACATACATACACACACACACACAGTTGAAATGGGGATTTTATTATTTAATGTATTAACTCTTACTGACAACTATAAGAAATAAGTATATTGATTTATCATATTAACAATCAACTATGTTTCGGGGCGCCTGGGTGGCTCAGTCGTTAAGCGTCTGCCTTCGGCTCAGGTCATGATCCCAGGGTCCTGGGATCGAGCCCCACAATGAGCCCCACTTCGGGCTCCCTGCTTGGCAGGAAGCCTGCTTCTCCCTCTCCCACTCCCCCTGCTTGTGTTCCCTCTCTAGCTGTCTCTCTCTCTCTCTCTGTCAAATAAATAAAATACAATCTTTAAAAAAAAAAAAAAACAACTATGTTTCTTGTGACTTAAAATTTTACTTTCAATTTAATTATTGTCACCATTTCAAATTTTCAGTCACTTAATAATTGCTTTTTTTTTTTTTAAGATTTTATTTATTTATCTGACACAGAGAGAGGGAACACAAGAAGGGGGAGTGGGAGAGGGAGAAGCAGGCTTCCCGCTGAGCAGGGAGCCCGATGTGGGGCTCGATCCCAGGACCCTGGAATCATGACCTGAGCCGAAGGCAGACGCTTAACAACTGAGCCACCCAGGCGCCCCAATAATTGCTTTTAATAAAGCATGTTCTAACTTTATAGTTTATCAATTTTATTGTTTGAAATATTAATATAAATTTCCAAACTGAATGAACCAGGAAATGAAAAAGCAAGAGAATATATTTTAAACACTTGCCTTATCAATACCAATAATATCAATTCCTTGTTAGATTTCTTAGAAAGGCAGATTCCTAACTGAGGAACTCAATCAGAGATAATGTCCCAAGAGAATTCTACTTTAAATACCAAAGAAATACACAACTATGAAATCATTGTTCATTCAAATAGTCTCTAAACAAATAATCTTTTATTCTATGGAATAAAAATGGATTAAATAGTTTTTTTAAGTGGATTGATTTTATTAAATTATGATAGTTAATCCTCTAAAATTGACTATAATGAATAATGAAAAAAGTGAAAATCACTTTATTTGTGAAATTCATTTTCCAGATGGTTTTTTGACTTATGCTTTACTCTGCCTATAGGGGACATGTATGACTAACAATATAAACTGTTAAGATTTCAAATCTTGTTCAAAACTTAATTGAATTCTTTTATACAAAGTTATAGTATAATGAGATATACTTTTTTTTTTTCAAGCTTACTCTAACTATAGGATAGAAAATCACAGATTGGCATGGCAAAAAACAAATACAGAAACCAGAGTTAAGAGGCTGTTAGAGTAAACTCTGTAAGAGATATAAGAAGCAGGAAGTAGATTCCTAACAATGACAGTTGGAGGGAACCACTGGATTTGGGAGATAGTTAAAGAGACAGAAGTAAGAGCATATTCAGGTTAAAAAAGAGAGAGAGAAAGAAAAAGAGAAAGAAAGAAAACGCAAAAGAGAGAAAGGGAAAACTTTTAGGATTTTTAGTTATCTGTAAGAAGTTCTATATGACTGGTGATTTATTTATTTTGGTTAAAACATAGTGAAGCATCAGGTATGTAACTAGCTTTCTGACTTGAGCAATGCAGAAGAAAATAGTGGTAATGATGGATTCTGAAACCAGACTCTCTGGGTGTGTGAGTCAAGGCCTTACTACTTACCAGATGTGTGACTTTGATCAAGTGTTGTTGCCTGTTCATCAGTTCTGTCATTTGGAAAGGAGGTTAATAACTACACCTATCTCAAAAATTAAAGGATTAATTATGCTAATGTGTTTATAGCACTTTAAAGCACTTAACCCAGTGCCTGGTAGATAGTGTTCACTAAATGTTAGCTATTGCAATATACTGTTCACTGTGATAGGAAGAGCAGATTTGAAAAACACAGGTCTATGATTTTGTTTTTATTTTTTTATTTGTTTTTATTTTTTTATTTTTTAAATTTTATTATGTTGTGTTAGTCACCATACAATACATCATTAGTTTTTTTTTTATTCTTATGTTAATCCCCCATACATTACATTAGTTTTAGATGAAGTGTTCCATGATTCATTGTTTGTGCATAACACCCAGTGCTCCATGCAGAACGCGCCCTCCTCAATACCCATCACCGGGCTAACCAATCCCCCCTGCCCCCTCCCCTCTAAAACCCTGTTTGTCTCTCAGAGTCCATAGTCTCTCATGGTTCATCTCTCCCTCCAAAAACTAGTGAAACAAAAGCAAAAAATATGATTTTGTTTTTAAATATGCATTGGGGATATCCTAGTGGATATGGTCTAAAGGCAGTCATATATGCTATTTTATATCCCTGAAGTGGAATCTTAAGAGATTGAGATAGGAAATCAAAAGTAAGGAGATAGTAACTACAGTCATAGAAGTGTAAGAACATCTTTATAAAATACGTGAGGTAAGGGGGAAAAGAGGGAAGCTTGGGTCAGAACATCAAGAAAAACAAAAATGTAAGTGAAAGAATGAGGATAGTAGTCACACAAGTAGAACGTAGCAAAACAAAGAGTAGGTACTAAAGGATGAGAAACTTTTGAAACATGGTGAAATCATAATTTAAAATGTTGGAAAAAATCAGTAAAAGATGAGGAGTGAGAAATAGGTATTAAACTTACTTGAAAATTTTAAAAAAGAATAAAAAAAACCTTGGTGACTTTGGAAAGAGCAGTTCCCATCAGGTTGGAGTGAGGGATAGAAGGCAGACAGATACAGGTTGAGAAATGTAAGGAAAATGAGGAAATCAAGACTCTAAGTCTAGATAATTTCTTTTGAGAAGTTTGGTTAAGCAAAATTAGTGTGGTACCAGGAATGGGAACAAATGGGAAGAAATAACTTTTTTCTATGTTTAATATATTTTATAGATTTAAGAGGTTTGTGTATCTTGTTTTAAAATAGGAATTAGCAGGGCGCCTGGGTGGCTCAGTTGTTGAGCATCTGCCTTCAGCTCAGGTAATGATCCCAGGGCCCGGGGATCAGGTTCTGCATCAGGCGCCTTGCTCAGTGGGAAGTCTGCTTCTCCCTCTGCTGCTGCTCCCCCTGCTTGTGCTCTCTCTCTCTCTCTCTCTGGCAAATAAATAAACAAAATCTTTTTAAAAAAAATAAAATGGGGCGCCTGGGTGGCTCAGTTAGTTAAGCGTCTGCCTTCAGCTCAGGTCATGATATCGGGGTCCTGGGATCGAGTCCACATCGGGCTCCCTGCTCAGTGGGAAGCCTGCTTCTCCCTCTCCCTCTGCTGCTTCCCTCTCCCTCTGCTGCTTCCCTTCCCCGTTCTCTCATTCTCCTCTGTCAAATAAATAAACAAAATCTTAGAATAAAATAAAATAGGGATTATATATGGCCTGTAAAGAGGTGGAAGATGAATACACAGAAAAAAGAAGGAAGGGTGGAGGAAAATCTTTAAGGATGGAAGAGTATTCTTCACAAAGCACAAATAAAAAGGCCAATCTTAGAAAGCAGACTCTACATCCATTGTAACTGGAGAGGAGAAAAGGATCGTTGTGAATCAGTGTCAAATGAGTCCAAATCTGTGACTTCTAAGAAGAAGAACTGAAGGTTTGAGGTTTAAGGTCAATGTAACATGGGAAAGATAGGACATGTTTATATCAAGAAAAAGAATAATCTGTTCCAGTAATGGAACTTTACTTGGAATATGCCTGTATTGCTTATAAATGATCTGGGACACTTGGTCACAAATATGAACATCTTCTATGCGAGCCAATTAATAATGGCCACCTCTCTGAATAAAAAGGTGACTAAGGTGCCTTTCTGAGCAAACATAATACCAAAAGGATCTATTCCCTCCACTGACAGATGGATGAATCCAGGTTTACGGATTGGCTCCTCATGCCTCAGATGAGTATCAAGGATTTCAGCAGTTCAGACTCCTCCCTGCCCCATTAGCTGGCTGTCCTTTTGCACTGATCAAACTGCACAATGAAAGTCCTCAGAGGACTCCATACTCCATTCTCCCTAGCTGGCTAAACCTTCTCAGTTTCTAGAACCAGGCTTCAGCCTAGGTGACAATTCACCTGCTTGTCTGACTCATTTTTTATCCAGGCGGTTTTCTGTCAAAATCAATCTATTTTACTGGTCATCTGGTCACCAACTTCAATCTATTTTACGTGATAAATAATTATTGGAATGGAGAGGTAGATCTCATGTTAACATAAGATTTTTCACTACTGACAGGAAACCAGTGTAAAAGATTTTCAATATGTCATCTCCCTTGTAATATAGCTAATAAAACAGTGCTTGACCTAATATATTTAATCATAGTTTAGTGGCTGACAGTTTTTGGTATCAACTTTAGATTCTTATTTCTCAGGGATACTGTCTCAATATTTCTTAATATTAGCCTTCATTTTTTTTTATGGAATGATGAAATGTTAGGTCTTCCAGCATAACATGTGGATAAACTGTCATTTCACAACTTTTACTTTACTTTCACATACTCCTCAATAAATATTCCATATAATGAATAGAAAATAATGAATTTGTAGTCCAATTTCCTTTGCTAGTCTTCACTAAATGTTACTCTGTTCTTTTCTTATTTTCTTTAGTCATTTTTATATTTAAGTGGTCTTACTTTGATTTTGATATTTTTCAGGGAGGTGGGAAGGTGGGAGAAGAAAACATTATCTTTAGATATCATAAATCTACTAAAAACACTGAAAACAACTTTCAAAGCATGTATTTTCTAAAGAATGTTAGTGGATTTTTTTTTTTTGGCCAATATTGGAAAATTCCATAAAGGAGAACATTAAACAAATAAGTAAACTTAGAAGTAAAAAACAAATTCAAGGGGTTTCAGAATACACTGAGATGCTGATGGACTTTGGGGATGTTTTTAGGCATATTCAAAGTGAAAGATACTAGAAGCTAGGGGAAACAGAAGATTTAGAACAATGTGAGATTCTGAGAAAGATGGAAGATTGGCTAATGATAGGATAATCAGGGAATTCACTGGAATACTAAACAGTACAGAGCAGAGTGGGCCATGAGAAGCTAGGATAAGACATTTTCCTGAATAGAATTCTCTTATAGCTTAAATATGGCCTACTTGATTTTATAAGGCCAAGGGACATTCTTTACCTTACTAAAGAAGGAATGAAAATTGGCTTTTAAGATTACTCCTAATAGGTTCTGTGTCCCGAGTACAGGCAAATTGAGTTCAAAAGTTCAGCAAATTTAGGAAGGCATGAGCAGGCCTAAGTAAGCGGCAGGGATGTTAACTAGTATGTTAAGGGAAAATAATCAGATTTCTAAGCCCTGTTTTCTCTCATTAATGTTTTTGTTTTGCATTTTTGTTCTTACAGTGGGGGAAACATATGGAATCTATGGTTTTAATGTGGCTAAATACTTTGGAGCAGTATTCTATTATTAGCCAGGATGACGCAGGGGCTAAATGGTTAGTTTTTTTCACAAAGACTGAAGACATAGGCAACTAAAGACATTTTCAGAATTTTCATTACAAATAAATCTAATCCAGCTCACCCAACTATGTAGGTAATCTATGTAATTAACATTAACTGATAGATTCTTAAGTGATGTGTTTTCCATTGTACTTTACGTAGTATATTCAATCAAACATGCTATTCTGAATGTTTCACCATTATTTATTTTCAAGATTTTATTTATCTAGTTCTTTCTTTGAGAGAGAAAGAGCGTGTGCATGCGATGGGGAAGGGGAAGGGAAGAAGGAGCGAATCTCCAGCAGACTCCCCACTCAGCGTGGAGGTGGGATTGATCTCATGACCCTGAGATCATGATCTGAGGTGAAACCAAGAGTCAGATGACACTTAACTGACTGAGCCACCCAGGCACCCACCATTATTTATTTTCTACAATAAAGTGTAGAATTGTGAGTCCAGAAATAAACCTATACATTTTTGGTCAACTGATTTTTGACAGGAATGTCAGGAAAATTTAATGGAGAAAGGATAGTCTTTTCAAGAAATGTTGCTGGGACAACTGTGTATCAACATGCCAAAAAAAGGCATCTCCCTTCCTTACACCATACACAAAAACGAATTCAAAATATAGAATACATGTAAGAATTTGAATCAGAAAACGTTTAGAAGAAAATATAGAAATAAATCTTTGTGATCTTGGGTTAGGCAAAGCCTTCTTAAATACAATGAGGAAAGCACAAATGACAAAATAGATAAAATGGACTACATCAAAATTTAAAAGATTTTGTGCTGCAAACAATACTGTCAAGAAAGTGAAAACACAAGTCATGGAATAGAAGAAAATATTTGTAAACCATATATGACTTTTATCTAGAATATAAAAAAAAAATGCTCCTACAACTTAAAAATAAAAAGACAAATAACCTAATTTAAAATAGGCAAGGGGTGCCTGGGTGGCTCAGTCATTAGGCATCTGCCTTCGGCTCAGGTCATAATCCCAGGGTCCTGGGATCTAGTCCTGCATTGGGCTCCCTGCTCAGCGGGGAGCCTGCTTCTGCCTCTCCCACTCCCCTTGCGTCTGTTCCTTCTCTCACTGTGTCTCTCTCTGTCAAATAAATAAAATCTTTAAATATAAATAAATAAATAATAAAATAAAATAGGCAAAAAATTTGAATAGACACCTCTCCAAAGATGATATACAATGACCATGTGAAATATGCTCAACATGTGTCATCAGGGAAATCCAAGTGAAAACAAGGATAGACCACTTCCCACCCAGTAGGATGACTATAATCAAAAAGACAATAATAAGTATTGATGATGATGTGTGGAAATTGATACCCTCATACAATGTTGGCAAGGATATATAATTGTTCAGCCACTTTAAAAATAATTTGACATGGGGCGCCTGGGTGGCTCAGTCGGTTAAGCATCTGCCCTTGGCTCAGGTCATGATCTCAGGGTCCTGGGATCTAGCCCTGTGTCAGGCTCCCTGCTCAGCTGGGAGCCTGCTTCTCCCTCTCCCACTCCCCCTGCTTCTTGAGCACTCTTTCTGTCAAATAAATAAATAAAATCTTTAAAAAAATAAACAACAAAAAATAAAAATAATTTGACAATTTTTCAAGGTGTTAAACAGAATTACCATATTAACCCACAAACTCACTCCATTAAGCAAGTTAAAACATAGATGCACACAAAAATTGGTACATAAATATTAACTGCGGCACTGTTCACAATAGCTAAAAAGTGGAAACAACCCAAATGCTCATCAATTAATAAATGGATAAATAAAATGTGGTAGATTTTCATTGCACATGGAAGCTGCAACCACATAAACTAATGACATAGATATTCCCATACAGTGATTTCATATGTAACCAACTGAATAATATTCTTCTTATTTCAGGATAAAAAATGTCCCAAGAAGCTAAATTACTGGGGCACCTGGGTGGCTCAGTCGTTGAGCATCTGCCTTTGGCTCAGGTCATGATCCCAGGGTCCTGGGATCGAGCCCCGCATCAGGCTCCCTGTTAGTGGGAAACCTGCTTCTCCCTCTCCCACTCCCCCTGCTTGTGTTCCCTCTCTCACTGTGTCTCTCTCTGTCAAATAAATAAATAAAATCTTTAAAATAAAAATAAATTTAAAAAAAGAAGCTAAATTACTCTGCTACCTTGTTTGGACATTTCTGGGTTTTTTTCCAATTATATAAATCAATGAGATCAAACTTTGTGGCCCCTAGCTGTCCTGCTCACATTTATGTATGTGTTCAGTAAATTACTACTAATTGCTACCTTTATATTTAGACGTTTTCAAGTGCAGGTGAGCAAGGTAAAGATTTAAGCCATCTTCAATGAGGATAAAATTGCTTTGAGTTGCATAGCAGATCAGTGCAAGAGGACACAAAATACTTGGGCAAATGAAAATGATAAAACAGTGTTCTTTGATATAAAGTTAGCTAAAATACAAAATTTACTTAATATATCTTGTGTCCTCTGTGCTTGTTAAATACTAAGGTAAGATGCAAAGCAATATGATAGCTGAATTTAAGTAATTTATCTAGAAATAAATTCCATCCTTTAAAATATTTCACTCATTTGACAAGCAATTATTCTATATTTTGCAAAAATTAAGTATTTCCATGTCCCTTCCTCAAATAGCAACATGACATTAAGATTTTGTTATCTCATATGCAACAAAGAGAAAGAAAGCATAAATGCCTCTAATAGTCTATAAATTAAACAATAGATTGATGGCATTTTGATATTTAAATGAAGAAAAATATAAATCTGACTCTATCTCTTCTCATTCACCTTAGTTATAAGATACGTAAATAATAATCTTATATGACAAATGGATATGTCTGCTGCTTACATTTATCATACTAATTGAAATCAGAAAGATAGTTGTTTAGAAAACAGTTGTAATCATGATAAATTTTTATTTTCTGGTATTCTTCAGTATCAAGACAAGTTAAATAATGAAAATATTAATATATTTACATTGTTTAAAACCCTTATAGTTTAAATCTTATTTAACCAATATGACTAAACAGATCCATTTACCGAGCAATTACTAAACCTAGGATGTAATACAGAGGGAAAATGCATAAAACTAAGACCTTAAGGGACTTATTGTCTAATTGTGAAATAAGAGAATTACATAAGTAAATAAATGCAAAAGAAAGATATTTGCCAAAGAAATAGTCCAAGTATTAGCCTGGTACAAAGGTGTAAAATCTGCTCTGTTCAAGAATGATAAAAAATTAATAAATAACACATATGAGGTAGTATTTGAAGGGGCTCTGTCCATTTATTTGCTTATTTAAAATTTAGAGGCAGAAAATTAAAGAAAGCATACTTTTATGGATTATGGCATATTCACTGTCATTTGATTCATAACGCTATATAATGCTCCATCTAAAGTCAAAGAAAGCCATAATATGTGTCTCTCTGATGTCATAGGATTGAAAGGCTTCCACTATAAGTTGAGAGATCCTGGGTTATTTAGAGGAAAGAAAACATGCTAAGTGAGAAAAGACATTAACAGTTCCCACTTCACAACCTTCTTATGTTCTTACGTTCTGCTATTACCTATTTCCCCAGAGTTTGATCCCTGGATGAGGTTTTATGCCTTGATTGCTTTGTTCTCTTTTGACCTCTCTTCATATCCACACTTCAAACTATCTTTCTGTTTTTGGTACTTTAAGCATTTTACTTCAAAAGCACTCATTACAGTGCAAGTAATGAGTGGTGTGTGACTTAGTCATAACAAATAACTGATTTGGAGATTAAATAATTTTAACATTTTATGGAATTCCAACTTCATACAAAGTATTATGCTTATAAAAACACTCTTAAAGAAATGTGATTTTAACAACTATATTAAAATGTAAGAGGTTCTGCTTTCCTATTACAGTCTTTATTCATTTCTGGCCTCGTTTTGCATTTTATATATTTTGGAAAAAATTAGTCATGGTAGGATTTATGTTGAATCAACAACACTCCATCCCTATACAAATAAAGTTATACTTCGAGGGCAAAATGCCATAGTCAGCATGGCAATCTATGCTAAGAAACAAAACACAATTAAAGTCTTAACATGGTTGAAGATATGTAAAAGACACATACCAATACCTTACATAAGTATCTTACATATGTGTGTGCATGTATATATATATATATATATATATATATATATATATATATATGTATAAGACGTATAACCTAACCTACTGAAATATCAAATTCTGCAATGTGGACAAAGAATACTTACCATCTCCCTACTGAAAACAGGGGCCAGGCAAGTGGTACCTTTGTTACTACTGAGAGAAAATTCAGTCTCCTTTTGTCTATGGTCTTACCTAACATCAAAGTCAGAATTTTGTCTGAATTAGAAAAAAAAATTATAAATATTATAACTGTATCAATTTATGAATTTGAATTAAAAGTTTAACTTTTATACATGAATTATGAATTGGAATTTTATGGATACAGGTATGTATTTGAATTAGTGCCAGCTTAATTAACTCATGAATCTCATAAGGCAATTGTGCCTTTTGCATCTCAAAAAAATAGTTTCATTTCTCAGGGGTGTAAACAAATGGAAGCAATGATACATTAGTGGTGTTTTGATCATCTTTATTAAGCTAGAGTAACAGGTTTTAAATTTAAGTAACTTAAAAAACAAAAATTTATTTTGTCCTTCAATATACTGAGCATCACATTGAATACTAGGAATATAAAGAAATTTAGTATTTCTTAATGAACAGTTTTCCATACTGTGAGACAAAATAGAAGTACTTTATGAAGAAAGTATTTTAATAAGGACCTATATAAAAATGTATTCATAAACTCTACAAATATTTGTACATACTTATTATGTACTAGGGATATGTGGTATGTAATACAAACAAGTTTTCTTTCTCAGGGTGCTTCCTTAACTAATAGATATAATAGATAGGTCAGATCAGGCTGTAAAAATTGAGATGCATCAACTTAATAAACACTAATATATCATAAAGTATTTTTTCCTAGCTTTATTGAGATATAATTGAAATATAACATTCTGTTAGCCTAACATGTACATGTTGATTAGATACTCTTACATATTGCAAATGATTACCACCGTAACATTAGCTAAACACCTCCATCATATCACAAACTTATCATTTCATTTTTGTGGTGAGAACATTTCAGATCTATTCTCTTTAACAGCTTTCAAGTATAGAATACAGTATTACTAACTATAATCACCATGTTGTACATAAGATCTCAGAATTAGTTCATCTTACAATGGAAGTTTGTGCTCTTTGACCAATATCTCACCATGTCCCCCATTCTCCAACCCCTGGTAACTACTATTCTAGTCTCTGTTTCTATGAGTTAAGCTTTTTTATATTCCACATATAAGTGATATCAGACAGTATGTCTTTCTATGTCTGACTTATTTCACTTAGCGTAATGCCCTCAAGATTCATCCATGTCTATTGTTGACATTGCTGCTATGTCCACAATAGCCAAACTGTGGAAAGAGCTGAGATGCCCTTCAACAGACAAATGGGTAAAGAAGATGTGGTCCATATATACAATGGAAAATTACTCAGCCATCAGAAAGGATGAATACCCAATACTTCCTCAACCTAGATGGAACTGGAGGAGATTATGCTAAGTGAAATAAGTCAAACAGAGAAGGACAATTATCATATGGTTTCACTTATTTGTGGAACATAAGGAATAGCATGGAGGACATTAGGAGAAGGAAGGGAAAAATGAAGGGGGGGAATATCAGAGGGGGAGACAAACCATGAGAGACTATGGACTCCAGGAAACAAACTGAGGGTTTTAGAGGGGGGGGTGGGGGGATGGGTAAGCCCAGTGATGGGTATTAAGGAGGGCACGTATTGCATGGAGCACTGGATGTTATACACAAACAATGAATCATGGAACACTACATCAAAACCTAATGATGTCCTGTATGGTGACTAACATGATTGAAAAAAAAAGGTTCATCCATGTCACAAATGGCTGGATTTCCTTTGTTCTCATGGCTGAATAATATTCTAGTGTGTGTGTGTGTGTATATATACACATTTCACATCTTCTTTATCCATTCATCCACTGACGGAAACTTAGGTTTTTTCTGTATCCTGGTATTGTGAATAATGCTGTAATGAACATGGGAGTTCAACTATCTCTTTGAGATCCTGTTTCCATTTCCTTTGGATTTCTACCCAGAAATGGCATTGCTAGAAAATATGGTAATTCTACTTTTAGGTTTTTGAGGACTTTCTATACTGCCCCATTGTGGCTGCCCTAATTGACATTCCTATCAACAGTGCACAAGGGTGCCCTTTTTTCCACAGCCTCGCCAACACTTGTTATCTCTTGCCTTTTTTGATAGCCATTCCAAGGAAAGTGAGATATCACACTGTGGTTTTGGCTTACATTTCCCTGATGATTGGTGATACTGAGAACCTTTCCATGTACTTATTGGCCATTTGTACATCTTCTTTTAATAAAAAGTTCATTCCTCCTCTACATTTTTCAGATTGTTTTTGCTATTGAGTTGTATGAGTTCCTCATGTATTTTGGATATTAACCCCTTATCGGACATACGGTTTGCAAGTATTTCCTCCCATTCTGTAGGTTTCCTTTTCATTTTGTTGGTAGCTTTATTTGCTGTGCAGAAACTTTTCAGTTTGATGTACTCCTTCTTGTTCATTTTTGCTTTTGTTGCCTTTGCTTTTGGTGTCAAATCCAAAAAATCATTTCCAAGACTGATGTCAAAGAGCTTACCCACTGTTTTCTTCTGGAAGTTTTATGATTTCAGGTCTTATGTTCAAGTCTTTAGAACACTTTGGATTTATTTTTGTGTATGGTGTATGATGGGATCCAATTTCATTCTTTCAAATGTGGCTGTCCAGTTTTCCCAAAACCATTTATTGAAGAGATTGTCCTTTTTCCATTGTACATTCTTGGCTCCTTTGTCATAAATTAAATAACCATATATGTGTGCGTTTATTTCTGGGTTCTTTATTCTATTCCATTAATCTGTGTGTCTGTTTTTATACCAATATTAGACTGCTTTGATCACTACAGCTTTGCAATACATCTGGGTATCAGGGAGTGTGATGCTCCCACCTTTGTTCTTCTTTCTCAGGACTTCTTTAGCTATTTGCATACTTTTATGGTCCCATTCACATTTTAGAATTGTTTGTTGTATTTCTGAGAAAAATACCACTCAGAGTTTTGGCAGGGATTTCACTGAATCTGTAGATTGCTTTGGGTAGTATGGACATTTTAACAATATTAATTCTTTCATCCATGAGCATGAAATATCTTTCCATTTATTTTTGTCTTCTTCAATATCTTCCATTAATGTCATAGTTTTCAGGGTACAGGACTTAAACCTCAGTTAAATTTTAAATTATTTGTTATTTTAATATTTTATGCTATTTTGAATGGAGCTGTTTTCTTAATTTACCTTTCTGATAGATCAGAATTTCTCTTTCTGACAGATCATTGTTAGTATATAGAAAAACAACAGACTTTTGTATATTGATTTTATATCCTGCAATTTTACTGAATTTATTAGTTTTAACAGTTTTTTGGTGGAGACTTTAGAGTTTTCTATATATAATACCATGTCATCTGTAAACAAAGACAATTGTACTTCTTCCTTTCTGATTTGGGTGCCTTCTATTTCTTTTTCTTGTCTAATTGCTCTGGCTAGGACTTCCAGTACTATGTTGGAATGAAAGCAGCAAGAATGAACATCCTTGTCTTGTTCCTGAAAAGCTGAAAGCTTTTCCCCATGGAGTATGATGTCAGCTATGGACATAACCAATATGGCCTTTATTATGTTGAGATACATTCCTTCTATACCCAATTGTTGAGAGTTTTCATCATAAAGGTTTGAAGATAGAATGAATATTGGTTAATAAAAGAATTTAATCAGAGGGTGCCTGGGTGGCTCAGTTGGTTAAGCGACTGCCTTCAGCTCAGGTCATGATCCTGGAGTCCTGGGATCGAGTCCCACATCGGGCTCCCGGCTCAGCGGGGAGCCTGCTTCTCCCTCTGACCCTATCCCCTCTCATGCTGTTTCTCTCTCTCTCTCTCTCTCAAATAAATAAATAATTTTTAAAAAATTAAAAAAAAAAAAGAATTTAATCAGAGATAACTTACCTGGTTTTGATTTAGAAGACTGGCCAGGGGCACTATTTACTAACATGGGGTAACTGTGGGACTGGTAGGTTAGGGAATAATCAAGTTCTTTTTTAGCCATGTTAATTTTAATACATCTATTATATATCAAATTAGAAATGGCAAACATACAGTTAGATAAATTCATCAGAGTTCTTGATAAAAATGATAGCAGACATACATATTGGAAATAATCTCTTCTGTAATGTTGGTATGAAATTCTCCAGAGTGGTATTTGTTCTGAATATATTTCAATAAAAAATATTAGACTAACTGTGTTTTTGAATGACTTAGCTGGAAAACCACTTTTTTTTTTTTATTTTAACCTATATTTTTGCCATTTCAATGGCATTCGGTATGATACAACTCAACATATAAAAACATCCTAAATTTCCCCCCCCAAATATACTTGTTACCTATTAAATAAAACACATGAGTACTAAAATTGCTTTATGCAGGAATGTGAGGAAACAAAAGATGATGACACCGTGGCTAACAAACGTTAATATTTTCATACCAATCAAATCCATACATATTTTTAGTGCTTTTTTAGATTTTGGTTCTATTTGAATTGATAAAATTTTGATTATACAATTGGCATAGATTTTATAACTGTAAATTCTACTGTAAGTAATAATTCTTGCTATAAAATACAGTCATGTTCCTTTAAATAGGACCAGAAATCTAATGACTAAATTGTATAAAAGTCTTTTACTGCTTCACATATTATATCTCATTTCTGCTCTGCATTTTAAATGTGGCTTCCAAAGCATGATGGAATATGCGCAGTATGAAAATAATGTGGATATGATGATTGCCTTGCCTGCTAAATATGGTCCATTTATAGTTTCACAATTCAATGCATTTTCCATGGAATTTACTGTGTTATAACTCAGCATTAAGCTCTCAAATCTTATCAAGTATCACCATAAAAATCATCCATATGAAAATCATTTTTCATGGTCTGTAATATCATTATTTTCTTCAATAACAGAAAATGTGTGAAAATATCAATTTTCCTTCCTTCTTCTGATCTCTGAAATAGAGAGAAAAAGCAAACAAATATAACCCAATGATTTAAAATTTGCTGAATAGCTTTAATATTTGCACTCTGAATTTCACTATACTATGCTTTATTTGTTTACTTTTAATGTTATAGGCTTATCAAGGAGGCTAAATATGTGGGGATATATATCTCAATACTTTTTTGATACTCATAATTCTTGAAAAGTTCCAAAGGAATCTGCACATCTGGGAAAATTCTCTATAAAGTTGTTGTCATGTTATTCAGGGTGGGAAAAGACTTTCAATGTCACTTTTTTTGGACAATAAAACAGCTTTTCCACTCAACCAGTCTGATAAAAAATCTTGACATTTATAAGGTCCAAAGTCATAAGTAGATGACTTGCAAATGGAAGTCAATTAAATAGTTTAAGTGTTGGGCGCCTGGGTGGCTCAGTTGGTTGGGCGACTGCCTTTGGCTCAGGTCATGATCCTGGAGTCCCGGGATCGAGTCCCGCATCGGGCTCCCTGCTCAGCAGGGAATCTGCTTCTCCCTCTGACCCGCTTCCCTCTCGTGCTCTCTGTCTCTCATTCTCTCTCTCAAATAAATAAATAAAATCTTAAAAAAAAAAATAGTTTAAGTGTAGAATCTTTATTTTTAGCAAGGAAAACTTTTGATGATATTAAATTAGGAATAGAGTTAAACTGGAAGTGTAAATATTCTCAGTTGGAAGGTGACTCGAGATAAGTCCATCTGAGCAGTTTGCTCTGGGTAGAAAATAACTAGCAACTGCATACGCTCACTGTTAGCTTGCATTGCTCATAAAATCCTCTCTCTTCAATATTGTCTATAGCCTCAATATTGTCTATGGCCTATTGGTTTTTATATTTGGTGGTTTTAGGGACCCATATGAAACCAGAGCCTGAGAATAAATGAAGGGAAAAAAAAAAAAGATAAAGAATGAAAAGCTACTGGGCGCCTGGGTGGCTCAGTCGGTAAGCGTCTGCCTTCGGCTCAGATGATGGTCCCAGGGCCCTGGGATCAAGCCCGGCATTGGGCTCCTTGCTCCACAGGAAGCCTGCTTCTCCCTCTCCCACTCCCCCTGCTCGTGTTCCCCTCTCACTGAAGCGGAAGCCAACTGGTGCTTAATTCCTGTTCGCTTCAGCAAGTAAGATGTTTCTCAGAATTATCAACCTAACTAAAGATTGACCTTGACAAGTATTTATCCACCAGAGCTTTTTCCCTCTCGTTGAGATTTTCCTCCAGAGGTGTTAACTCAAGCATACATGTACAGAACAAAAGTGCAGGCGAGAGGCAAGTCATGGTCTCTTTAAAAGACTTAGTAATGCAGGATTTATGAAATAATTTGGCTGCAACTGGTCCTAGGGCTTTGATATTCATCATCTCCATCTTCTGCCACTTATTCTGGATTTTCCACACCTTTGGTCATGGATGTCTGATGGGAGGACTCCTGCAAGTTTCTGTACCATATGAGACATCTCAGGAGAGAAAGTGAAGTTACAAGTGGCATATGCTTGAAGTTGGATGCTTAAAAACTATCCCCTGCAGCCATATCTGAAATTAGAGGTAAGGCCAATGGTGTGCGTGAATGAGACCACCAGAGACATTCAATTACTTAGGAATGGCCTTTTGTGGTTGCATTTATAGTTTATCAAGGCTTTCCAGGTTGCTTGGTTAATAGAGTAGTACAGTCTCTTATTCAACATTTTATCCTTAGTGTCTTCTAGTTTGGGGAATGTGGTAGACAGCTAAGTCTTGAAAGAACACACAAGTGAAGCCACTGATCTTCATTCCCAAATATCTAAAGTATTCCTCTCTTATATCCTTCCATTCCTAGCAATTCCACTTAAGAAATACCTACCCAGTCAATCCCCTTCCTTTTATCACCTTGTAGTATACTCCCTGCCATGCTGTTCGGATTTGCCACCAAATCTAAAATACCAGGTTTCAGAAAAAAAAGATCTAGAACTCAAAATCATATACACCGAATTGGATCATGTCACCCTTCTGTAAAATAGTCTGCATGCTCCTTATAATTTTCCGTACTTTGCATGATAAATGAGCTCATTCATAATCTGGGGATAACCTCTAACATCTCCTCAAATCATATTCCAACACCCTATGTTCCAACACCACAAAATGAGCAAATCATTTTGAACACATCATATATTTTTACACTTCTCTTCCTTGCTGTTCACTGCCTAGGATGTTTTTCTCTCTCTTCTTAGGGTGAAAAACACTATTAAAGAATCTAGGTTGAAAGTTATTTTGTGAAGTGTTCCCTTATTTCTTTAGGAAGAGCCATAGGAACAGACCTATGCCACTGGTAGGTCTCAGAGTATGTAAGTCTCTGTGGTACTCACATGCCATTTTTCCACAAGTTTGAGAACTTCCTGAGGCCAGAACACATTTATACTTATATCCTCAGTATTATGCTAACTCACAGGAAAAATGCATTTCTTGATAAAAAAGGAAGGAAAGGAGGAAGGAAGTTAGTGAGCTACGAAGGCAGGAAGGGAGGATGGAAGGAGAGAGAAAATGGAAAACTAAACTCCATAAGCTTCCCCATGGACACTCCATGGTCGCAGATGTAATTTATATATGTGGCTACCCCCTTCACACACATTTTTAAATCTTTCAATCTTTTCATAGAAGAAGGTCACACAAAACATTCTCCTGGCCTCACAGGTAGAGAAAGTCACCCTCTGCATTTTCCAAATTCTCCACACAACAGAAACACAAACAGATGCTTAGCACCAGAAATTCTAGCCTCCATCCCACAACAGGGATTAATGGAACAGCAGACAGCTGGGAACTAAGGTTCACTGTGCACATTGAAGGAATGCCCTGGCCAGAATTTTTCCGTTTAATCTTCTGAGCATCGCTCTGAGCACTGCACCACGGTGGACACCTGGCCTAAGAATGACAAGAACACTTTAGATGGTTTAGCCTTAGCCTTTTGTCTGTGCTGCAATCATCACACACATGCACACGCACACGCACACATACACACACACACACACACACACACGCCTGCGCGTGCACTCTAAACCCCTACACAGGGCAGCTCTCATGTAATTTGTTAGGAGAGGATGCTTAAAGAGAAAGCTGTGTTCTACCATGTGGTGGTCCTGTGGCACCTGAATTCTAACATGCTCTTTCCTACTTTCCTCTCTGCTCTGATCTCTAAATGGCCCCTTATCCTAGATTGAGTGTTGAATTACTCCTTTTGTCATATAGCAGGACTTCAGTTCTATTTATTATACTCAGCTCACTCCGGCTCTATTAGGACTGATCTCAGGCTGAAAACTGGTACCATATATTATTCTGACTGAATTTCCTGGTTGTGTTCTTCACCTATCTATCTTGGCTTGCCTACTCAGACTATACCCGTTTCCTTTTTCTCTCAATTAACCTAAGATTTCAGGTAACAACTTCTAGATCTCACCATGACCACTAACACCATCCTAACTAGCCAGCCTCAGACCCCTGAAAATTTGATCTTCCTCCTACAAAAATGATGACAGAGTCTTATCAATTCAACCTTCTAAATATTCAGCCACTCTGTGATCTACTGTAACTGCCTTTATTAAAGTCCTTTTTAAAAAGAAATTTAGCTTACCTGGTGCCTGGCACTATGTAAGCAATCAATAAATGTTTGACTAAAGAATTGATTAATAACACTAAAGCAGAATAGTTTATCTTCATGACTCTAATCTTACCACCCTCAGATCCATACACCACCTTTTTACCAGTGTTAGTTCCAAAAGGAAAGGAACATAATAATTTTCTTCTTGATCCTATTTTCAAAAAATTCAAATCCAAACTCCTCTGCATGGCATCTAGGGTTACTTCTCATCTGAGCACTGCTTATATTTCTTGCCTTGTCTTTTGAAGCCCCTATATAGTTGCAAGTGCTCCTTCTTCCAGCGATTTTTGTTACCCAGTGAAATTGTATTTCATTCTTTAAGACTAGTGATTTCCTCAAATAGAACTTTTTTAAAAACATATTTTCTATAGAGGCACTCACTGTAATGCATTGTCCCCTAACTAAATATAAGCTCACTGAATCAAGGATTGCTTTTTTGTCTAATAATCAGCATAGCGCCTGGCATATTGCAAGTATTCAAGATACTTAAAATAAATTGTATCCATATTCCTCAACCTTATGTTATGCTTTTCATTTGCCCTCTCAGACAACCCTATCCTAACCTTACAAATATGCCATATTCTCCACCATGTCCCTTGGCCTTTGCTTCCTTCTAGCTTAGCATATCAGACTTCAGGGTTACAACAATGCAGCCTTCAAAGGCTAAGATTTGAAATTTTTCAAGTTTGTACAAACCTTCTCCTTCATTCCTATTATCTAGTTCTTCAGCATTGGCCTGAGTTTGGACACTGGAAGGGAGATCGGTTTCCTTTCACAGAGCTTCAAAAGCATGACTCTGAATCTCCTTTCGGTGGAATATTGTCTTATATGTATATTATATACTAAGTCAAGTGAAAAGAACATATCTCTGGTTATTTATTCATAATTGAAACAGTCTCCAGTTTACAAACAGAATTGTATGTTTTTTAACAATACAAAATGAAAATCCTTGAAAAATCCTTACTTTTACTCTCTCATATGAAGAGTATCATCTCAAAAGCTTGTCAGGCTAGACCACAAAGGGATAATATAGTTTTTCCAATAAATAAAACAGAGTAAACTAGCCATTAGCCTTTTCATAGATAATTCAAGAAGGAAAGGAAGGCATATTTCTCATGGGACCTTCAACTTGTGCCAGACACCACATTTATATATCACAGGCATGATCATTCAGTTAAGGGGAAAAGCCACTTGTTGAGTTACCTAGTAGGTGTGAGGTCTCATGGTAGGTGCAGAAACAAACATAATAAAAATAAAAATAAAAGAGACTGCACATCAGCCCTCAAGAAGAACATAGTCTTCACAATACTCCTTTGAGGCAGGTAATATTATGTCCTCACAGAAAATAAAGGACATCCCTGAGGGCACATTTAATCAATGGAAAGGCCATGATGGGAACCCACATCTGTTGGTGTCAACAAACTTGTGTTTTGCAAGTCATCTTCGTGTACCCTAGAGAAACGTGCAAACAGATGAATCTGCTCTGGTTTATCTAATAGGAACCTTCTAAGAGGAAACAAGACAACTTCTAACTTAATTCTTCGGTAACAGGAAGTAATGAAAGTTTTGTTCAAATATGCAGTGTGGGCTTGTGAAAAATAGCTAAGATTAATTAGCAGTGAAGATTCTGAAGAAAATATGTGATTTATTTTGACTTAAAAGTACAGCCATTTTCTTTGTTATGAGAATGATGTTGGGGATAGTCAGTTTTACTTTGAAAGAAGGAAATCACAAGACATACAAAAGTAGACTCTTTCAGTACTTCTGGAGAAGAACAGAGGGTAAAAAATGGCTTCCTCGAGGGAAGTGATAAAAGAAAGGATATGCAAAACCTCCAATCTTTCTGAGTATCACAAAATGAAGAGCTTCTGCAGGAAAACTGAAAGGCTGAACCTCAAGGGAACCCCCTTTCTTATAACCAAAATGTGACCTTTATAGGAACATTAAGTTTCCAAGAATTTAGGGAAAAAATACAGCATAAACTTCATTTGGAAAAGTTCTGTCTTCTACAATCTTTTATCTGTCTCCTATAATACGAAGGCAATATCTGTCCTCCTTAGTTTCTCCCAAGTCTCCTCAGTGATTTCAGGGAGAGCCTTCTCCCCAGGAGTCAGAACCATCTCTTTGAACTACTTTTCTCTTTCATATTCACCCTACATACTGCATTTAGATTTGTCTTCTAAATCTTTTACACACATTGAATGATACTCTGGGGTCTTATAACTATTTTCACTTCAACTGGTAACTTTTCTTTAGCTAGATATAGACTAGTACTACATTTAAACCCAATGGCATGCTTAAGGTTATTATTTACAAACAAGGTGGAATGGAGAAAACAAAGAGGAGGGTAGAAGATTTTTCTTTACTACTATTAAACAATAGTTGAAGAAAACAAAGAGAACTAATTAAAAGGATGTGTATGCATATTATAGTCTTAAACGCTTTCCGGGGATGTGGTTCAATTAGCGGGATTTTCTTTTCTATCTTAATATTTCCAGCACCATTGTTTCCTTTCCCTCCGCCTCCACGCATGCTCAAATATTCAAATCCTTAAAAAGTTTAAAAGTAACTGGTAATAATCTCAAGCTATTTTCCTCCATTTCTGATCATTCACTGCTAAATCTTTCAGAATGACAGTTACCATATAAGCCTATAAGTCCTTTATTTTTAATTTTTTATAAGTCCTTTATCTTAAAATCTGTTTATTTTTCATTGTTCATTTTATCACTAAAATACCTAGTTCAAAAAGTCAAATAGTTCTATATGGCCTAAAATGTAAAAATTATCAATACCTTACCCCACTACTTCTACCTGCAAAGTCCACTATCCATAGTCAACCACTGTGCATTCTCTGGATGCTTCTCCTATTATTTACTTCTTAATGCTAAATAATAAATGCTACTTGGTTTTCTAATATTATACAGTATCTAATATCTTCCAAATATAAAAGAAGGAAATTCTGTTCTTTCATATCACTGTCCCCTTTTCCCCAAAACACATGACCCCTCTGTTCTCCTCCTCATGTTAGTTTAAAATATATGGTTAAATCAAATTTCATTATTGGCATTATTTTACTAGTAAATGTTATTCAATTAACAACTTACATTGTACAATATGATTACATTTTCCTTCTTGCCCATCATCTTTTTTTCTGAAGTTACTAACTGCTTCATCCTTTAATTTAGCTTTTTTTGTTTTATTTTGTTTTGTTTTATTGAAATACCAATCAATAATTATAGGACTCACCTAATATGGTCAGGCACAAAAGGCAATTGATCCATTGCTTTTTTTTTTTTTCCCTAGGGCAATCTTGAGGAGTCTCTTATCTTCTTACCCCAGTTGTATGAGTTGCCCTTTTCTCATCTTGGACATTCTCTTCACTGTTAACAGTGGAGATTTCTTTATTTCTCTCTTTATCATCTCCTTTTCCTAGATCTTATGTCTGTCTTATTTCTTCCTTCTTCCACTCTTCTCTCACCATGCCTCCCCCTCTTCCTTCCCTTCTATTACTATCTCTCATTTTTGGATCACATTCTATGGTAGCCTCCCTATATATGAAGGGTAATTTTTGAGGTATTCCACTTTTGAAAAACTATGTTCCTACCCAAAACCTAACTGAAATTTTAGCATGGTATGTAACAGTGCATTGACAATAATTTTCCTAGAAATTTAATGGAATTCCCCTCTTTTATTCTATATTTTAATATTTTTGTTGTAGACTTAATGCCATTTTGATTTCTGAATACTTTCTTCATGAACCTGGATTCTCAAAACAGACTTTATCTTTCTCTCACTTATTTTGGGTTCTTTTAATCAGTGATTCTGCTGAAGTACAAATTTAATCATGTCACCCTTCAATTGTCAGGAGTCACCTGTTCTTAGAAGAAAGTGTAGCCTCCTTGGCATTTTTGACACCATTATTTATATTCTGCCTCACCAGCCTCATCTCCTCTTACTCAAATCTTACACTTCACGCCCTGAAATAATGTGTGTCTTATTTCAGCTAGCTGAACATATGTTTTCTTTCACATTTTGGCTTTTGTATATGTAATACTTCATCCTGGTATACTTTCTGACCCACTCTTACCTTTAACTTCTATTCATCCTTCAGGTTCTTATCAACACTTGGTACCTCAACCTTGTGAAAGCTTACCACATACATTTCTAAACCAGAAACTAACACACTGCACTGTATTTGTCTGTTTATGTCTCCATTTCTTCCCATAAGTTGACAATTTCTTTAGATAAAGACTGTGACTCATTTATCATTTTCTTCCAAGTTCCAAGAAATGCCTGGATATGGAAAATATTTTCTTTTCTTCCTTTTTTTTGAAAATATTTTCTTTTCTTTTAATTAAATGGATTGATACAAATCATACTTTTTTCCCAAGCCCCATCTGGCATGCTATCATTTCCTTAAATTTTTATCATTTTCTTATTAAACTCACACTCACAACTTACAACTCTTTGAACTGCACATACATGAATCACAATTTGCCTTGTACTAAACTTACTTTTGAGTACACATAATTAACTGGTTATCAAACATGATTTTTTTGTGTGTTTGGCATATAATCTTGCACCTACTAGTCACACAATGAGCTGATCTTTAAGAAGTAACAGGAAGGGATAAATATTTCCCCTTTTTTCGCCACCAAATTTCACCATTCATTTGGGGTATATGGTGGAAATCAATGTCGAAAGGTTTAGAGTGACTAGCAGTGGCAATATGCAGTTGTCTACACATATATAGGACACTAATAAGTCAGGTGCGTGAAACTCAAAGAAAGCCAATATTATCAAATATGTCTGTCAGATATATTTCATTTAAAATTTTCTTTCTCCAAATAATTTCTTATCAAACTATAAAGATTATCAAAGACGTTTATTATCCATCGTGGAAAAACAGATGCCATAAAAAGCAAGAACAGAGGAATAGAATATTTTTGCTAAATAAGACATCTAGCAAAGAACATTCCATCTGTGATCTAATCGTCAGAAGATTATGAGATATAAGACTTCTAGAGCACTCTGCCAAAGTATTTCTTAATCACTGGGAACAAGAAAAAAAGAATAAATTCTCCCAGTTTTAAAAAGCACTAGTTATTTCTTAACTATTAATTAAGGAAAGAAAGAAAAATAAATGAATTAAAATTTGATTCAGATTTTATGTTCTAAGATTGAAATTATCTAGTTGAAAAATGTTAGGATTCTCTTTAAAACTTTTTAAAACTTACAATGTTTAGAGAAAAAAAAAACGCTCTTTTGCAACATGCAGATAATATATCTCTGTGAATTCTCTAAGGCATGTCACACCTAAAACAATCGGTGGAAACTCATAAAACTTCAATATAAGTTAATTATCCTTGAAAGTAGACTAGAATGTGAGCTGAAAATAATAAGCTTCTGGGAAAAATATATTTGCTTTTACTGATAGAGGGTTGAAAACATGAGAAGACCCTTAAGAGGCTTCATATCGTGCTAATGGAGGCAATGAAGTGCAGAGGTTACAACTATAGACACTAGATCCCCACTAAGAGGGTTCTTAGCTGAGATTCATAGACATCAGGGTTAGTCATTAACCTCCCTGTTTCACTTTCTCTATATCCTATAAAATAAGGATATAGCACTACCTCATAGGACTTCCAGCAGGGTTAGATGGGTAGGAGGCACAGTTCAGATGGCAGCAATGACCCTTTTAGTACATGGCCATGCTTGCAAATAGAGGCCATCAGGTGGACTGTGGACCTCAGCAGGGTGGTTTATGCTCAATGTTTACGCTGTTCGTTCAGACAAAGATAATCATTTCAGAGGGAATCATGATCAAGATGCATCCCATTGTATTCTTATGCTTGCTTTTTGTTTTAAAAACAAAATAATAAACTTTTATACAACCCATGTAGAGGTCTCTGACAAATGCATAATGAGTTTATCAGTGCACCTTTTCAGGTTAAGAACTACTAAGACAAGGCTGTCTCCTCATCCCAGAACCAACATAACAACAGCAAAGACATTTACATTTTCATAATACCAGTGAGTCTGTCACAGGGAAAAGTGCTTCTTGCATGCTCTGTTGGTAGGTTAAAGAAAAAAAAAAAAAAACTAATCTTTCTCCCTGAAAACAAACATATTATAGTGCTCAGGTTTCCAGATGAGTATACAAAAAACATGTTTAATCCATAAAGAAATGGAAATACCATGTATCAGCAATAATATTATTTGTTTTATTTTATAGTTTATTTTTAAGACCCTTATATTTTATATATAACATTAACTGACTAGTAAGCCATTATTTAATATTTTATATGAAAATTTGTCTGCCAAAATTCTAATAAAATAAAAATGAATTATTATTATTTCAATTTAAAGGTTAAAATCCATATACCTATAATTTCATTCTATTTGCTTTTTTATCTTTTTCTCATAAAAGTTATTTTAAGAGACTTAGAGATACACAGAATATAGCAAGACAACTAACTAGGAGACAGAAATTTTTATTTAAAATTTTGACTTTGTACATATATTTCCCTCATCCTGATATACTCTTTGCCCTACTCTTACCTTTAACTTCTATTCAACCCTTTAGGTTCTAGGTGAGGTTTAGTAACTTGCCTTATACCAAGCGCCACACACGTCTAAACTGGAAACTAGCTCTCTTGATGGAAGCTCTACCACCTCTTCAGTTTAAAAAAAAAAAAAAAAAAACACTAAAAGACAAAACTCGCAACATAATGGAAAACTAAAATTCTAATAAAAATATCCTTTCAGAATTTGGAAGGAGCTTCCAGTAATTATAATTAACAACACAGTGGGGCCAAGTTGAAAATTGAGAAATGTATCAATATCATCCTTACGGGGTGCCCGTCTTTTGTTTTGTTTTGTTTTGTTTAAGATTTTATTTCTTTATTTGCCAGAGAAAGAGAGAGAGCACAAGCAGGGGGAGCGGCAGACAGAGGGAGAAGAAGCAGACTCCCCACTGAGCAAGGAGCCCCGTGCGGTACTCGATCTCAGGACCCCGGGATCATGACCTGAGCTGAAGGCAGATGCTTAAGGACTGAGCCACCCAGGCGTCCCAGTGTGCCCCATTTTTAAGTCACATGCTTGGTTTACACCAAATAGAAAAGTAACAGCCAGTTCTCTCTCAGGATGACGCCACTGTTTAAGGTAGATAGATGCACTGCTTCTTCAACCCTCATTTTCATCAGGATAACACATTATAAAGGCATACTCCTTCTAATGAACACAATTCTTTCTGGCAGAAACAAGAAGAAACCTATTGGCAAAGCGTGCTGGGAGTTTTAATTCTGAAGACACTCCCTTAGTTAAAAGTGATGGAGAACCAAGCAGTTGGAGAAGAAGTCTGATTCCTTCCTCTCCTGGAATAAAGGCAACACTATACTGCATAAGACAAAAGCCTCCTGGACTTTGGGGTTTACTGCAGTATTTTAGCCACCATTGTAGCTATAAATCTCAGAAAAAGATTTAATTGTCATCCAAATGTCATTCAAAAAAGATACTGGAACTAATAAGTGGTCATACCATAGGTGCCAAAATTAAGGCCAATATATTACTCAACCTGATTCCTATATACTGGCAGCAAACAACCTTAAATTTAAAAAATGCAATTTATAGGGACGCCTGGGTGGCTCAGTCAGTTAAGTGTCTGCCTTCAGCTCAGGTCATGATCCCAGGATCCTAGGATCGAGTTCCACATTGGGCTCCTTGCTTAGCCGGGAGCCTGCTTCTCCCTCTGCCTACTTCTCCCTCCGCTTGCTGCTCCCCCTGCTTGTGCTCTCTCTTTCTCTGACAAATAAATAAATAAAATCTTTTTAAAAATTTGAAAAACAATTTTAAAAAATAAATAAAACAAAAATGCAATTTATAGCAACCTCAAAACTATGATATGCTTCACGATATATTAACACAGTATTTTCAAGACCTGAACAATGAAAAGAGCAAATTATTGTGAAGAAGAATTAAAAACCTAAAAAAGAGGGACGCCTGGGTGGCTCAGTTGGTTAAGCATCTGCCTTCGGCTCAGGTCATGATCCCAGGGTCCGGGGATCGAGTCCCGCATCGGGCTCCCTGCTCTGCGGGGTGCCTGCTTCTCCCTCTGCCTCTGCCTCTCTCTCTCTCTCTCTCTGTCTCTCATGAATAAATAAATAAAAATTTTTAAAAATCTTTAAAAAAAAAACCTAAAAAAAGAAAAAAATGAGAGCTATCTTTCATGTATTGAAAGACAGTATTTTAAAGATTTTTACTCTTTAAATTTCTCTATAAATTCCATGCAATCCCAATCATACGTCTATCTGAATATTCTACGGAGACTGACAAGCTGATTCTACAATTTACATGGGAATCCAAAGGACTGACACTAGCTAGTAAAATGTTTAAAATAAAGAGCAAATATGAAGTACTTAAACTAAGACTTACTTTAAAAAGTTATGATAATTAAAACAGTGTGGTATGGATATGGAAAGACATTTACATCAAAGGAGTAGAACAGGGTCCAGAAACATATCCACACAGATATGTGGTCAACGGATTTTCAACAAATTCGAGGTAATTTAATAGAGAAAAAAATATTCTTTTCAATAAATGGTTTTGGAGTATCTGGGTGTTTGGTTTAGGATGGCCTGCAGTTTTTTTCACAGTTCGAATGGGATTATGCATATTGGCAGCAATGCCCCAGAAGTGGAGTTGTGCCTTCTCAGTGCATCCTATCAGGGAGTACACAATGTCGACACATCTTACCACCTTAATCAATCCATGTCAGTAATGTCTGAATTTCTTCACTGGGAAGTTGTATAGGTTTGCCTTTAATAAGTACCTTTTGGGGACATACTTCAAGGCTTTGCAAATATTTCATTTCTCATCACACTTCTCCCAATTAATTTTAAAATCCATGAATCAATTTGGCCTATAGCATATATTACTAAAGTGTTCTTCTTAGTGATTTTCTTATTAACCTCATTACTTCTACATTTAGTAATTAGAATTTTACTTTAGGGAAGAGAGACTCTTTCTTCCCCATTTTTTATTTATGTCAGCATAACTAAATGATATTTATCTTATTTTGTAAGTGATAATCTAATATTATAATTATTAATTTTTTGCTCATATTATTCCAGCTTTGACAATTAGAAACTCTTTCAAATTGGCTCCCGGGTCCTCTCAACATGTCCCCATCATTTCTGAGCACTTCCTTACTTGCTAAATCCATAAGATGTTCCAGGTTCCTCTTGGACTTTCCCTGCCCCAGAATTGAAACTATGCATTTCTTCAAGGCACTTAACTGGGTAACGGTATTTACAAATACAACCTGGGTCCTAGATTTATTTATTTATTTATTGCTTCTGACGTGTCACCGCATTCAGTCTCAACAGGTAAAGCTAGGAAATATATCTACGTATGCTAACACACATTTATACATCTATCTTATCTCTGTAACTACCTAATACATATATTAAAAACAAACAAACTTGCATTCATACCAGTACCTCCAGTACCAATCTAACTCCACAGGGTTTATTCTAAGTTTCCATCTTTCCACTTGTTCCCTGGCAATGAGAAAACTGGCTCTCATTATCCATATTTTCTTAATAATTTAATTCTAGTGTATGCATAAATTGGTTTCAGATACACTCATATCTCTGTGAGAATCAAATTTACTAACTACAGCACATACTGTTTTTTAGTTCATTTTCCTTTGACTTTACAATATACAGTAAAAACATTTTCTAACATCACTTGTTAGTTCCCTCCTCCCCCAACCTTATAGTTATGTTATTCATTTATAAGACAGATTTATGTGTTACTGAGTTCATTCCATTTGGGTTTCCTCTATAAACTGGTTGATTTTCGGGCGCCTGGGTGGCTCAGATGGTTAAGCGTCTGCCTTCGGCTCAGGTCATGGTCCCGGGGTCCTGGGATCGAGTCCCGCATCGGGCTCCCTGCTCCTTGGGAGCCTGCTTCTCCCTCTGCCTCTCTCTCTCTCACGAATAAATAAATAAAATCTTTAAAAAAAATAATAATAATAAAAAAAAACTGGTTGATTTTCATTATTTACTTCACGATATATAACACAATGCCATGATTGTAATAACCAGAGGCATAAAAAAGAAACCCCATGAAGTGTTTCCCCCTTCTCATGCCTGTTATCTCATTCTTACCTCTCCACTATTTCCATCCCATTCACACCAACTCTCTGTAGGTAATGAATCTTTTAAATTTCTGGTATTTTTGTTTCTTGTATTCTTCTGCACAGTATCTCTCAGTACTGATTTGTAGTTTTCGGTATACAGACCTTGTGCTTCTTTTTTTTTTTTTTTAAGATTTTATTTATTTATTTGACAGAGAGGGAGAGAGAGAGAGAGCACAAGCAGGGGGAGCGGCAGGCAGAGGGAAAGGAAGAAGCAGGCTCCCCGCTGAGCAAGGAGCCCAGATGTGGGGCTTAATCCCAGAACCCTGGGATTATGACCTAAACCAAAAGCAGATGCTTAACAGACTGAGCCACCCAGGTGCCCCCATATCTTGTATTCCCACTGTATCAAAATTTATTTCTAAGTGTTTTATACTATACTTAAATAGAACATTTAAGAACTTGTCCTTGGATTTTTTGTTTATAATAGAGAAATACAATTGATATTTTTGCATATCAACCTGTATCTTTTATGAATATATACGACCTTGCTAAAGTCACCCAAAATTCTAGTAGCTATTTTATAGATGCCGTAGGAGTGACTACTTTCATAATTGTATCATCTGCAAGTAAAGTTTGTTTTTTTTTCCTCCTTTCCAATCTATCTTTTCCTTTTTTGCCTTACTGCACTACCTAAGATTTCTAGTAAATCACTGTCCAGGTGTATACCCTTGTTTTATAAAATCTCTGGATTGCGTTTTGTTCTTTTAAATATTACTGGTTTTAGTAAACAATTATCTTGCCTGGATTTCAAATGTGAAATTTTGTTCCCCATAATGTACAGCTACAGATATGCCAACTCTGTTTTTTGTTTATTTGCTTAAGTCTGACACTCCTAGGTATCTCCCCTGTGTCTATATAGTTTAGCAGACAGTATTTTGGGCAGTGATTATGTAAAACACTTGCGTGAATAAGGCTTCCACCATCTGCCCTCTGAGTTGATTGTGGGTTGAGGGTCACATTAAATGGTTCAACAAGTCTGCAAATTTCCTCAGGCTTCCAATTTTCTCTATGTTATCTGGTATCTCCAGCACATATCTAGTTATTAGTCAGCCAGAAATGTATAGAGAATTTATTAACTTATTTTCTACGGCCCTCTCACTTCCAAAATAATGTTTTAGCTGTTCTATCAGACACAGTGAAGTGAATCTATCCCCTCCACCCAGAAAGAGGACAGGTTTCTGTAACCTAAGCTGGGAATAAGGGTGAGGTAGCAAGATGGGAAAGCATCAAGACAAGAAAGCCACAAACTTCCCACTAGCAGTGTTTATGTGTAAATGCTTCTCAACTTCTTGTCGTGTTTGGTTGATTTCTAGTGCACTGATTTTTTAAAATAATTTTGTCCAGTTTTATACTTGTTTTGAGGGTTTTGCTCCACTTCCCCACACTTCCACTATTTTAAATCAAAGAACTTTTGTTCATTAATAGATACCATTAAAAGAATAAAGAGAAGATATGTGTGCCATATCCAACCAAGGACTTACTCAAATGTAGTTCAATATGGCGGGACCACAAGAAAGAGAATAGTTGTTTACAGCCCTACTCCAGGTCTCTTTGAAGGATAATGGAGAAGAGAATCCCTTCTGTGTGCAGAAATTTGACAAATCTACCAGTATTAAGGTTAAGTATGCCTTTAAGACAAAATGGTTAGAAGTACAAATTCATACTGATTCACTTTCTAGACAGTAACTTTATTAGTTAGGGTTCTTTAGAAAAATAGAACCAGTAGGATGGACGTGTGTAAGTGTGTGCGTGTGTGTGTGTGTGTACATACACACATATATATGGAGAGAGAGAGAAAGAGATTTATTTTAAGGAATTGGCTCACTTGATTATGGAGGTTAACAATGCAGGGAGAGTGGACAGGGTGCAGACCCAGGAAGAGTCAATATTGCAGAATTCCTTCTCTTTTGGGGGAAGGTCAGTCTTTGTTCTATTAAGGCCTTCAACTCATTGGATGAGGCCCACCCACATTACAAAGGAAATCTACTTTCCTCAAAATCCTATTTAACCTGTTTAAATGTTAATCATCCCCCCAAAAAACCCTTACAGAAACATCTAAAAGAATGCTTTTCCAAATATCTGGGCACTATGGCCTAGCCAAACTGATACACAAAAGTAACCATTACAGTAAGAGACATGTAAGTGACATAACTGAAAATTTTGGTAACAAGTAGATCTGAGGAAGAGACATTTTCATAGATTTTTTAAAATGAGAACCAAGGTGTTTACATCCATATGAATATCCTCAAACTGGCAACGTGAAGAGGTAGCTCTTGATAATCTTGTAGACAACATGAGCCCCTAAGATGGCAGTGTAGGCAAACAGCAGTGAACAGTGACAAGTTTATTAAACTGAAGTTCTTCATAACAGAAGGAGAAGCAGTTTATCCTCGGTGGAATAAACATTTTCTGTCATTTTAGGGGGTTTCCAGATTTCTGTTGAGAACAACCTGCTTTAATGCTTCTGGCTGGTATCATTGGTGGTTGGCCCATCAGCACTTGGAAAAGTTGTATAACCTCTCCTTTCCTATATTAAAGTTCTTATACCTGTAATAAATACCTCCACCTGTGTTTTTTTTTTTCTCCTATGTGTCTTTTTCCTGTACTTTTCTAAACTTACTGCACTGGAGGCATCTCTGCCAAATAAGGAGAATATGAAAGGAGAGTGACATATCTGGTCCTCTCTGTAAGCCCATCAGTATCTAAAGATTTTTGGTCAAGATCTTGAATGCTTTCCAAATAGTACTCTCTAATAATTTTCTTGAAAATCTTAGGCTTTTCTCTTGGTTACAGAGGATTTAGAAAAAAATAATAATTTTGTAAAAGCTTCAGTGGGGCTATCTTTAAGCCTGGACTTCTTTTGCAATCTTTGTCTTTTTCATCAGGCACAAATATTTGTTTCTGCCATACAGCTAGATAGTGGTTTTCAACTAGGGGTAATTTTGTCTTCCAGAGGAATGTTTAGCCATGTCTGGAGATAGTTTTGATTGTAAAAATTAAGGGTAAGAGGGTTTTGCTAGTGGCTTAGAGTGGGTGGAGGATGGAGATGCTGCTAAATGGCATACTGTACAAAGGACAGCCCCCACAACAAAGAATTATCCTTCCAAATGTCAATCGTACTCAGGTTGAGAAATCATGACCTAGATTCTTACAAGGGTGATATAATTCTTCCTAATTTAGGGATAATTAAACGAAGGTTCTGTGAAGTTAACTCATGATCTACAGTTACACAACTACTAAGTAAAATCATCAGACTTTTGTTCTTTTCACTACATGGATTACTTCTAAACCTACTATTAAAGACAGTTGTTTTTACCAGCTGCTAAGTGAGAAAACTTTAGAAATGCCAGACTTCACACTGTATTTAAAGTGCAAAGGATAAGAAACAACTTGTGCAGCAACCTTTGAAATGTACATGTAGTCTTGCCCATAGAAAACACTTTCTTGCCAGTGATATAGATTAATTTTCGTTTTCAGACCTATTTTTCTGAACAAAATTATCTGGTATTCAGTGCAGAAATGTTCTGCATAAGTAAATAAATGCATTTTACAACACAACTTTATCTTTGGAAACTAATTGTTATATCACACCTATGTATCTTACATATTAATGATAGTCACTTTGTGATAATCAGTCTAAATAGTAACATCTATACATGTTTTCTAGCTACTCCACCTATCTTCCTGTAATGGATTGAACTGTGTCTCCCCAAATTTCATATATTGAAGTCTTTGACCCCTAGTAATTCAGAATGTTACTGCATTTGGAGATAGGCCATTAAAGAAATAATTAAAATATAAGGAGGTCATGAGGGTGGGCCCTAATCCAATATGCCTGGTGTCATTGTAAGAGGAGATTAGGACACAGAGACACAGAGGAAAGACAATGTGAGGACACAGAGAGAAAATGGTCATCTATAAAAGGAGAGAAGAAGAAACCAATCTTGCTGACGCCTTGATCTAGGACTTCTAGTCTTCAGAACTGTGAGAAATAAATTCCTGTTGCTTACATCACCTATTCTGTAATGTTTATTATGACAAACTTAATCCACTCCCCAACAACATATTACAGATCCATGCATACAATGCAGATGCAATACATGAGTACTGACATATTCCTAAATACTCCTACATATTTTTCATCACTGTCATAATCATTGCCTCCCCTTCACAAAACCCCAACATGTTGCCCATTGCCAACTAACATCTGTAAGAAGTGAGTGGAAAGTGGCAAAGTCAGTAACCATCATTTGGCTTGATAGAGCAGATTTTTCAGACATGTTTCTGCACTAGGTGATCCATAGGTCAAAGACAGATGTTTAGATGGAGGTGGAGAGAATAATTTTTCCTAAGAATTAGCAATAATCAGTATAAAAACTCAAAGAAAAATGACTCTGTGGCTCAAGACAGGCTCTGGAATTAAAACACCATCCCCTAAGTGGCAAATGATTGCTAAAATTTGCTCTACCAAAAATATCTTTTCTTTATTAGTATCTTTGTCTTTTAAGACTTATTGAAAGAGTAGAATGGACTTTTGACCTAATACAGACAAAGGTTATATTCTGGGCTATCAGAAAGAAGAGGTATCTTCTTGGTTTACAAAAGTGGTTGGTTTTTTTTTAATGTTAATTCCAATATGATTTTTTTTTCTAAAATTGGATATATAAGACAGCATCTTATGCCTAATGCATTTACTATATCTAGTATTTTTCTCAAACAAATTAAAAAGTTTAGACAAAGTAACTTTTAGTCACATGGAGTGTTTACCGTTGTTTTGTTTGCTTTTTTTTTTTTAGAGAGAGAGAAAGCACCCAAGCGGGGGGGGGGGGGCGCAGAGGGAGAGGGAGAGAGAGAGAATCTTTTTTTTTTTTTTTTAAAGATTTTATTTATTTATTTGACAGAGAGAGACAGTGAGAGAGGGAACACAAGCAGGCAGAGTAGGAGAGGGAGAAGCAGGCTCCCCGCTGAGCAGAGAGCCCGATGCGGGGCTTGATCCTAGGACCCTGGGATCATGACCTGAGCCGAAGGCAGACGCTTAATGACTGAGCCACCCAGGCGCCCCGAGAGAGAGAGAATCTTAAGCAGGCTCCATGCTCATTGTGAAGCCCAATGCAGGGCTTGATCTCACAACCCTGAGATCATAACCTGAGCCAAAACCAAGAGTGGCTCACTTGGAAAGCCTGGGTGGCTCAGTCAGATAAGCGTCTGACTTGGCTCAGGTCATGATCTCAGGGTCCTCAGATAAAGCTCCATAACAGGCCCCCTGCTCAGTGGGGAGTCTGTTTCTCCCTCTCCCTATGCCCCTCCCCCTGATCAAGCACTCTCTCTCAAATAAATAAATAAAATCTTTTCTTTTTTAATAAATAAAATCTTAAAAAGAAAAAATAAGTCGCACACTCAACCAACTGTGCTACCCAGGCATCCCTAATAATGTTATTTTAACTCAGAATATACCAACTGATAACTTTAGAATGGCTATTAAATATTAGTCAAATGAATTTTCTTGATATATTTTAGGTTAGAGTATGTACTTTCTATACAAATAAAATAGCTTCCTGAGTTTAAGTAATACACCAGCTCATGATTGTAAAATGAGGCAAACTGTTGCTATACCAAAATTAGAAAGCTGTCAAATGTACTTTAGAATAATATGACAAACCATTACTTAATCTGGGATGCACTAAAACCTGAAAAAAATTAATACTAGACAAAATTCATAGTATAGCTAAAAACTTTTTAATTTTATTCAGAAGCTTATTTATGTCCAAAAGTCTTTATGCAACCCCCCAAAAAATTGCCTAAGTTTTCCACAAATTATTGTTATTTTAACAAGTTTATTTTAAACTCTCATTCAATATATATTCAGCATGGGCCAACAATTTCTCCTCCAAGAAGGTAATTCCATGGGACTTAGATGATACTAACATTCAACACTCTCCTGCATTCTTTTCAGTTATTTCCTTCTCTTAAGATACAATATTCAGGCCTCTCCAGTGCAAACACTTGACCTGGTCCAAGTTAGATTTAAAACTTATCCCTTCCACATAAGAACCATACCCACCTCAATTTTCACAATTTCAGTCACTGTTTGCCAGTTATATTTTCTATTTCTGTAACTTCTCTATCACCTCTCAAATTTTTTCTCATTTTTTTTCAACTGATGCCACAAGACACGTAAGGCCACGTTTTCTCTCATAGGTCAAACACAACCTAACACTAAACTTGATACATCTTTAATATCGAAATAATTTTGAACTCAAATCATTCATGGCACTAAGAGAATAAAGGCGGCATAAACTCTTCATTATAAATATTAACTGAAAACTATAAAAATATAACCATGCCAACTGCCAGAATTATAACATTTATAGTATAAATATTTCAGAATTTCACTAATAATCTGACTACATGATATTTGGTACCTAAAAATCATTTAAAGCTTATTAAAAATAAATGAATAAGGCTACTGGTTTCAGCTTATACAGTACTAAGTAGGAATGAGCACTGTTTCCACCTTTACAAGAAGGAAAAAGCTAGAGATACACAAATTAGTAATTTTCATTTAACCAATCAGGGAACTGAGGTCACAGGGAAAATAATAAGGAATCCAAACTGTACAGACATGGTCAGTGATTTCCAATTATTAAGTCTGTTTGCATAAGAAGAATTAACCTGAGAATGAGCCCTTCTTCAGAGCCACTCTAGAGAAGAAACCTAAGCTGGAGGCATTCCTTGCCCAAAACTCCATGACTGGCAAGTACAATAATGTCCCCTCCTACAAGTATATCAACAGCCACATGAACATCCTCCACCAAGGGCCACAGGCCAACCTGCCAATACTACCTGGCCTTACTCCATGCCATCTATCCCCAAGAACTGTCACTAAGATTGTCACCAAGAACATCTGCGAGACCTGCATGATCCAGAAAGGCTGGAACTGCCTCAGCATGGAGCTAGTCCTTCCTGAGGGACTGCCATCTATCCAAGCACATCTCTTTCCCATTTCAGGAGGTACGGATCTACCATATTAACCCCTACGTGGTCAAGGAGTTGGTCCAGAGTCTCATGGTGCCAACGTTTGCCACTAGGATCTTTGGCCCCATTTGGAAGCAGGAAAACATTGCTCTTACCTTCAAGGAACTTTGGGGCGCTGAGGGCCACAGGGGGCTACTTCGATGCATTTGTTATCATCCTAGATGTGATGCAGAACAACCTCCTACAGATGCTGTGCGTGGTGGCCACGTCAAAGCCTGCCTCCATCAACTCAGAGGACATCCGCAATAAGAAAGGCAAGGTGTCAAAATGTATCTCAGAAGTACTGGAGAACAATGTGCTCCTGGACCAGTGTGTGGGGAACCCCAAGGGAGAGGGTGAGGCCACCAAAGGGTACCGGGACGACCCCACAGTGTCCCGTGGGTCCACCATTGCCACCTTCACAGCATAGAGAACAAAGAGGTACGATGGGTGCCCTTCTTCCCACTCTGTGGCAGAGCCCCGAAAGATCGCAAGGCTGAGGTGCGGCTGTAGTTCCGCAAGGTAGCCGCAACAGCTTCTAGCAGCAATGCAAGCCCAAGGAGCGGGTGACGTACGTGCAGCCCAATGAGGCCACGCACACAAAACGACGGCCAAAAAGCCCAGCATGTCCTCCAATCCCGAGGAGTAGGCACTGGACCTGGCTTATGGTAGTCGATACAGGCATGGGAACCTCCCAGATGCATGTGAGCCCACATCCTGGGCCACTTCTGTGGGATGTAGATGCACGTTATGTTCAGTGACTTGCTCTGGGAAGTGTGCCGGGTCTTCACGCCACTGCTGCACAGGATCGTGCAAGAAGCCCCAGCCCATTACCTACCTTTACGGCAGTCGCGGCCCTGCAAAGGCAGGCCGATGAGCCGAGGAGAACGGTGGGCTTCCAGTAACCAGACACCTCCAAGTAAGTTAACTCTCACTGGTTCCCCTACCCCCTTCCTTGGCCCTGTCTGTGTCCTTCCCACCTACTCACCTCCCCACTCCACTTTGAGAGGACTTCAGGACCATAGTCCTCAGCCTCCCATTCCTGGCCCGTTGCAAACCCTGCCCGCCCCTTGCAGCTGCTGCCTGAGTCCAGTTACATTCCTCGACCACTGAACACTAATATTTGCACCAGGAGTGTACCCTGTTAGCTCAGCCCCTGCCTGAGCCAGTTTTTGTCCACGGAACTGAGCCCCAATGGAAGGAAAGAGAAGAGTAGCCCTTCCATCCGTCCCAGGCTTCTCAGTCTGGAACAGGATGATAAAGGCGCCGGGGGGTGGGGGGGTGGGGGGGCGGGGGAGGGGAGGGTAGTGGGTGGGCCTCAGTGAGGCAGTGGCCAGCTCACAACCCTGTTGGCTGTGAGTGGCTGTGAGTAAGCTCCGCAGAAGTCACGGGAGGAAGTGAGAGCATGCACATGGAGGTGCTTATCAAAGGCTGTGAGAGGGCGCCGGCAACCACTGCAGCCACGGTGACATTCCACATTCCTGGTCACTAGCTGGAAGAGATCTTCCTGCCACCCAGCAATCCCTATATCTTGGGCCGCCTGGATATCTCTCTGCACCACCAGCTGCCTCCCACCACTCCAGCTCTCCACTCTGTGGCCACCCCCACCCTACTCCATACACTGGTGGCCCCCTTGCCACTGGAAAAGCATAAGCAGTAGCTGGGATGCCCTACCTTAATCCATTGCCATTAAATCCACAAACAGAAAAAAAAAGCAAAACCAGTTTTTTTTTCTTAAAAGAAACATAGTTTCAATAAAGACTTCCGTGAGGGCAAGATGTAACTTTTTAGATGGGAATCTGTGTAGGTTTGCAACCAGAGCTTCCCAAGTGTAATCAGAAACTTGCCTTTGTATTCAGAGGGCAGGGAGAGACCTAGGAAACAGGCAGGCCATTCCTGGTTGGTAGATGGCAGTTTTCATAAGCAAAGGGAAGTTACATAGGAGTCTTGCCTTGAGTGGAGTAAATGGATCCTTGCACCTGCTCCACCACATCTTAAAAGTTTATACAGAGGCCTTAACTAGATCCAGTCATGTATATCATGCAGGTGTTCTCCACACCACATCACTCTCTCAAGGCTGTGTCCTCTGGAGCAGCCTCTGGGTGTGGGAAAGCAAGCAGAACTCACATTCCAAGGACAGGGGAGGAAGTGAGGAGCCTTGCAGTTACTGTATCCAGCTCATGGGTCAATGGGGGGGGGAGGGGTCACATTTTTTTCAATGACCTTCCCCA
Organism: Neomonachus schauinslandi; assembly: GCF_002201575.2. NCBI lineage: Eukaryota > Metazoa > Chordata > Mammalia > Carnivora > Phocidae > Neomonachus > Neomonachus schauinslandi. The sequence goes on from NC_058404.1 coordinate 57,353,500, forward strand.
ACAATCTGCAGGAAAAAAACAGGACCTGAGCATTTGTTTACCTGGGACATATGACACCAGATACCATTTTCAACCATAAAAAGTTTTGGATAGAAATTTTTAACAAATTGCTAAAGATTAATGTGTAGTAGCATAAGGGTGCAAAACCCCTAAGGGCATGCAGATACAGGGGAATAAACACCCTCTTGCTTTTTCTCCAGGACCCCCACCACTCACTCATGGGGAAGATGGAGAGAATCCTGAGAAAACTCCCTGTGGTGCTGGGCTTGGAGAGCAGGACAGAAGGCCCTGCAGAAATTTCACGTAGAACAACTTTATAGAACACAAACCTTAATCCATAGGGAGTAAGACAAAACAAAATACACAAAACTGTAGACATGCAGTATTCATGGAAAACCTATTGCAGCTAGGAGAGACAAACAAAGTAAAAAAGAGTATATCTGTTGCTGAAGTGGTGGAGGGTGGGACGGATGGGGTGGCTGGGTGATAGACATTGGGGAGGGTATGCGCTATGGTGAGCGCTGTGAATTGTGTAAGACTGATGAATCACAGACCTATACCTCTGAAACAAATAATACGTTGTATGTTAAAAAAAGAAGAAGAAGAAGATAGTAGGAAGGGAAAAATGAAGGGGCAGGGAGTCAGGGGGAGACGAACCATGAGAAACTATGGACTCTGAAAAACAAACTGAGGGTTCTAGAGGGGAGGGGGATGGGGGGATGGGTTGGCCTGGTGATGGGTATTAAAGAGGGCACGTATTGAATGGAGCACTGGGTGTTATATGCAAACAACGAATCATGGAACACTACAGCAAAAACTAATGATGTAATGTATGGTGATTAACATAACATAATAAAATTAAATTTAAAAAAAGAGTATATTTGTTCCTGGGGAAGAGCAGGAATATTAGGCCCAGCCTTGCATTAGTTTGGAGTACGGGCAAGGATACCTGGGGGGGAGGGATGCTCCTAGACTTTTACCCATTTTCACAGTACCTACCCATGATTGAGGTTTTGCATGTGAGAGGGTTTTAGAAAACAACATGCTTATATGTCCTCACAGCCACACTAGTAAGAATAAAGTAAAAATAAGATGAAAACAGATGGAATTGCTGCAAGAGATAGCTCCTTTTGCAGAGAAACACAAAGGGAAGACCTAAAGTCTGGAGCAGAGACCCAAAGTGATGCAGAGAGCATTTATTGAGATGAACCCTTATGTATCGTTCCACATCATGAACACAACATATCATTAGAGAAATGCAAGGTATCACTGTGGGGCATGGAGGGTGAGCACAGAAACAAATATTTAAAACTCAGCCAATTCCTGACTAGATTAACACAAATTTCCACATTAAAGACATAGCTGAAAAAAAAATGAGCTCATCTCTAAGTAGAAAAGTATTTATCTCAGTATTTACCATTTTGCAGAACATGTTGAATTTCAACAAGAACAACATTACAAGGCATATAAAAGGCAAAAATAAAATGTAAACAAGAATCAATTATGACACAGATGTTTAAACACTTAGGGAATTTAAAATAACCATGATTAATGTGTTAAAGGCTCCAATTTCAAAGGTAAGCACATGCATGAGGAAATAGTTAATTTCATCATATGGAAGGAAACTATATGAAAGAAGCATATGGAAATGCTAGAAATAAAAAACAGTGATGTGGAAATGAAGACTATTTCTGATGGGTTCGTCAGAAGACTTGATGCAGGTGAGAAAACAAACAATACAATTGAAGATGCATGACTGGAAAATATCCAAAATGAAATGCAAAGAAAAATAAGTCAGTAAAACAGAACAAATTATCTAGAGTTCCAGGACAGTTATCAAACTAACTTGGTTCTGATCAGAATCCCAGAAAGAGAAGTGAGAAAAGAGGGGGAAGAAGATGTTTTTTGAAGAAATAATGGTCAGATTTTTTCCAAAATTAAGACCACAAACTATTGATCTAAGAAGACTGAAGACACAGAAATGGGGCAGGGGGAAGCACCATTGAGGCATAAAATATTCACCCCAGAATTCTGTGTCCAGTAAAAATATCTTTCAAAATGAAGGAGGGGAAGAAACAATAGGAATTCTCTGTCAGCAGACTAGCTCTAAAATAAAAGCTAAAAAAGACTGCTCAGTCAGAAAAATATGATAAGTTACAAATTTGTAACATTTAATGAACTCTTAAAATCTTAAAAAAATCCCCAAAATTAGTGGTCAAAGATAGAACATAATCTTCAATAAATAAAATATAGGTGACAAGCATACGAAAAAATGTCCAACATCAATCATTAAGGAAATAAGAGTTAAAAGCACAAAATACTACCATGTATCTGTTAGAATAGCTGAAATAAAGATAAAAACAATGCAAACGGGGAAAAAAATCCGAGAATACCAAATATCACAGAGGATGCAGGGTAACTGGAACTCTCATTCACTGCTGCTTAGAATGCAAAATGTTATGGTCACTTTGAAAAACAGTTGAGCAGTTTTTTAAAAAGTTGAGAAGTCATTTACCATTTGAACCAATTATATCACTTCTAGATATTTACCCAAGCAAATTGAATACTTATGTTCAAACAAAAGCCTGTATATTGAAGTTTATAGAAGATTTATTCAAAATTGCCAGAAACTGGGAACAACTCATTTGCCCTTCAGCAGGGAACAGTCTTTGTCTATTCATACAATATAATACTGCACAGGAATGGAAAAAAAGTGAAGTATTGTGGGGCGCCTGGGTGGCTCAGATGGTTAAGCGTCTGCCTTGGGCTCAGGTCATGGTCCCAGGGTCCTGAGATGGAGCCCCACATCAGGCTCCCTGCTCTCAGCCTGCTTCTCCCTCTCCCTCTGCCGGCTGCTCCCCCTGCTTGTACTCTCTCTCTGTCAAATTAAAAAAAAAAAAAAAAAGTTAACTATTGTTTCATGCATCAACATGGATGAATTTTAAAAGCATTTTCAAAGATCCAAAAGCCTGTATATTGTATGATTCCATCTCTACGTGATTATGGAAAACAAAATCATTGGGACAAAATACCTATCAGGTGACTATGTGACTAAAAAGGGGTTGCCCAATGGAATTTAGGGCAATGAAAGTATACAATGATACAAATAGCATATGTATTTGCTAAAACCCATAGGATTTTATACCTCAAAGAGCGAACTTTAAAAACAAGCAAACAGCAATAATAACAGTAAAGACATCAACCAGGGTATTAGGAAAAGCCAAGATGAAATGCAGTCCCGTACAAACTAATTTAACTGTATTAATTGTTAGACCTCACTTAAAGACATGAAGAAGAAAGGAGCAGAACTAGGTAACTTTGGAAAACAGGTTTTGATTGAATTATTGTATGATACTAAATAATGATGGATACATGCCATTATGTATTTGTCCAGACCACAGAATGTACAGCACCAAGAGTGAACCCTAAGTCAAACTATAGACTTTGAATGCTTATGTGTCAATGTAGGTTCACCAGTTGTAATGAATGTATCACTCTGGTGGGGGATGTTGATAATGAGGGAAATTATGCATGTGTGGGGCAGAAGATATATGAGAAATTGTTATAGCTTCTCAATTTTGCTGTGAACCTAAAATTGCTCTAAAAACAAAGTTTTTAAAAACATAAAAATAAATGTAAAAGCTTAGTGAATGCTTTAAACATTTCTAAGTAATATACAGATTATCCTTAAAAATCTTAAGTGACTATTTTACAAGCCTTTCTTACAATCAAGTGGTTATATTTGTTTGTGTTTCCAGAGAAAAATTACAGGAGACTCAGTTAGTAAGAGGGCCATTCTTATATGTGATCCCTTGATTCTCATCTTTAATACTATGAGGTCCTGAATTTTTTACAACCTATCCCTGACATTCTCTCCCCAGTTACTTTTAGACTCCTGGTCATGAGGACCAGTCATGTTCCCCCCAGCATGACTCGATACTATCACTGACACTTACCTTTTATCTTCCCAAGATAAAACAAATGGGGATTTTCCTTTCTTGATCATGAAGGCATAGAGTCACTTGAGAAAATATTTGAAGCAGTCTGACCATCCATATGGATCATCATCAGTGTAGTCCATTGTTATTTTGTAATTTTTTTAAAGATTTTATTTATTTGAGAGAGAGAGAGAAATATTGAGAGAGAGCACGGGCAGGGGGGGGCCGGGAGAGGGAGAAGTAGGCTCCCCGCTGAGCAAGAAGCCCTACGCAGGGCTGGATCCCAAGACCTCCGGGGATCATGGCCTGAGCCTAAGGCAGATGCTTACTGACAGAGCCACCCAGGTGCCCCTATTTTGGAATATTTTTTACTTTCTGCAAGCTGGTACTCTTTTCCTGAATCTGACAAGCAAAAGGCAAGTTAATGTTCTGGAATGTGTTCCCAAGCAAAAGGCAAGTTAATTATTCTGGAGTGAACACAGATCTAATGCATCATGATGTCATTTTTGTGTGCATTAATAGCTCAACTTCACATTAGAATTTATCACACACCGGGGCGCCTGGGTGGCTCAGTTGGTTAAGCGACTGCCTTCGGCTCAGGTCATGATCCTGGAGTCCCGGGATTGAGTCCCGCGTCGGGCTCCCTGCTCAGCGGGGAGTCCGCTTCTCCCTCTGACCCTCCCTCCTCTCATGTGCTCTCTCTCTCCTCTCATCCTCTCTCTCAAATAAATAAATAAAATCTTTAAAAAAAAAAAAGAATTTATCACACACCATAGACTATTTTGTATTCAACAGTGCACAAAAACTGATTCACCCACAGGCTTGATTTCTCTCTTTAAAATAGTAGTCCAAAAAGGGAAACTATGGTCCTCAGATACAGAATACATGTATCAAATGCTAAGAAGAAAATGAACAAGACATTCGCTCTTTGTAGCTAACCATAATCTAAACTATATCAGTAATATTTATCTTGGAGCAAACATTTTTTTCCAACTGCTAATATGAGTCTTACAAAATAACCATTCTATTGTACAGGTTTAGAAACTATGTCCTTCCAAAAATTAAACCCATTCATCTTTTTACTCTACTATACAATAAATAACCATCTGCTCTTTCTAAAACACTGTCATTGGCATAGCCTAGACAAGGTTAAGGTAAATTGAAAATTATCTCCGATATAATAAGGATCATATTGTGGATTTACAAAGGATATAAAAAGATAATATAAAAACTCAATAATAAATACATTTAAAAGATTCATCTTTATTTGAATATTTTACACTTGAATCTATAGGAAGTATAACTTACCAGTCTAGAAGTGGGCAAGTGGGCAATACTGGTTTTCAAAAATGAAGTGGTGATTCCTGTCCTAGGTCTTCAAGAACAAGAATGAATTGACAGAAATTATGGAGATAGGGGTGCACAGTGGGAAAGTTCTAAACAGTGGGAACAGCTACCTATAAAAGAAATTATATAATGTATGCCATTTGCTATGTGTTAGGTATATAATAAAGTGATGGAATAGAATTTCTGATGAGAATTGGGTTGGGTGTCAGAACATGAAAAATAAAAATTAGGAATATCAAATAAGTAACTATAACAACTCAGGTTTAATTCCATGCCCCATTGCTACAAGATCAGTGAGCTTAGAAAAATCACTTAACCTTAACACTTCAGATTTTCCATATGTTAAATGTGATGATAAAATAAGTTCTGTTACCATTGCTGGCATACAGTGCTATGGGTATATATCATTACTATCATGGTATTGAAAGTCAATTTTAAGCTAAAAGAAAACGTGATTCAATGAAGGGATATGTAGGAAATCATATTATTTCAAATGGCTTCTAGCTCACAATTAGCTTCCAAATTACTAACAACTGACTTTTTAAAGTACGTACATACAGCAAAAGGAAATACAATGGATGGATGTTAATGTGATATTATTCATAGTGATTAGTTATCAATGAAATAGCACCTCTTAATCTCAACATATTGTCTACTGAATTTTTCAGTTTGGCATGAGAGTCTAAATATTGTATCTGAGGGAAATAGTTTTCTTTGTTCAAATGAACAGATGCATGAATTTAAAAAGCTAATGTAAAATGCTGTGCAAATGATAAAGGCTCAGTATGTATTTGTTGAACAGATAAATGGACTCCTGGGAAACTGGGAAGACTATATCAACTTTTTTTAGAAATAGTCATACAAAGAATGATGAGTTGAAGATTCAAAAACACAAATTTTCATCTTCGTCTCTCTCTTTCTCTTATTTGCTCTCTTACCTTCCTTTCCTGAGAAATTCAGCCATAATATTATTAGGTGCAGCAAAGCAAGAAAGGTAGGCACTGTGGAGTTTGGGGAAGGAGGTGGATGGAAGCTCAAAGTGCAACGTCGGAGTCTAGATGAGCAAAGGCAAGTTCCCAGGAGAGCTGCAAAGGTTAGCTAGGCTTGGGGAGTTACAACAAAAGCAAGGGAGAAAAGAGCATGTATACGCAGAGGAGTAGGCCGGCATGGGATGTCAGAATCTGATCAGTGGAGGTCATGACATTTAGAATGAGTGCCAAAAAAGGGTAGGCAGAGCAACTATGCAACAGGCTGAATCAGTAAGGGATACTCAATAAGAGAGTAAGTAGAGTGAGAAGGGCATTCACATAGCAGGCAAACAGAGCCAACTGCAATGAGGAAAGTAACTGTCAATGCGAGCTACCAGTGCTTAATCATGGTGAGGGGGTCGTGCATGCATGGGGCATCTTTGTATGGGGTGTCAGACACCAAATCTCAAAGGGAGGCACTCTGTTGTGGGATGACAGAACTCAAGTCGGGTGAGGAGGACATCCTGACATGGAGAGCTGAAACCCACATGCAGTGAGGAAAACTGCATTTGGGAGAAGAAACTCAAAAAGAGAAAAACTAGAATGAACCTTGTAATTTGAATCTAAATGGAGTATCTCAGTGTCAAGTCATGGCTTTTAACATATAAAGATAGATGTAGAAATAAATACAGATGTTAACATGAATGTGTATGTGTGTGCGTGGATGCATACATGTACAGTCTAATTATATCCCCTGAGATGGCTTGGGGCATGGAATAAAAATCAGCCCATCTAGTACCTGTACTTTGGTTTCTACTTAGCATTTTTCCCCCAAAACAAAAACAAAACAGAGCTACTTGGAGAAATTGCTGATTCATGGGCTGGGGCTAAGAAAACGTAAAAGAACATAGAATATCTTCTGCCAGAAAGAATGGCAATGCTTAATTTAAAAAAAGGAGAATATTACAAAAGGACACAAAATAATAGAATTTCCCTTCCCAAATCTGGAGCAGTTCGATCATCAAAATAAATTAAGATAGTAATAAAAATAACCCCTTAAATAAATTAGGAAATCACAATCACATATAGATACAAATAAATTGTTGAATAAATTGAAATTTTAATGAAGTATGAAGAATTACATAATTACAATGCTTCTCCCAGAAAAATGTTTATTGATTGTGATGGGGAAGCATACTGTATAGTGGAGAAGCTTGGCAGACAGTAAGTATGTTCATAATGTTAGCAACATGAAGTTCATGAGTAACAGGGCAAATTGACATACTATCCCAACCTACAAGGTGCAATGAGGATACAGCAACATTTGGAATCCTGTTCCTCTGATATCCGTTGTATCTAGTCCTGATGAAACATCAGACAAATGTGATTTGAGGGACATTTTACAAAATAGCCTCTAATCTTCAAAATATCGAGGTCATAAAAATCAAGTTAAAGCCTGAGGAACTCACCCAGACTGAATAAAACTGAAGAGGCAAGCCAACAATGTGCACTGGAACCTTTTGCTCTAAAAGGCATTCCTGAAACATGAGTTCATTGTAGGATCAGATGGTATTTATATTAATTAGCTGATTTGACAGTATATCTTAGTTATATAGGAAAATGTCCGTGGTTCTAAGAAATACAAACTGAAGTAAGGAGAATAATAAGACATCGGATCAGCAAATACTTTGAGGTGGTTTAAAAGAAACTTATTTTTACTGTTCTTCCAATTTTTCTGTAAGATTGAGATTGTTTAAAATAAGATGGACAGCAAAGAAGTTTACTTCTTAAGTAAAACTGCTATTTCTACAACTGAATTTGTGGAAATTCACATGGAAGTATAAATACAAAAGTACAAGTTCATTTATACATACTTTAAAAAATCTCTTTCTATCTTGATAAGGTCAGGCCAACCAACATAAAATGGTTGAGTAGTTGTTAAATGATGTTGCCTTTTCTTTGCTCTGATTTTCCTAAATGGACATATTCGAGTCATTTTTTTTTTATTTAAAGTATTTCATTTATAACTGGTTTTTTTTGTAAAAGTAAATTACATGCATATCTTTCCTCATTCAATTTCCCAGAGGCAACAGCTTTCTAATAGAGCACCTATGTAAATAAACAAAAACACACATACAAATATATGTGTGCATGTATATGCACATGTATCTCATACATGCATTCATAACACAAATATATGTATAATATATAATAAAAATAAATATATACATATATGTATGTGTGCATGTATTTTTTATGCATGCACACATATATATATTTTCCCAAAAAGGATTATATAACATATATTTTTCTGAAACTTGCTATTTGTACTTGTCAGGTAACCACACACATATTTCCCACACTATTTTCTCCCAGATGTTTAATACTTTGTTATACATATGTAATCAGTACAGTTGAAATTATTATTGGGTTTGTTACAAATTTTAACATAACAGATATCCATATCTTAGTGTGTGTGTATGTATGTGTGTGTGTGTATACATATATATATATATGTCTATACATATAAAGTTATTGCCAAACTGATATTCAAGAAGTTTGTACTAATAAAATTCATGCTATGGGACGCCTGGGTGGGTCAGTCGGTTAAGCGTCTGCCTTCGGCTCAGGTCATGATCCCAGTCCCCTGGGATCGAGTCCAGCATCAGGCTCCTAGCCTGCTTCTCCCTCTCCCTCTGCTGCTCCCCCTGCTTGTACCCTTGCTCACTCTCTCTCGCCCACTCTCTCTCTCTCTAACAAATAAATAAATAAAATCTTAAAAAAAAAAAATTCATGCCAACAGTCTAAGAGAAAGTTGGCATGAATCACATCCTCACTATTACTGGCTATTATTAATATTTTATGCCAAACTAATATTTAAGAAATATTATCCATTATAGTAGTTTTCATTTCTTTACTTATGATAACCCTGGACCTCAGAAGCTTTCATTTTTCAATGGTTTTGGCATTATTTAGGGATCATTTTAACTATTGGTTCTGAGAGATTGAAAATAAATGCTTATTTAGCTATTTAGCATAAGCCTGGCATATTTTTTTTAAAGATTTTATTTATTTATTTGACAGAGAGAGAGACAGCGAGAGAGGGAACACAAGCAGAGGAAGTGGGAGAGAGAGAGGCAGGCTTCCCGCCCAGCAGGGAGCCCGACGCGGGGCTCGATCCCAAGACCCTGGGATCATGACCTGAGCCAAAGGCGGACGCTTAACCACTGAGCCACCCAGGCGCCCCAGCCTGACATATTTTTTAAGGGCACATTCGTACGTCACCTTTCTCAGATGTCATGGCCATTGAAAAATGTTATTATCAACCAAATTGAAATATTAATGAAAGCAGATCAGTGTATTGTCTCCTTGTAAAAACAATCAACCACCCTTGACATGTGCATGGAACTCTTCCTTTCAGTCAGTCAACAGTCAACACATATCCACTGAGAGCATAATGGAGATTGGACACTAGTCTGGACACTGGAGGTTTGGCAGTTAACAAAACAGACAAAATTCTTACAGTTACTGAGATTATATTCTACTGAAGAAACTATACATTAATTGTCTCAAAATGTAGCAACAACACATTATAAAGCTTATAAATAAAATTTTCATAAAAGGGAAACATTTGTACAGAATTTTGAATCTTTAAGCCTGTAAGCATTGAAATTCTCTGTTGGAGGGTGATTAGATGAACACTGCTCAATGAAGACATTGTCGATTTGATTCTGATATTTTCATGGACAATAGTTTCTTAAATTTTGATACCATCATTTACTTTACAGCCTAGTATTGCCTTGTTGGAAGCCACTATTTCATTTTCTTTTTCATTGTATAAACTTCTAACCAGATCTATTATGTGCTGACTTTGATTTTGCAATTCTAGGCAGGAAGTCAAAAAGAAGTTGCACTTCCAGGTGCTAGGAAGACGTCCCTGTTTCCTCCATGTATCAGGTTTGGAAATACATTAATTACTATATTATATTAAATGGTAATATGTATTAATTTAATACCAAAGGTAATTTTTCTGAATTTTTTAAATAAAAGTTTTTCCTGATGCTGATTATACAATATTTTGCAATCAAATATTTCCATTTTAGTGTATTCTCATTTTATAGTTTACAGTTTTTCTCTACAAACTAATTTTTTTAAGATGGCGTGAAGTAAATAAATAAAATGCCCCTGAGTTTAATAATTTTCTATTTCTTGCTAACTAGAAAAACTGTCAGTTAAACATTGTATTTCCACAATTGTAACTGCTATAAATAAAGTTTATTGTCCAGCTGTAATTTTTTAGTAAATTCCATTTAATAACATTTGATCACACCAGTATTTTTCCTTCCAACAATAGATTACAAAGGATTAAAGAAATTTTTATTTAGAAAGTGACTTAAAGTTTAGAGATATTTTCATATTTTTTTTAAAGATTTTACTTATGGAGGTACAGGTAGAAATCCATAATGAATTAAAGAAAAGAGATCACTGAATCTGCAAAGATGAATGAAGGGTGCTTAGAGATTGATTAAGTCAGCCATTGATATCTGGACATCTGTAAAGAGAACAGAAAAGCAGTTACTGAGCAGTGATTTAACAGGGCACATTTAGAGGAAACATGCAAGTACATATATATATGTACGTACTTGCATAAATATATGCATGTATACATATATACAAAAATCAAACCAAGTATATACATGTATACATATATACACAAAATATATACATGTATACATATATACAAAGAATCAGAGCTTAATTTCAAAAGAGGGAGCACTGAAAGATAGTTTGAAAAATAGATATAGACCACATTGCGATGGACCCACAACAGACTAATTATTTATACTTTATTTATTGGACAATAGGCCGCTTTTGAAGGTACCTGAGAACTGGAGTACTATTAGGATTGGATTCAGCTGTGAGTAGTAGTTCTAAAATAAGAGTTTCGATAGCAGCTAATTTCTCTCAGTAAAGAATTCTTTGAGGTGGTCAATTCAGGGATGATTTGGTGTTATACCACGTAAAGGACCGAGACCTTTTCTATCTTCTTGCACTGGCATGCTTGGATTTCATTCCCAATGTGACCTCATGATCTTATATGTCTTCTGCCAGTCTGTAGTCCAGTCAGAAGGAAGTCAGAAGCGGGATATGTCATGTCACTAGATTTATACGTACCACTCCTACTTACATTCCATTAGCCAGAATGGAGTCAGTGAGCCACAAGTGCATGCAAAGGAGACTTGGAAATGTATTCGTTTTTCTAGGTGGCCATGTGCCAAGCTAAATATCAAGCAAGCATTTTATTACTAAAGTAGAAAAGGGAGAACACATACTGAGAGCAATTAATGTACTTTCCAACAGTAGATCTATGATCTGAATTCAAAATTAGTGGGATTATATTTTTTTGCTGGATACGAAAGAATCTACATTTGAGGGAATTGTTTGAGAGACATCACATTTTCAAAATGAAAGAAAATATAAAGCTGGGCTGTAAATGTGATAACACAGAATATTTTAAAAGAGTAAAGGATAGAGGGAAAAAATTGTAACATAGTCAACATAGCAGAAATCAGCCTTTAAAAAAGAAGTTAAAGGAGAACCAGAATATTGCTGTGTTTCAAAAGTCAAGAAAGCATTTTACAAAAAGAGTGGTCAACTGTATCCAGTAAGACAGCAATTACCAAATGCATGTGTATTTTTTTAATTAATTGATTGATCTGAGAGAGAGAGAGAGTGCACAAGCAGGAGGGACAGGGAGAGGGAGAAAGAATCTCAAGCAGACTCTGTGCTAAGCCCAGAGCCCAACGTGGGGCTTGATCTCACAACTCTGAGATCACAACCTGAGCCAAAACTGAGTCGGATGCTTACCCGACTGTGCCATCCAGGTGCCCCTAAATGTATGTGGTTTTAGATGAAAATACTGGAATGGACAGTTAAGAATACTGGTAACATTCAACACTCATTGTAGCAAATGGCAAGGACATATTTCATTAAACTGTATAGTTTAAATATTTTAGAAAAAAGGTAGAAAATTTTTTTTATTATTCTTATAAAGGGAAGAAATACAATTGGGTTTTAGCCTCTGAGAATAACATTGCCATGGTCCTTCCCTTCTCCCTCTCTCTCACCTTCTCTCTTTGTCTCTTCTTTTCTCTGCTTTATTGAGGTATACTTTTATTAAATTTGATAATAGTATCTTTTGAAAAGTAGAATGTGTAACGTACTATAAACCTCACCAATTTTAAATGTATGGCTTGATGAATCTTACATATAGTTTTTGTGATATCAGCATAATCAAACTATAGTACATTTTCACCACTTCAGAAATTCTTTGCTAAACATTGTATATAATTCCCATCTCCGTCCGGGAAAACAGTGATTTGCTTTCTGTCACTCTAATTTTCTCATTTCTTGACTTGTATATGCATGTAATCTTCACCAGCCTTTTTTATATAGATTCTGTCTCGTGGCAACTTTTGTAGTTCATTCATCTTGTGAATAACATGTTAATTTTTATTGCTCAGTAGTATTCCATTTTATAAAATTATTCACACATTCACTTGATGGTGGACATTTGGTTTGTTTTCATTCTGGGGCTATTTTAATAAAGCTGATAAAAACACTAACTTTCAAGTGTTTTTATGGACATATCCTTTCAATTCTTTGTGATGAATGCCCAAGAGAGAAATGTGTGAGAGTATTTGGTCCTTATCCTCATCAGCAATTGGTAGAGTGTGATTTTTAGCCATTATATTGAGTGTATAATGTTGTCTCATTATAGCATTAATATGCATATATCTAATAAGTAAAGATATTATGCATATTTTCATGTGTCATTTTTTCTTTTCTTTTGTTTTTTTAATTATTGTTATATCTTCCTTGATAAAATTCAAATAGTTTTACCATTTTTAATTTGGCGGTTTGTTTTGGTATTGAATTTTAATTGTTCAATATATTTTTATATACAAACTCTCGGGTATATTTTTCACAAATACTTAGTTCTTTTAAAGAACAGAAGTTGTGACCTTGATAAACTTGCTTATTAGTTCTAGTAGTTTTTATGATTTATTACATAGAAGATTGTCATTCCCAAACAAATAAAAATCTTCAATTTATATGCTTTATATTTATCTTTATTGCCTTAAAAACACAAGTATTTTTTCCTCAGTAGTATATTTTATTTTTTTTATTTTATTATGTTAATCACCATACATCATTAGTTTTTGATGTAGTGTTCCATGATTCATTGTTTGCGTATAACACCCAGTGCTCCATTCAATACGTGCCCTCTTTAATACCCATCACCAGGCTAACCCATCCCCTGACCCCCCTCCCCTCTAGAACCCTCAGTTTGTTTCTCAGAGTCCATAGTCTCTGTGATTTGGAACTTAAAATAGGAAAATTTATTCTTTCATCATGAAGTATAGTGTAAGCTCTTAGTTTATCAAAGTTGTCATTTTTCAGGTAGAAAAAGATTTCTTCCCCACCTAGTTCACTGAGAAGTTTTGCTGTAACTGATTATTAAATTTTGTCAATTTTTTTTGCGTCTTTTGATAAAATCAAGATTCTTCTACTTTAATCTATTAACATAATGGATTACATTGATTGATTTTCAAATATTAAATCAATCTTATATTCATGCAATAAATCCCACTAAGTTATGATGCATTATTCTTTTTATGTGTAGCTGGATTTAGCTTGCCAATATTTTTTTTTTTAAAGATTTTATTTATTTATTTGAGAGAGAGAGAATGAGAGAGAGTACATGAGAGGGGGGAGGGTCAGAGGGATAAGCAGACTCCTCGCCGAGCAGGGAGCCCGATGCCGGACTCGATCCCGGGACTCCAGGATCATGACCTGAGCCGAAGGCAGTCGCTTAACCAACTGAGCCACCCAGGCGCCCCAAGCTTGCCAATATTTTATTAAAGTTTGTGTTTCCATGTTCATAGAAGTTCTTGGAAAGTAGTTTTATTTTCTGATAAGTTTTGGCTGTTTTGGGTATCAAATAGTGAGGTGGATCAGTTGGAATCTAGTTTTTCATCTTCAATTTGTTGGATGATTGTGTTTGTCATTGATATTTTTTCTTCTTTAAATATTTGGGGGAGGGCGCTTGGGTGGCTCAGTTGTTAAGCGTCTGCCTTTGGCTCAGGTCATGATCCCAGGGTCCTGGGATCGAGTCCCGCATTGGGCTCCCTGCTCGGCAGGAAGCCTGCTTTTCCCTCTCCCACTCCCCCTGCTTGTGTTCCTGCTCTCGCTATCTCTCTCTCTGTCAAATAAATAAATAAAATCTTTAAAAATAAATAAATATTTGGTGGAATTCACCAGTGAAAATAACTGATCATGAAGTTTTCTTTGTGAGGTTTTTAATTAAAATTTTATTTGTCAATAAATAAATAAATATATATATATATTTTTTGTCAATAGATATAGGCCACTTCAAGTCATCTCTTCTTGAGTGAGCTGTGGTAGTTTGTGTAGTTCAAGGAATTTGACCACTTCATCTCAGTCATTCATAATAAAGTTTTTGAATAGAATTGCTCATAATAATTCCTTATTACCTTTCTAATGTCTATAGGATCTGCCATGATCTTTTTCATTCTTGATATCAATAATTTTTATCTTCTCTTATTTTATCTTGATAATTCTGCTAAAGATTTTTAAAATTTAATTATCTTTTCGAAGAAACAGCTTTTGTCTTCATTGGTTTTACTATTTTTTTTAAATGTTTTCTGTTTCATTATTTTCTTCCTTTGGTTATTTATATTTTCTTTCCTCTTCTTTTATTAGTTTTTTTTTTCAGATAAAAGCAGGTATCTTTTATTTTAGGATGTTCTTCCCTTTTAATGTGAGTGTTTATTTCTCTACATTTGTCTTCAAGTACTGCCTTAGCTACATGCCATAAATTTTTATGTTTGGTGTTTTCATTTTTATTCAGTTCAAAATATTTTTCAATTTTCTCTTTGATGGGTATCTCACATTGTGGATTTTACATTGTTGAATGCTTCATTTTGTTGAATTGTATAAAATACTTATGAATTTTGACTGGCATACTACTATGCAGTTTGAGGATTGTTTTGTCCCTTTAGAGGCTTTTGGAAGACTTTTTTCAATGGCAGATCCAGAATAGTCTTTAGTCTAGGGCCACTTTGGTCTGTCTACAAAGCTCTGACCTTTATGAGGTCTCTACCCAATCCCTGTGTGATACAGGTCTCCAGTTTTAGGGACCTAACCTCCAGCCCCATTTGGCCAACAACTTTGCAGTGGTTCTATCCTGTCATTTCACATATATACCTATCAGCATCCAAGGCTTAGGCAGGCCTCCACAAATCTCCAGTGCTCTCTCTCTCCCTCTTTGTGTAGCTCCCTCCTCTTCAGCCCTCGTGTTAAGAATTCTGACAGGTCCAGCCTCTCCAAACTGACTTTAATTTAGCAAGCCCCCCCAGGCTATTGTAATTTCCTATCCCTGAGTTCTAACTCTGAGACTAATACGGATGAAATAATAGGGCTCACTTCATTGTTTCCTTTTTGTCAGGGATGACAGCTCTTCACTGCCTGTTGTCCAATGTCTGAAAATGTTTGCTTAAGTTTTTGTTTGTTTGTTTGTTTTGTTTTGTTTTCTCCATTTCCTTGTGGCCAATTGGCAGGTTTTATCACAGTTAATCCTTAATGGGCAGAACTAAAAGTCATTCTCTCACTCCCTCTCTGTCATTTTGCCTCTTTTTCTCTCTTGCTTCCTTCCCATTGTCATTCGAGAAGCGGATGGACGTTTATGGGGAGAAGAAAAAGGATTTAGTTGATCATAGCACTAAGATGAAAATTTATAATGTAATTGTTATAGTGACACCATAGGAGAATTGGGAGAGGATGAGAGAGTAACAATTTCTGTAACTGTAATTTCTTTAGCACTCAATATGTGGGAGGTCAGCTAATGTAATACACATCAACTAGTTTTCAAACACAGCATCGAGGAAAACACAGACCTATTTACAAATCACTAGAAAATTCTTAGGCACATAAAAGCATAATTTTAACTATGTTGTAAATATATATGGATTTGAATTAAGGAAAAAAAGACAGTTTGGTTAAAGCAGGGGTGCCAGCAAGTGATTATGATGAATCTTTTCCATTTCCTTCCAGTGATTAGTGTTTAATCCTTCTAATTTCAGTGAGTTTCTCAAGCCAATTCCACTGGCATCAGCAGCCTCTGTCTCAATCTAAAATGTGAAAGGCTATGTCGCAATAAATAGATTTGTGCATTCCACATAATGCCAACTTTATTAGCAGTTTGGCTTTCACGGAGTGTGCTATATTAATCACATTCCACAAGTGTACAAGCCTGTCAGTTGTTTCTCTGTGCTGATTGGTAAGCCTTTAGTGCCAAAGCCACTGGCTGAGTAAGCTGAAGGATAAATCCATGAGGGTTTATTATTATTAAAGGCTCAAAGCAGAGAAGCAACATAAAGACTGTCCGTAGCAGAGAGTGGTGGATACTCACAGATGTACACATAATGTAATGTTATATAAAACATTAAAATTTCATTGATTAGTCAAATATTAATATATATTATTGTAGACTCAGGAAAAGAATGGACTTTTCTTGAGAAATAGAGTTTTTTAACTCAAAAAACTTTTAAATTTGTGTTGGGACAGGTAAAGCAAACTCATGGTTAAAGATTGTTTAAAATGTGAACTCAAACAAGGGTGAGTCAGAGTGAGCCTGCCAACTAGAGATTAGCTCGTTGGATCTTTTAAAAATGTGACAAAGAAGCAGACTTATGCATAGAAGATAAAATTTTAAAATCATTTAATTCACACACTTAACTGATCCTCTGAAAGATTTGTATCTGTATATTGATAACCATTTTGCACTAATAAAAAGACAGAAATGTAGAGGCTGCTTTTAGACAACAGGCTTGAGCAATGGAAACTTTATCAAGGTAAAAGGCCCTAATATCCATAAGCCCTAACTGACCAATGGGCTACACACAAGCAGCCACAGTTACCAAAAAAGGGAAAATTCCATAGGTCGCCTTATGTCTTCACCCTCCCCATTTAAAAAGCCCCAACCTACTGCCTCCTTGGAGACAGTCTCTCCTTTCTGCCCCCAACCCTGTGTTGTGTATTCAATACCCACAGCCTTGTGGCAGACAGTCTCTCCTCTGCTGTCCTGCCAGGTGTGTTCAATAAACTTCTGTCTCCTCTGTTCTGCCTTGGGTGAATCCTTTCACCACCTACACCACCAGCTTCCACCCAGTCATCACCCCACATTTGGAGGTCCCCATCCAATCGGAAGAGACACCACAAAACAGTGAGACAATGGTATTGTGGTAAGCAGAATAATGATCCTTCAAGTATATCTACATTCTAATCACTGGAGCCTGTAATTATGTTTCCTTACATGCAAAAGGGAATTTATGGATATGATTAAGTTAATGACATTTAGATGGGGAGATTATCCTGAGTTACCCTGGAAGGTGCAATTTAATCACAAAGGCCCTTAATAGTAGAAGAGGGAGGTAGAAAATCAGAGAAAAAGCAGCATGAGAATTTCTCAACCTAATATTGCTGACTTTGAAATGGGGGAATGAGACCATGAGTCAAGGAAAGTAGGCAGCCTTTAGAAGTTGGAAAATGCAAGGAAATTGATTTTTTCCTCAAGTTTCCAGGAAGGAATGTAATCTACTGGTATCTAGATCTTAGCCCAAGGAAATGTCTGTTGGACTTCTGATGTACAGAACTGTAAGATAATAAATTTGTGCTTTTTTAAGTCACCAAGTTTATGGTTATGTGTTATAGCAGCCATAGAATATTTAGCATGACCATAACCAAGGAAGGTAAAACAAATGGTCTATCAGTGCAATTGATACATTAGTGTAATTCAAGAAAACTTTTAGTTCCCAGGAAATTTAAGCTTTTGTTATTTATATCCTTTGAAATTTATATAGGGATGGTATGTTAGTCAATGCTATTATAGTAACAAATGGCCCCAATATCTCAGTAGTTTTCAACAGAAAGTCGTATGTGTTGTTCACCTTAAATGTAGGCTGTAGGTGAGCTATGGCTCTAACCAGGTAGCAACTCTGGGTCTTCTTATTCATGGAGGCAGGGAAAGTGAAGCTCTATATATAGGAATGCCCACCCCATGGCAGATATGAAGAGCAAGAGAGCAGGCATAAAATTAACACTACGTCTGAAACTAATGATATACTATATGTTGGCTAATTGAATTTAAACAAAATTTAAAAATTTAAAAAACAATATAATGATTACCTATATTTATCATTTCATTAGGAGTTTGCAAAGCCTAATTATTATTTTATAGATATTTAGTAGATAATATAATTTCATAAGGAGAAAATTTTTCTCATCAACTAGATAAACAAGAATAGGAAGTTAAACGCTTTTTCTCTTTGTTTACAAAATTTCAGAGTAATGAGTATGTTTCCCTAACATCTTCAAAAGGTGATTACTTAACAATATCTTTCTGATCTCATGGCTTTTAATCCATTTCGTATGTTTTAACATTTGAGTACTAGTTATTGGTGCCAAAATTGTGACCTTTTCTTCACATTCAATAAGAGCCTCTTCTAATGGACTTTTGAATCTGTTTCATATAATTTTAACAATTTTTGATAGTTTATATGCATAAAATGTATGCATATTTTCAAAATAACAATACCAGTAATATTAAGAAAATTGATAACTTATAGTGTTTTTTTCAGATTTTTAGGTCCTTACAAAGGCATTTTCTTTTATTAAACCTAAATTAGTGTGCACTGATTTACAAAGTACTCTAGGTATGAGCAAATTACTATTTCAACATCACTTGAAATAGTTTCTCTTAATATAGTAATGTTCCCCATTATATCAATCCATTTGTTTCCTTTGCTATGTAAATTGTTTTTATTCTTCTTAAATTATTTTTTGTAATTATATTAAGCATTTACACATTTTCAAAATAAAATATGTGAAATAAATTATTATAGAAATATTATATCACTTCAACTATTTCAGAAAATTTCAATGTTTTTTTAAGATTTTACTTATTTATTTTAGAGAGAAAGCAGAGGAAGGGAGAGAGGGAGAGGGAGAGAATCTCAGGCAGACTCCATGCTGAGCGCAGAGCCCGTTGTAGGACTTGATCTCAGAACCCTGAGATCATGACCTGAGCCAAACCAACAGTCAGAAGCTTAGCCAACTGAGCCACCCAGGTGCCCCATCAACGTATTTTAGTATAAAATTTTAATTCATCTATTCATTTGCAATTTATCATTCTGTAATTACCCTTTAAATCTGAAATAATGCCATTGCACTGAAATATAGTTGTCTATTAACCTCTTTGATGTTCACAGGTATAACTTTCTTCACTTATAGTACCTTTAAATGCATTCTTCCCATTTGCTACTTCCATCTTCAAAAATTTAATAAACTTTTATTTTTTTTATTTTTTTTTAAAGATTTTATTTATTTATTTGACAGAGAAAGACACAGCGAGAGAGGGAACACAAACGGGGAGTGGGAGAGGGAGAAGCAGACTCCCTGCTGAGCAGGGAGCCCGATGCGGGACTCGATCCTGGGACTCCAGGATCATGACCTGAGCCGAAGGCAGTCGCTTAACCAACTGAGCCACCCAGGCGCCCTAAACTTTTATTTTTAAAAAATTTCTTCACCCATTCCCTCATCCTATGAATGACTGTCATCATATCTTTTCCTTACACATACTTTGTAAGAGTTGCATTACAATAGCATTACTTTTGCTTTAGTCAGTTACCTTCTAAGAGAGTAATGGTAAAACAGTCTATATGGTTTATATTTCCTTATCATTCCTCATTCTCTTCACTCCTTTTGTAAAAGCTAATTTCCATTTTGTATCTTTCCACTTCAGCCTACACAACAACCTTCAGCATTTGCTCTTGTAGACATGCCAGCAGCAAATTCTCTCAAGTTTTATTTGTCTTAAAGTATCTTTATTTCAGCTTAATATTTAAGGATATTCTTAGTGGATATTCTGGGTTGTTTTGTTTCTGTTTTTGCTTTTGTTTTGCACTTTAGAAATGCCATTTAGTGATGCTTTCATCTCCAAAAGTCTCTAATGAGATATCAACTGTCATTCATATTATTATTTCTATATAGGTAATGTGTTTTCTCCCTTTTGGCACATTTCAGGATTTCCTCCCTGTCCTTGATTTTCAGAAGTTTCATTAGACTGTGCTTAGATGTATTTAATTTTTTATTGTGCTTTGATGTTGTTGACCTTCTTGAATTGCACTTCACCTATCCCCATTTTGTTTCTTATATCCCCTTCTGGTATTTCAGTCATACGTTAGATAATTATCCAATTATCCTTGGTTACAGCAGTTATTTACTATTCCTAGAATGTAACTTAGGGATAATTTTAACCAGAACACAGACATGCTAATACAACCTGAGAAAAACGTATATAAACTTGATGATGCCAAATAACTGTAAACCTGTCTCAAAAAAGGATTTGTCTCAAGATTTTCTTTGCATGATTGTATACTTAATATACAATATATCTGTGTAACAAACACATGCCCACAAACATTTCATTCCACAGGAGGCTATAAATTCAGAAGTCTCCCCTACTCTCTTCCAAAGTTCTTCGAGGAATTAAACTCTTACTTTATATTAGGGATCTCTCTATTCAAATTTAAGGTACCCTCAGTAAGCCAATGTTTATTTATCATAATTAGCAAAGTTTAACTTTGCTGGTTTCATTTTGGAGATCTTTGACACCTTAAGAAACTGTCTTCCCCTTAAATATTTTAATGAATCAAAATATAGGAGATTATTTATTATAATTTCTTAAAGGCTATAATTTCTTTGAATATACATCTGTTTTCAAACTCTGTGTCAGGCATTTTAGATAAGTTAAATGTATGAGCTCTGATTATTTTATACCTTATTTTATACATGTATATTTATTATACATTATTATACATTTATACATTTATACATTATTTTATACATATTTTATACATCAGAAAACTGAATCCAAAAAAATAAGTAACTTTCAAAGCTAGATAACTAACAAATAAAGGAACTGGGATATGATTTCAAGTCTTTTTTATGGTAGGGTTTCCAATCTTACTAAAACAATACAGTGCCCTTGGGGAGTAAGGAATTAAAGCAGCTGGCTTGGAATCCATTTCTTTCCAATTATGGGAGGGGTGGTGCTATTGGGGAAACAAAGAAGGGTTCCAGTCTAATGGATATTAGTAAACATGTAAACATGCTAATAACTCACCTCCTGCTGGACTAATGGTATTTGTTAGAAGAAGAATCCTTATCTGTTGAAACCTCTTAATAGAATATTCCTGGCTTAGAATTACTTATGATAAATAATCCTAGCATTTATGGATTTATAAGGTATGATTCTTCAGAAAATTTCAAGGGAGGTATATAAAAACCTGGGTATAAAAATGAGGTATTTCATTACTTAAAAGCTCCCTATGGTGTGTTAGAGATCTTACCTACTACTGTGGGCTACAGAGCAAGTCTGATGGAAGAAGAAAACATAAAGTCATGTTGTACAACCTACACTTCCCTTTACTTTTCCACTACCTCTTGGTTCTTCATGTCATTGAAATTGTTAGTGAAGATGTATATACTAAATAAGAATTTTGATTCATATTTGTCTTACTTGGCAGTTTAATTATTTGTTAATATCTCACCTTATACGGCAAAAGGGACTTTGCAGACATAGTTAAGGATGGTAGGATGGGGAGATTATTCTGCATTGTCAGCAGGGTGGTGGTGAGAAAGGGAAACCAAAGGGAACCCCATGAGAGAAAAAACTGTTTTTGCTTCTTCTCCAGCTTCTATTCTTGGAGAGGACCTGCACCCCCACACCACTGTACATATGCCTTGTAATGCAAATAGCATATGTCCTCCTTGTAAGGGACAAAGAGTTAATCATATCTTTGGGGGCTTCCAACATAATATCTAAGGAATAACTGGGCAGAGCCATCATGTGTCTATTCCAGACCACTGGGGCTAGATATCTCCATGCCATGACCCCTGGTTTCATGGAATGAGTGACCTATGAAGGACATCGAGACCTGTCCTTGTTATGACCAGTTCCTGGATGCCTGAAAGGACTTGTGCACCAGACCACAATCACCAATAAAGACATCAGACCCCAAGCAAAGACTAGACTCATGTTCTTTTCCTTTCTGAGTCTCCGGGATGCTTGGTCTGTATCTCTCTCTGTCTCTCTCTCTCTGTGTATATTCAGTAAACTCTGCTTTTACCTCCTGCTGGCACATGTTTGATTTCCATCCCATGTGAAGCCAAGGACCCTCTTGGCTGGTCCTGTGGGACCACCCTTTGGGTCCTCAGACTGGCCTGCCCCCATAAGTGGTGGGGGTGGGAGGGCAACATAATCACAAGGGTGATAAGAGGGAGGCAGGAATATTACAAAGAAGGTATCACCAGGAAAGCAGAGTCTATGATGCAATGGCAGGCTGAGAAGATGGAAAGTGCCAGAAACCAAGGAATGAGGCAGCTTCTAGAAGCTGAAGAAAGACAAAAAAACCACAAAATTTTCTCTAGAGCCTCAGAAGGAACAGAGCCTCGACAAGGCCTTAACAGCCTCCAGAATTATAAGCTAAGAAATTTGTGCTATTTTAAGCCATTATATTTGTGATCATTTTTTATATCAGCAATCAGAAACTAATGCAGGTACTAATGCAGATACATGTTGCCTTTGATAATTACATAGATATTAACTAAGTCCATTTTTCTTCCAGTTTTCATTGGCCATGCTAAGTGAAAATTTGGAATTCCTGAGCCCTCCTCAGTAGTAAACATTAGGCACTACAGAGTTTTAAGAGGATAACAAGAGAAATGGCTTAGGTAGGAGTTTGATTTTCATGAAATCCCTTTATAATGCTCTTTCCTATAAATACATAAACGAGATGCTTTCTGGGGGTTAATAGTAGACTATCAAAGATTAAACAATATGGTTCTTCTTATTGCTTCAGCTATACTTGATGGGTAAAAATCTATATAGGAAGAACAATAGGTCAAGGAGAAGTGATGTGTCATCAAGGACCCTCTTTTTCATTCTAATTTAGGAGCATAGCCAAGCACAATTTGCATTTTCATGGAATGGAAATCAGTCGATGATATGGCATTCTCAGCTCAAAAAGAGTTCAGAACCTTAGTTGCTCGTAAGTCAAAGGTAAGCTGGTTGATGAATCCAGCTAAAATCAATTGCCCAATCCAATCTGTGAACTTTTTGGGAATTATGTGGACTAGATCAACTGGACATATTTTTCAAATTGTGAGAATACATTGTTCTGTTTTATAGATCCTGCCAATAACCAGGAAGCTCAGATACTACTCAGGTTATTCAGGTTCTAGAGAAATCATATTCTTCAAATAAGAATCCTCTTCAAGTTCTATTCAAAGTGAAAAGAAAAAAATCTGACAAAAAAAATTAAAAAGAAAAAAGCCTTTTTAGGGGTCCTGAAGAGAAATAGCATTAAAAGATTTATGGAGAGTAGGCCCAGGGAGTCCAACAAATCTTTATGATCCACCTGGTTAGTTGATATAGAATTATCTGCAACTGGAATACTGCAGGGCAGAGTCTTTGGCATAAATTGAAATAGGGTACTCAGTGAATGCCTCTTGGTATTTTTCAAAGTTGCCTGAGGAAACTGCTATTAACAGCCCAAACGAGACAATTGTTAGATTTTTATTGGGTGTCAGTCAAAACAAAATTTATAAATGGGTTATTGTAGATTTTTACCAGTAGCCCCAGAGAATGATAAGTGAGTGTTAACTGGAATAAGTAAGTGCTCCTCTAGAGTTCACTAATCTTGTCTGGAGCAACTCCATGAATACAAGTAAAGATTCAGAATACAGAATTATCTGTCAATTCAACAACCTACTTGGAAATTTTCTCCTGATCCAGGTATGCATTTTACTGCTAAGAAAATACAGACATGAATAGGGAAACAAACCTACCATATGCCTTATCAACCTCAGAGCAGTGAAACTATAATAGACGTTTGAAACTCTTGTTGCCCAAGGGAAAGTTTCTAGGATTAAGAGGTAGCAAATGGAGGTGGCCAAAAAAATATATAATTCCACAACCTTACATCTTTCTAACCTAACAAAATTTGTATTTGTCTGGGCTCATCCAATTGCTCTAGGATCAAGTTGAATTTATATTTATTAAGAAAGCTGAAATCAATGCTCAAGACACAATATTGATTACATTGAACTGACCAGTTTAAATTCCTAAAGGTACTTTGGGTGAGTGATATCATCACTTCCTGAAGCCCCATGAAAGCAGGTTCATTACCAAATGTCTGTTTGGTGTTGTTCTGTCTATCTATCATCTATCTATCTATCTATCTATCTATCTATCTATCTATCTTCACCAGATCTGTCGTAAATACTACATATGCTGAAATAGAAACCCCAGTTGTGGGTTAAATTGCCTCAGCTAAAATAGGTAATAAATGTGAAAAAATTAATAGAACATACAGATGAGAAAGATTGTCACAAGTGGATTTAAATCCAAAAAAAGAATGCAGTCACACTATTTCCATGTTAGCATTTTAGAGTGAGATAATAAACTCATTTCTCTCTTAGATATAGTATTGACAACCAATGTTGGGAGAAACCCTGGATGGATTTTATCTGGTAGAAGAAGACTGGATTTTCACTATCTTCAAATACTCTTTAAAGGTTCTATCCAGTGAATCTGAGGAAAGATATGACATAACACACTCTGACTAGTCAAGTTAATGGGATAAAGTGGAGGATGCTACAGAGTAGAACCTCTTCATCCTTAAGGCCAGCAATAAAGAAAAAATGTTGTTAAACAGTTGGCTGGGTATGGTAGAAGGCAGATTGAAACTGCCTGCCCAGTATATCACAGTTTACTATGATCCTTTGAATAAGTCAAATGTGAATTTGCATAAAATTTATTTAAAGAAGATGGAAATGGAACTTGGACATCCTCAAAGATGTTAGATATGGATGTGATTATGTAGTCTGATAGTATAGGTCTCTCCCCTCAGAAGTACACGGAAGACTTTTATGCAAAGACTATTTTTTTTAAAGATTTTTTTTTCCTTAAGTGATCTCTACACCCAACAGGGAGCTGGAAGTTACAACGCCAAGATCAAGAGTTACATGCCCTACTGACTGAGCCAGCCAGGTGCCCCGGGAAGACTTTTAGTACACCCAGATGAAGCTGTATTCAGAGGTAGAATATACCAAATAGACAGTTTTGTTGGGTACCCAGTATTTGGTTGTTCAGATCATTTCCCCAAATTTTACAAATTCATAAATCTACAATGGAACAAAATATGTGATAGCTTGATCACCACTTACTTCAAATGGGCCCAAATGTTTGGTAGAGATATTAGGAGTTGGTCATGGTATACTAAGTGAGGCTGAAAAAATATTACTAGAGGCTTTTTGTCTCAAAGACTTTTCAATCCAAACAGGGTCATCAGAAAGAACTCTCTTCCAGAATGGAGAGACAGCACAATTCTAATTGAATGGGATGATCAATAAAGACTGTATTCATATTTGTTAGGAATTCTGGGAGTAGCTCCTAACCTCTGAGGAAAAACTGTTAGATACTGGGATTACAAAAAAATCTGAAGTTTGCAAAGTTCTGTGGTCAGGACCTTAGAGAGCCAAGTCAAAGGCATATAGCTATGGGATAACTTTGGTAAGATTAAATTATGGTAGGTCATCATTGGATAGTGTGGCTTTCATTGTTTTCTAATGATCCAAGTGCCACAGATAAGAATGATTTCCATCTTCCCTTTCTTGTTCATTTGAGCCTGTCTATAATGTATATCCTAGACCCTGTGGTGCAACAGGTTAGGAATGAAAGAAAAAGGAACAACACTGTGTTTCCTTATGGGGGGTAGATGGGCAACACTATATAGTGACACATAGAATCTGGTATCTGTTAAAACCCATACAGTATTATTTGCAAGATAGTTATGTCCACATAATATACAGATTTGACTGGAAAAATCTCTAGTCAACATCCCGGTCATTTCTAATATGGAAAAAAGTTACTTTGGTTGGGAAATGATGGAATATGTTACTATCATCTTAATTTACACACAGAATGAAAAATATGATTTTAATCTCTTTGCTATAGCAACCTGGTAACAAAAAGTTTCTTTTACTTGAAAACCTGATTTATACATAACATGATTCCAGAATGAGAAAATAATTTGGGAAGCTGAGATGGAGTCTTGAATTGATATAATACCTATGGAAACCAATTGAAGTTAATTTGGCTAAATTTAGGAAGTTTACATAATCAGATGCCTCCAGTGTTTATAAATGTTCAATAATTAAGATAAAAGAGAATAAACAGTAATTCAGCTGATTAAAGAATATCAGTACACCTATGAAGAGATATAAGTAACAATTCAAATGTTTTATAGAGGAAATTCCTACACTTCATTGGAAAACAAATACTGGTGATCACCCACCAGGGTACTAATG
The DNA here is from genome assembly GCF_002201575.2 of Neomonachus schauinslandi. NCBI lineage: Eukaryota > Metazoa > Chordata > Mammalia > Carnivora > Phocidae > Neomonachus > Neomonachus schauinslandi. The sequence continues at coordinate 57,380,270 of NC_058404.1, forward strand.
GGCTTATGCTATTATTTACTGCCGTTATAGGAAGGGTGCTCCCAGAGGACCAAAAGAAGGAAAATGATCCAGTCTAATCTGACTGACATCATAAATGAACTTAAGGATTTTATGATATCCTTATTTATGGAAGGCTCTTAACAGAGTATTTCTGATCAAAGATTGTGGAAAGTAAATAAACCCAGAATCTATAGTTTTGTTAGTATTAACTTGAAAAATGTCACATACACAGCTGTATAAAACGGAGATATCTATAAGATAATCATTCTCCACTAGATGAGGTGAAGTTATATGCCATGTATCTTATTAGAAACATTGTGTATTGGGGGGTAAGAAAGGCCTTTCTGCTGTGGGAATGAAGAATCTGAAACTCATATATAATGATCACTTTCTGCTTTATGTGAGCTGTTCCATTGCCTGTATCATGGAAACTAGTTGTAAAATTTGAATAATGGTGAAGATCTCTGATCATATGAATCTAACTTGACAATCATATTGCTGTGGATTGAGTTGTGTCTCTCCTCCAAATCCATATATTGAAGCCCTACCCCCCGTGTGGTAGTATTTGGAGATGGGGCCATTGGGAGGTAACAAGGGTTAGATGAAGTCATGAGGGTGGGGTGCCCTTGATGGGATTAGTGCTTTTATATGAAGATATCACCAGAGAGTGTGTTGTCTCTTTTCCTGCCATCTGAGGATATAGCAGCAGGAAAGTGGCTTTCTACAAGCCAGGAAGAGACCTCTCAACAGGAACCAAATCTGGCACCTTGATATTGGACTTCCTAGTCTCCAGAACTGTGAGAAAATAAATTTCTGTTTTTAAACAACTCAATTTACGGTATTTTGTTACTGCAGCTGGAGCCAACCAAGACACATGTTTTTTGTTAGCTCAGTAGCATCAAATCTGTGGGTCCTTTATGAGTTTATGAAAATTCTTAGCTTTTATGTATCTTTTACACTCTTTTGTTTTTCTTTTTGTTTGTTTGTTTGCATACTTTTCATCTCCCCATACTGCAATGTGGAAACAGTATCTGACCTATCATTAAGTTCACTATTTAGTTTTTTTCAGCTATGCCTAATCTGCTGTTAACCATATCCAAGATTATTAACTTTAGTTATTATAATTGTCACTTTAGAATTTTTATTTTTTCTTTTTTATTATATCTAGTTTTCTGTTGGAATTTTGATCTTCTTATTTAATTCCCTCAACATATTAATCATTATATGAAATTTCATGTGTGATAAAATCAATATCCACATATCCTGTATTTATTTTAGTTTTCTGTTTTTCCTCTTGGTTTTCACTAAGTTAGCATCTTCTTATGTGTGTGGTTACATTTAATCGAGTGCCAACATTACATTTAAAGAAATTGGCATAATTTGAGGTCCTGGATATGTGTTTTGTTTTGTTTTGTTTTGTTTTTATCTGGCAAGAACAAACTAGGAAAGATTAATTTAATTGATTAGGAAATGAAATTATTTGAATTTGTGTTATTTGAGGTCATATTACTCCTAGGAAGACTTATTATGCATAAGCTGCTATACCAAAGTACCATAGGCTGGGTGGTTTAAACAACAGACATTTATTTCTCACAGTTCTGGAGGCTGAGAAGTCCATGATAAAGTGCCAGCAGATCTAGTTCCTGATGAGGGACCTCTTCCTGGCTTGAAGATGGCTGCCATTTCACTGTGTGCTCACATGACCCCCTCTTTATGTGCATGCAGAGAGAGAGAGAGCTCTGTTGTCTCCTTTTATTATAAGGTACTAACACCATCATGAGGGCCCTATCCTCATTACTTCATTTAAACTTAATTATTTCCCAAAAGGCCCATCTCCAAATACCATCACATTTGGATTTAGAGCTTTAACATGAATTTCGGGGGATATAATTCAGTCCGTGGCATAGGATGTACATTCAAAATCCTGGGTTGCTTACAAAACTTTCTAACTTTTTACAATTTCTTAAAGTTAATTTTTGTCCCTTTAGCTTAGTCTCTCATTTTCCCAACTGTGTCTTTTGTTTTAAATAATATTGACTCAGGGCACCTGGGTGGCTCATTCAATTAAGGGTTAAGCATTGGACTCCATTTCGACTCAGGTCATGATTTCAGGATTGTGAGATTGAGCCCTGCATGGGGCTCCACACTGGGCATGGAGTCTCCTTAAGATTCTCTCTCTCCTTCTGCCCCCTTCCCTCCACCACTTGCTCTCTCTTTATCTCTCTCAAAAAATAAAAATAAGTAAAAAATTTAAAAAAATACTGACTCAAGGGAAAAGTTTAACAAATGTCCGGTTCATATATCGTAGCTTCTTTTATCTTTATCTCTTTTCTAAAAACCTCTAAGCATTGGATCCTTTTTCAGTCAGAAGTGTGATAAGGAGCATAGTGGGAGTGAGCTGCCATTTTATACAGAGTAAACAAGTTAGACTACCACACAACATCTGCCAGGTACTACTTTGTTTTGCTTCCCATGTATTATGTCATTATTTCACTTTTAATAATATTTACTACAACTCTATTTGGTGGGATAGTTGTTATTTCTATATTGTAATTGATGAGACGGTGACTAAGAAATTTTATTATTTTTTAAAGATTTTATTTATTTGAGAGAGAGAATGCACACGAGAGAGAGAGAGAGAGAGAGAGCACGAGGCAGGGGAGGAGGAGCAGAGGGAGAAGCAGACCCCCAACTGAGCAGGGAGCCCGAAGCAAGACTCCTCCCAGGACCCTGAGATCATGACCTGAGCTGAAGGCAGACGCTTAACCGCCTGAGCCACCCAGGTGCCCCTAGTGACTAAGAAATTTTAAATAATTTTCCCAAAGTTGCATATTATTAAACAACAAATTTAGCACAGACTTCCCTACTACAAAAAGCCTCCCATTGAACTAAAACTTAAAGATCCAATGAACTATGACATAAAATCAGTATACTATGTTGAGCATTAACTTAATATGTTTTATAGAGATTTTCCTAATTTCATTGATAACTTTGAAAACCCAGCAACAAGAAAAAAAGTATTTAAATTCACATCTTATAAATATGCCTCTCAAATTTCAAGCTTAAAATTCATTCTTTATCTTAGTAAGAGAATTACCTTTTGATTTTTTTTATCATATGCTATTGGTATAGTATTCAATACCAATAATGAAAAATGAGGACCTTTACTTAGAAAAAAGTAAAAACTACTGAAATATTAGTCTTATTAATGCCTAATTCTGTTTTATCTCATCTCCATTTCTTTTGAGTGTTTTTGGATTTTTTTTTAATACTTGTTCCCACTTTCCTTCTTTTTAACTTCAACTTTAAAAAATTATCCTGTAATCAATTAAAATCCTCTTTAATCTCACACTGACTGTGACAGGAAAGTAAAGTGTTTTATAAACTAATTAAATGAGTAACAAGACATGTCTGAAAAAATGATTGTTGCTGAAAAGCATTATATAGCTAGAAGCAAACCTTAGGTGTGAATTAATTAACAATGATATATGTGATTAGGATAAATAGCTATGTATTTTCTTTGAAAAAGTATTTACTCCACTTAATATGTCTGAAATAGTATATTTCACTCTGAAAATTCTCCATTTGTTATCAGTGTACTAAAATATTAAAACTTCTAGTAATGGTAAATAGAATTCCATAAATTCAAATAGAAACAGAAACTTTTGGCTGTAGTTTTCAATGCACATAGAAATTAACTTTTCCCTAAGAAAATACAAGTCTATTTGTTACCCAACTGAAAGAAATAGTTCATTTCATAGTAGGTGTGAAGTACATTAATTGTACTTCCATTCAGTCCAGTTGGAAGAGATTTTCTCATTTGGTCCAATAAACTTACTGTTAATTATATCTATTCTTAAATGCCAAAGAACCTGTGTTGACAGTTTGTATTTTTCCATGCAAAGCCCAGGCAAAAAGTATCTCAGGAGTGTCAGATGATGATAATATGAGAGTATCATAAGTAAATTACCAAAAGAGAAAATTTTAGGGGCAGCTAGGTGGTGCAGTCAGCTAAGCATTTGCTTTTGGCTCAGTTTGTGATCTGGGGTACCTGGGATTGAACCCCATGTCAGGCTCCTTGCTTAGCGGGGAGCCTGCTTCTCCCTCTCCCTCTGCTCCTCCCCCCTGCTTATTCTCTCTCTCTCTCTTTCTCAAATAAATAAAATCTTTTAAAAAAGAGAAAATTTTAAATATAAAGTAAATAGGTAAATTTTAATGCCTAGGAATGATGAAATGTCCAGTTGCTATTTGTCTAATATAGGTGTTCAGTCCCTGATACCATCATTTTCACAGTGTCTTTCTGTGGCAAAGATAAATGCCAATTCCCCATTCTCCCAGAAGTCATTTATTTTCATAATCCTGCACATTACAGACATCATGAAATATATTTTTATATTTCCTCTAGCAAAAATATGTTATTTGAATTTTCCCACAATGCTTTGTTTTTATTTTTAATAAACAAATACCACATATTTTGATGCTATAATTGCTGTTACATGTCTAATCTTGTTGAGGAAACAAAATAATGACTGATGCTTCCTTCAAATGAATATTTTTTTATAACAGGACACAGAAACAAAATTTCTGAACAATTTATTTTCTAAGCATGATTAAAATTAAAATTTTATTATATGACAGGGGTGCCTGGGTGGTTTAGTCAGTTAAGTGTCCGATTCTTGATTTCAGCTCTGGTCAGGATCTCAGGATCCTCTGGACCTGCACTCAGTGAAGAGTCTGCTTCTCACTCTCCCTCTGCCCCTCCCCCTAATCTCTGTCTCTCTCTCTCTCTCATAAATAAATAAAGAAATCTTTTTAAAAATTTATTATATGACAGATATTATGTAAAAGAAATACATTTCATCAATAATTAAGCTCCCACTATTATTAATCAATTAATGCTCTCAAACACAGCTGATTTTGACTCCTTAGTAACATATTTTCAGTACTCTATTAATATGTTATATGAGGTGAGAAGGGAAAACAAAATCATTTATCTTCATATTCAGTTATCATGATTATTAATAATTCCTTATCTTGATTCATGTTCATCTTGAATCAAAATACAAATTTTAAATGGAATCGAGTCTTTTTAAAATCTGTATTTTGGTTCAAGATGAACATGAATCAAGATTAAGGAATTATTAAACTAAAGTCAAAATTTTCAAATTACAATTGTCACTTATTTTTCTTCATTCAAATTCAAGGTAAGATGGAAATTGCCTTGGGAGCAACTAATTAAGATCTAAGAGCACTTTGGGAAAATGAGACTCACTGTTATTTCAAATATTTGTAATCATTTAGTTTGGGCATTTTAGATAAATACAAAAAATTAAGAGTGATACTAATGAAGAATGAAATTCTCCAACTGCATGATAAACATATGATTTTATAGGAATAACATGAATTTTGTTTTGTTTTGGTACTTATATCTCAGCATGAGCTGGAAGATCACTTAAAGAATAAGGAGTCAGGTATAACACTGAAAGAATTTCATTTGTGATAAGTTCATCTAACTCATGGATTCAACTGAATCTAATATGGATTATGAAAGAATTATTTCATAGATTAATATAATCTGTGAGGTACATAATGTTTTAATGGTTTTTTATAAATATGAACCAAATATATGAGCAAGGAAGCTTCAAAGAATGACCAAAGTGATACTAAATTTATAGGTAATGTACAGAGAGATATGAGAGAATATATGCAATACAGCTATTTCTTAAAATAAAAGAGATGGTTTGTGAATGTAGATTAATACACTTTGTGTTTACATTTTAGAAAGTCAAACTACATACAAAAAGTAATGGAATGAAATGTAATGGCCTATGGGCTGGGTTGAATAGTTTCCCTCAAAAATTCATGTCTACCTGGAACCTGTGAATGTGAACTTATTTGGAAATAGTCTCTACAGATGTGATTAGTTAAAATGAGGTTATCCTGGATTAAGATGGGCCCTAAATTCAATATGATTGGTGTTCTTATAAGAAGATGAAAGGAGACAGACACAGAGATACACAGGGAAAATGCCATGTAGAGATGGAGGCAGAGATTGGTGTGATGGGCTATAAGACAAAGAATGCCAAGGATTGCCAGCAATCCCCAGAAGCTAAGAGAGAGGCTTGGAATAAATACTCTCTAGATCACCTAGGAGGAACCAACCCTTCTGACACCTTGATTTCAGACTTCTAGCCTCCAGAACTGTGAGACAATAAATATCTCTTTTAAGCCACCCAGTTTATGTCAATTTGTTATGGCAGCACTAAGAAACTAATATAGCCTGTATACATAGAGAACCAGATTTTTGTTGAATCAGGCTCATTTGGAACCAGGGCCATAGAAGTATTTATTTTCAAGAAAATGGTAACCAGAACCTCTTGGCTAATATCAGCCTTATAGCTAGCAGCCCAAGAAAAGAGTGAAAGTACCCTTCCTAACAGCACCAGATAAAAAGGGTTGGGATAAAGAACATTTGCCTAACTCAGTTCAAGTGCACTTAAAATAGTCAAGATGGCCAAAAGACTAAGAATTTTAACTGGAAAAGCCTGAGGCATATATTGAATTCTAGAGACTGGAGCCATTTTGGATGAAAAGAGGTTATTGTCCTTAATGAAGTTATGCAGAATATAATCCCCTGCTAAAAAATTAGCAGGTATTCTCACTATAAAAATACTGGACACTCTGATATTGTATTGGAAATTTTATAATGGAATAGAATTACTGAAACACTAATTATTTATATTCACTTGGACAGTTGGAAGTAACTGTGGAGAATTATTAATTTCCTATTAAGTAAACTCAAACATGCCCTCATAATAAGAGAATTAATTTCAGTTCCTGTAGAAAACTAGGGAAATTTACAGTTAAAATAAATCATGGGAAGAGTGCTGAAAGCTCATTCCACTTTTTCCTATCTGATACTTATGTATTAAGAAATCTTCAATATATTCTGTAGAATACTTTTCCTAATAATCTATGCAGAAACATTTCCACTATTGTTTAAAGCAAGGATGACAAATTTAAATGATCACCAAAAAAAAGTTACTGAAATGAATGTAATATATTTAAGATTTTCTTTGAATGTTAGAGACAAAACCACATACATACACATACATACGTAAAAACATGGTCAGCACTTTTTAATTTAAAGGAAACAGATATGCAAAAATTTTACTGGATATTTCCCACTTTTAAATGTTTAGAGATAATTCTAATAGATAATTCTTACAGAAGTTTTCCCTTTCTCCAACATTTTATAAATTCTGCTCTCTGTAAGTTTTTTGTATTTGTATAACTTACTTGTAATATATTCCTGTTTATACATTTAAAGTACAATCTAGTGTAGCATAAATAAATTTTATCTGTATATACAAATAAATGACAAGCATATATTAATTTAGTGAAAGATTAGTTTTTGTATAGATTTATGTGATTATTGGGATAAATGAGTAATGAATAACCTCATTCATTTATTTATTTATTTATTTATTTATTTATTTATTTATTTATTTTTAAAGATTTTATTTATTTATTTGACAGACAGAGACATAGTGAGAGAGGGAATATAAGCAGGGGGAATGGGAGAGGGAGAAGCAGGCTTCCCGCTGAGCAGGGAGCCCGATGCAGGCAGGACTCGATCCCAGGACGCTGGGATCATGACCTGAGCCAAAGGCAGACGCTTAACGACTGAGCCACCCAGGCGCCCCTAACCTCATTTATTTTTTCACCAAATAAAATACCGTATCACTTTTGCTTAGGGGAAGAAAAATTTTTGACCTTAACTCAAAAGGTAGATCAGTAATAAGTGTAACAGGACATTAGTGAGAACACCTCAGGGTCTAAGGTGGGAGTAGGGACAGAATAAGAATGTAAAGAATAAATCTATACCTGAGAAAAAAGGGACTAGTGGGCTTGAAAAAACAAACAAAATAAAAGTGAAAACACATAGCCAAGTGTAGGATCTTAGAAGAGGGGTATCGATTTTGGTTCTGTTCCAAAGAACATGTGGAACTCTGCTATGTGCATTAAGAGAAGAGTGTGAATGTTATGCTAAAATTATGTATGAAGAATAGAACATAAGGAAGCAATGCAATTTCTAGAAACAGAACTGTTTCAAAATGATACAGAATGTTTTCTATGATCAACATTCCTCAGTCCTACAGATGGGAGTGCTCAGAGGGACTGCTGTTTACACTGTACTGAAACCTTTTTATATACATCAGTTTCATATCTTGGGTTTATAATTTCCTTGACAAGGACAATTTAACTTATGTTAAATGAACTCAAATCACTCTAGTCACAGTGGTATGTTAATACCACTTTAAGCCTTGCTGGGTTTTTAAACAGAAACAATTTGTCAAAAGCATAAAATCTTTACAACTGACCATGAGTTTACTTAATAAAAAGAAACTTTGGAAATAACTATTGAAATTGTCAATATGATACATTATAACAATTCTACAATTCACTCATAATCTTTTATCAAAATTTTTTTTGGTGTAAGATTTAAAGCCCATTCTTGGAAGACCCTTAAACTTAAAATGGGAAATAAATCCAACTGTTCCCTACCTCATTTTGCTTCCCTAAACTTATCTTTTTGCTTACTATCTCTTCCAAATTTTGCCATTAAAAGACAGGCAAATTTATCCACAGTAAAAAGTTTTCCTCACTAGGATGCTCTGCTAAAATGGAGAAGAACGTTCATATACATCAATAACTAAATCAAGCATGTTTCTGTATGAAGAGAGAAAAAGCTGTGCTTATGATCATACCTGAGTAATTTCTCATGTAGCAAAACAAAGACTCAGAGTTCCATTATGTGCCAAACAATGATACTGGGGTGGAAAATGATTTAGGGTCCAGGGCTCCATAAGCTACTGTTAGAATAATCTAAAGTTACTACTTTAACACTTTTCCTACAGATTTCAAAATAGCAAAATTATTAGCAAAGCATCTGTTTTTTTCCACATTTACTACAGTACTGCTATGGGGAGATTTCCTTTTTTATTTTCTCCCCTTTCTCTTTAATTTCTTTTTGATTCAAATATTTACAAAATTTTGAGAACAAATATAGGAAATGTGAAAAACATGATAGGTATTCTTATTTTTCTAAGACCCTAAAGCCAGTTGGGGAGGACCACTTTCAAAAAAAAAAAAAAAAAGGATTTTAATTATATGAATATATTTGTTCTTGAACTAAATAAAGACTGAATAACCATGCTCTTCATGGCTAAGAAGAATGGTGTTGGCATTAAAGAGGATAACAATGAATTAAATATTGTAATATATAGTGTTAAAAGGTATAAAAATAGAAAACAATCAAGATTTGAAGGGAACACCTAAAGTTTTAGACTAACAAGACTATCAAAATTCTTATATTAAGTTTATCTATTTCATTTTTTATTTGCCAATTGTTTGATATTTACAATCATAGCAGATAACCTAAACAAGCTAGTAGTTATACCCAGAAAACAGGGCATTCTCAGATATTTACATTTTGAGAATTTTTTTGAACACGAAAATGTAACTTTTTAGATTTAGTTGTATTTCAAATCTACAATTATATGCTTAGTGAATTCTGAACTAGCATTGTCTATATAGTTGAGCTTGTCTCTTGATAATATAAATAGATTAGATTAAGCATATTTTACATGAATGCAAATATTTTTCAAGATTTTAAATGAATCATAGAACAAAGAAAAATTGTAGGAGATTCTATAGCAATATTAATAACATTTAAACATTGACAATATGCAAGACTAGGATATGTCTTCTGGGGGTCTCAGAGATCAAAGATCTGTTCCTTTCTTTTAGTATCATTCCTTATTTCTCTTTTTAGAAGTAAAACATTATGAAAAGCTGAAGTATTTCCTGCTTAATTAGAAGTTTTCACAACTCAATGTGAAATTTGTAGCCTAAAAAATATTACCTTTGTTGATTTGGATGCTTGCAGATTTATCTGAAATAATCAGGAGGAGCCAGATACTCCCATTAATTCCTTAACACACATAAATAAGTAGATATTTAAACAGGTATTTAAGTTCTAGTAATAAATTAAAAATCCTACTATAATAATTATTATGACATAATTATGTCTACTTCAGCTGAAATAAGAACAGGGTTGCCTAAATTGAAGAATTTATTTTATTAAGGGAAATTAACTTGATTTAATATTGTAAATACATGAAGTTAATTCCCAGTTTTTATGGAGAAAATCTTGTTGTTGGTATGATTTAACATTAGCCAGTAACGTTAGCTTATGTCTTGGTATTCAACTTGAAACTGTTAGCATAAAAATATACTGAATCAAAGTCACTTTGATGTGAGCTCAGATAACTATAGCAAAATATTTTTACTAATGTCAATACATGCTCCACAATGCTTAATAAATAAGTTCATAAAATACTAATGGCTTATATTTTATTTTTTGTAATTCTGCCCATCCCACAGATGAACAGTTTGTATGTTCAAGGCAGTTATTGTCAACCTGGGGGAATAAATTGTCCCTAGAGTCTCCTCTGAAGACATGAAAATTTGTGCTATTTTTTTTCTTTTTTTTTTATTATGTTATGTTAATCACCATCCATTACATCATTAGTTTTTGATGTAGTGTTCCATGATTCATTGTTTGTGTATTACATCCAGTGCTCCGTTCAGTACATGCCCTCTTTAATACCCATCACCAGGCTAACCCATCCCCACCCCTCTCCCCTCTAGAACCCTCAGTTTGTTTCTCAGAGTCCATAGTCTCTCATGGTTCATCTCCCCCTCCGATTTCCCCCCTTCATTTTTCCCTTCCTACTATCTTCTTCCTTTTTTTTTTTTTTTAACATATAATGTATTATTTGTTTCAGAGGTACAGGTCTGTGATTCAACAGTCTTACACAATTCACAGCACTCATCATAGCACATACCCTCCCCAATGTCTATCACCCAGCCACCCCATCCCTCCCACCCCCCACCACTCCAGCAACCCTCAGTTTGTTTCCTGAGATTAAGAATTCCTCATATCAGTGAGGTCATATGATACATGTCTTTCTCTGATTGACTTATTTTGCTCAGCATGATACCCTCCAGTTCCATCCACATTGTTGCAAATGGCAAGATCTCATTCCTTTTGATGGCTGCATAATATTCCATTGTATATATTTACCACATCTTCTTTATCCATTCATCTGTCAATGGACCTCTTGGCTCTTTCCACAGTTTGGCTATTGTGGACATTGCTGCTATAAACATCAGAGTGCACATACCCCTTCTTATCCCTACATTTGTGTCTTTGGGGTAAATACCCAGTAGTGCAATTGCTGGATCGTATAATAGCTCTATTTTCAACTTTTTGAGGAACCTCCATACTGTTTTCCAGAGTGGCTGCACCAGCTTGCATTCCCACCAACAGTGTAGGAGGGTTCCCCTTTCTCCACATCCCCGCCAACATCTTTCATTTCCTGACTTGTTAATTTTATCCATTCTGACTGGTGTGAGGTGGTATCTCATTGAGGTTTGTACTATTTTTAAAAACCAAAGATGCTTTGGAGGAATATTTAAAAATCAAATAAAGCAATAGAGGAACAATTTTATGAAATGGCAATTATGTAAAAGATTCCATTACATAGTGTGATTCTCATATAATTGAAATTGAGTCACTAAACAAACATTTATTGAGTAATACTGTGTATCAGGGACTATTCTTAATCCTGGAGATACAGGCTTGAAAATGCCATGGAAGGCCTTAATATTTATTAAATTTCTACCTATAATAGCAGAATAGCACACAATGAATAATTAGATAAATAAATTTAAAAACATGTAAAATAGAGTTAAGTGCTGTTGTTTAAAGAAAAAATAATAGTGATGCAGTTACTAATGTAAAATAGGCAGTGATTAAAGAATAACTTTCTTTTGGTGGTTAATAAAGACCTTTTACTAAATTTAATCAAAGACAAGGAGTCAGCCTCAAAAATAGACAAACAAAAACAAAAAACAGAGAACAGTCTGTGGATAAAATAAAGAGATATTGAATAGCCTCTAACCTGGATATGCCTTGGTAGTTTTGGGAAACACAGAGACATGTGTGGCTGGATGAAAAGGAGCAAGTAAACACATAAGGTATAGCCCTCACCATGCCTCAGATCATATGTGCTGTGAAGCCTGGATACTGAATTTGGATTTTTTTTCCCCCTAATTTTTGGGAGGGAGCAAAGGGAGGATTTAAAGCAAGAGAGCAGTATGTTTCCACTAATATATTTTATGAATCACTCTTGCAGATATTTGAAAAATGGATGAATGAGACACAAGTAGAAATAAGGAGATAAGTTTTATTAGTTCCTCTGTCCAGGTGAAAGTGATAGTGAAAACAAAGAGAAGAGAATTATAATGTGGTTAAAGTTGAAATCTACAGTGAGCCTGGGTGGCTCAGTGGGTTAAGTGTCTGCCTTTGGCTCAGGTCATGATCCCAGGGTCCTGGGATCAAGCCTCGCATCAGGCTCCCTGCAGGGAGCCTGCCTCTCCCCCACCTTGTGCTCTCTCTCTCTCTGTCAAATAAATAAATAAAAAATCTTAAAAAAAAAAAGGGTTAAAACCTACAATATATTCTGATGGATGAAATAAGAATGGTATAATGGTAAGAGTTAGGGATGAATGCTGTGGCTTTGACTTTTGTAGCTAAATAGAAAGTAGTGCTATTTACTGAGGTAAAAGAATTTGAGGAAATAGCAGGTTAAGGAGCTATTTAAGTAAAATAAAATCTACTTCAAATTTGATAATATTGAAGTGTCTTAGATTAAGCTGGGGTTCTGAATAAGTAATTAGATATATAAGGCTGGAGTACAAGAGCAAAGCCAGGACTAGAGATAAGAACATGGAAGTCATAAGCATATAGATGAAATTAAAAGTCCCATGACTATATGAGATTACCCAAACAGATAATGTAGAAGTAGCTCCCAAACATGACTGAGAAGGAGAAAATAGCAAATTCCTTGTATACATTGCTCCAGATTCAACTAGTCCAAGACTTCAAGTTTGGTTATGATAAAATGATGCAAAATACTTTCACTTTCATGTTCTCAACAGTATAAAACTTGACAAAATAAAAGTCAGTTTTCTAGGGTGTTATCAAAGAGCCTTTGGTAAAAGGAAGCCTTCATGTGCAAAATTCTGAGGAAGGCTAGCCCTTCCTAGGTGATCAGGGTATTGGGAGCATGTACCTGGTTTAGATATGGACAAATGGAAGAAGGGCCAGCCATGGAGGGTAAACTTTGCAGGCACAAATCCCCCCCATTCACATTTTTCATCAGAAAAATTTATGTATTATGTGTAGTTATTTCAGTATCTCAGTTTATTAATTTCAACACCCAGACCATGTTTGTATCTACTCCTATGGACTTCTTCATCCATTAAAAATGAGCCATTATTTTGTCTTGCTTTTCATGTGTCTTACAGTTTTTGTTTGAATTCTGGAGATTGAATGTAAAAGAAAAATAGATATTGAGGTAACTTTTTTAACTGGATGCAGGTGTGCTTCTTTTTCTGTCAGACTCTTAGTATTGGGGAATTATGTTGAGCTGGATTTGGGTATTTGTTGTCATGGTTTCCTTCAGTATTAAAATCACTCCAGGAGATTGATGTCACCAACATGGTGGAGGAGGAGACCCCAGCCTCTGTCCCCCAATAAAAATCAACACTTAGCTATCCATGAACAAAATTAGCTCTAGGAGAGCTCAGGAGTCCACTTAAGAAGCTTTAGCAACTCAGTAGAATAAAAAAACAGAGAATAACCTCATAAAAAAGAGAAGGAAAACAGTTTTATTTAGCCTGCATCATCCCATCCCCAGGCCAGCACTGCCAAGAAGAAAATCCCAGCTTGACAGAGTTCCCTTCCTCAGGAAAGGGAGAGTGGGGTGAATGACCAGCTTCTCCAGGCTTCTGGGGCACTGAACAAAGGACCCACTTAGGTTTCACTGCGCTCAGAGTGGCCAAGCTGAGATGTCTAGAGAAGGCTAGGAACCAGAAAAATAGGGCAGAGCATATTAGTATTAACAGTGTAGAAGGAGTGACTGTGGTTCCTATTGACCTGTTCTGCAGAAGACCCCAACAGCTTCTACCACTGAATTGCCAGCACAGTTTCCATGAACGCTCTTCATATTTCATCAGTGAAATTTTTGGCCCACAGGTTTTTATTTTCGCAGATGTCAGCTTCCTGAGTTACATCCTGCTCTATTCACCTCTTTAGTCTGGGATCCACACTGGAAGCCAGCCCCTGTCTGGCATAACAATATGCAAGATGTTAGCCTAGATCCCTGTGGCTGACTCTCACAGCTGTGTGAGCTTTCATGGCTAGCTCCTCCAGCTGTTTATCTGTGTCCCAGTGGCCTGACTCCCATGTGTGCCCATGGTGAGATTTTGGAGTCACAGGAATACACACTGACAACCAAGGTCCCTGTAGCTTCTTGTGAACCTGGGCCTGGCCCTCTCTCTTATCACTAGCTTCCACTGCTCTATGTATAACCATGGCAATACCGTCAGGCCATAAGAGTGCGCCCCTATTGCCAAGGCCCTCACAACTGTTACAGCACCTGCAGTTGGCCTTGATCTCTGCTGCTGACCATGACCCTTGTCATTATGTGTGTATGCAGCCAACCTCTGCCAATACATAGGCACATGTAGATGACCCCTGCAGATGTGTGTGTCTGGCTACCACCACTGCCTGTCTTAGTCCCTAGCTGCTGAACCTGGAATCACCACTTAAAAGTTGCAAAGCACTTGCAACCACTGTGCACCCCCTGCAACACTCATGAGGAATCACTGAGTTGTAGATATTGTGAACCCCAGCAGCCTGATCCAATGAGACATCATGCCTACCTGGATCACAGCTGCCACATACCTCCACACTTGTCACCCTGCATCAATCCCTACACCCAGGGGCACAGCATTCTCCAGTGTGCCTCCACCTACAGGTAAAGGAGTTTACTTACCAAAGTCAGTCTATAAACTCTGGAAGAGGTGACTGCTTCTTCAAATGTGCAGACACCTTCAAATGGCTATAGGGATCATGGAGAATAAGGGAAGCATGACTTCACCAAAGGAACATAGTAAACTTCCAGTAACCGACCTCAAGAAAGAGAGATACATGAACTACCTGACAAAAAATTCAGAAGAACTGTTATAAAGTCGCTCAGAGAGCTATGAGAACATAGATAATTTAACAAAGTTAGGAAAATAATAAAAGAACAAAATGAGAAGTTGAACAAAAGGTAAAGAATATAAAGAGAAACCAAACAAATCTTGGAGATGAAAAATATAATGACTGAACTGAAGAATTCAATAGAGAGCTTTAACAGAAGATTGGACCAAGTAAAAGAAACCATCAATGACTCAAATACATATTATTTAAAATTATCCAGTCAGAGAAGCAAAAAGAAAAATAATGAAAAGGAGTGAAGAAAACCAATGGGATGGGGCACCTGGGTGGCTTAGTTGGTTGAGCGACTGCCTTCAGCTCAGGTCGTGGTCTCAGGGTCCTGGGATCAAGCTCCACATCGGGCTCCCTGCTCGGCAGGAAGCCTGCTTCTCCCTCTCCCACTCCCCCTGCTTGTGTTCCCTCTCTCTCTGTCTCTCTCTCTGTCAAATAAATAAATAAAATCTTTAGGAAAAAAAAAGCAAACCAATGGGGCTTATGGGCATCATTAAGAAAAATAATTAATTGTAGTCCCAGAATAAGAAGAAGGAGAAAGGAGTATACAGCTTATTTAATGAAGTAATGTCTGAGAATTTGCCAAAACTCGGGAGAGATTTGGACATCTAAGTTCATGAAGCTCATAGGTCCCCAAACAAAGTCAACTCAAAGAGATATCCTTCAAGACACGTAATAATAAAACTGTCAAAAATCAAAGACAAAGAGAAAATCATGGACAGAAAGAGAGAAGAAGCTTTTCACTTATAAGGGGACTCTCACAAGGCTATCAGCAGATTTCTCAGCATAAATTTATAGGCTAATAGAGAGAGGAAGTATATTCAAAATGCTGAAAGAGAAAAAAAAATGTCAACCAAGAATACTTTACCCAGCAAAGCTGTCCTTCAGAAATGAAGGAGACATGCATACTTTCTTTGACAAAGGCTGAGAGAATTCATCACCTGCTTTATAGGAAATGATGAAAGGAGTTCTTTAAGATAAAATGAAAATATTTAGTATTTAGTAACCATTTAGCAATGTGAAAATATACAACACACTGGTAAAGGCAAATGTATGACAAATCCAGAATACTCTGATACTACAGTATGGTGATAATAATTAATTATTAACACTATAATTAATAATAATTAACTCTAGTATAAAAGTTAAAGGACTGAAGTATTAAAAATAGCAATAGCTACAATAATTTTAAGGGACACACAATATAAAATGATGTTAATTGTGACATTAAAAACAAAAGGCAGGGGAGTAAAAGGATAGAATTTTTGTATGCAAGCAAAATAAATTGTTATGAGCTTAAAATACACCATTATGTCTATAATATATTTCATGTAAGCCTCATGGTAACCACAAAGCAAAAACCTATAGCAGACACACACAAGAAAAAAGGGAATCAAAGTAAATCACTACAGAATCATCAATTCACAAGCAAAGACAGCAAGAGAGGAAGAAAGGAGGAAAGGCATTATAAACCTCCAGAAAATAATTAACAAGGTAACATTAGTCAGTCCTTTCCTATCAGTAATAACTTTAAATTTAAATGGATTAAGTGTCCAGTTGAAAGGCGTGGAGTTGTGAATGGATAAGAAAAAAAGCCCAACTATATGCAACCCATAGACTCACTCTAGGTTTAAGAACACACGTAAGTTCAAAGTGAGGGAATGGAAAAAGATATTCCATGCAAATGGAAACCAAAAGAGAGCAGGGTTTACTATACTTATATCACACAAAATACTTGAAGTGAAAAAATGTGACAAGAGACAAAGATGATAACTATGTAGTGATAAAGGAGTTGATTCATCAAGAGGATATAAGAATTGTAAATATATATTCACCTAAATCAGAGAAACCAAATATATTAAGCCAATTCTAACAGATGTGAAGGGATAACTAGACAACAGTACAATAATAGAAGGGACTTCCATACTCCACTTTCAACAGTGGATAGATCATTCAGACAGAAAATCAGTAGAGAAACATTGAATTTGACCTTAGGCCAAATGGACCAAACAGACATATGCAGAACATTCCATCCAACAGCAGCAGAATACACATTTCTAAAGCACACACAGAATATTCTCCAGAATAGGATCATATGTTAAGTCACAAAACAAGTTTTAGCAAATGTAAAAGATTAAAATCATACCAAATATATTTTCTGACTACTATGGTAAAAACTAGAAATCAGGAACAATCCTGGAAACTGGAAAATTCATAAATGTATGAAAATTAAACAACATACTCCATATGAAATTTAAAAATATCTTACAAATGAAAACGAAAACACAACAAACCAAAAGATACAGGATGCAGCAAAAGCAGTTCCAAGAGGGAAGTTTGTAGTGATAAATTTCTACATAAAAAACAAAAAAATCTCAAACATGCAGCCTAACTTTATACCTCAAGGAACTAGAAGAAGAATGTCAAATTAAACCCAAAATTAACAGAAGGAAGGGGATAACAAGGACCAGAACTGAAATAAACAAAATAGTAAATAGAAAAACAAGAGAAAAGATCAAGAAACTAAGAATTGGCTTTTTTGGAAAGATAAAATTGACAAATCTTTGAGTAGAGTTTTCAAGAAAGAGAGAAGACTCAAAATTAAAAATGGAAGAGAAGACATTACAGCAATTGCCACAGAAATATGATCATAATAGATCATTAAAAACCACTATGAGCTATAATACTCTAACAAATTGGACAACCTGGAAGAAATGGATGAATTACTAGAAACATACAACCTACCAAGACTAAATTATGAAGAAACAGAAAATCCCAACAAACCAATAGCAAATAAGGAGACTGAATTAGTAATCAAAAACCTCCCAGTGAAGAAAAATTCAGTGGCAGAAGCCTTCACAGTTGAATTCTAACAAACATTTAAAGAAGAATTAATGCCAATCTTTCTCAAATTCTTTAAAAAAACTGAAGAGGAGGAAATTCTTTCAAACTCATATTATGAGGCCAGCATTCCTTTTGTACGAAACCAGACAAGGATACTACAAGAAAAGTAAAGCACACTCAGCGTATTTTACAATTTTATTGGATTGTTTTTAATGCTCCTTCTATTAAGTGCTGATTTATGTCCCACCAAAATTCATATGTTGCAGTCCTAATCCCTGGTACCTCAGAATGTAACTATATTTGGAAATAGGGTCTTTTAAAAAGTAATTTAAATAAAATAAGGTCAAATGTGTGGACTCTAGGGTGCCTGGGTGGACTTAAAAGTGTCCGACTTGATTTCAGCTCAGGTCATGATCTCAGGGTCCTGAAACTGAGCCCCGTGTCACACTCTGTGTTCAGCAGGCAGTTTGCTTGAGTTTCTCTCTCTCCATCTCCCTCTGCCCTTCCCCTGCTCTCTCTCTCTCTCTCAAATAAAAAATAAATCTTTTAAAAAAATGTGTGGACCCTAATTCAATGTCTAGAGCCCTTATAAGGGGAGATCAGGACACAGACACACACAGATCAAGGGATGATCATGTGAGGAAACACTGAGAAGGCAGTTATCTCCATGCCAGGGAGAGAAGACCTCTCAGAAGAAATCAAACCTTCCAACACCTTGATCTTGGATAACCAGCTTCTAGAACTGTGAGAAAATTAATTTCTGTTGTTTAAGCAAAAAAAAAAAAAAAAAAAAAATCCCTCCAGTTGTTGGCTGTTGCTGTCTTGTTCTTAATGTTAGTCTTGGCGTGTTGGTGATTTTTTTATTCAATTTTCCTGCTCCACCCTTAGCTTTCAACAAACCCTGTATTTCGGTGACATAGAGTTTCTCCACACTCTTGTGTCTCTCTCAACATTAGACAGCTGATGTTGTTTGTCCATGCACAGCTTGTGGGGAAGGGGGAGTTCTCATTATTATCCTCCTTAGCCTGCTCCAGACTTGATTTTAAGCAGTCCCTGAACGGCTAACCCTCAGAGGTGAGCATTTCTGCTTTTCTGCACTTCTTTCTTAATCCGAGAACAACCCCCCCTCCCCTTCCTACTCAGTGCAGAGTCTAGAGCATAGGCAGTTATCCTGCTGCTCTTGCAGTGGTAGCAGATCTCTCCGGTATATTAGTGAAAGATCCTGATCATGAGTAGATTTCCTGCCCATCTTCCAGTGACATACTTTTTTAAAAATAACTTTTGCCAGTGCTAGTGTAACTAGCAGTCACACCTAAAACCAGAAAAGGGAAAATTTCCTACACTTTTCCTTGGGGCAGACAGCCTGCCTATCAAAGCAGGTTCAGTTTCCAGGAGTGAGCATGTTTCCTGCCCTTCCTGCAGTGATAGATTCTTTCTTCTGTATAACAGACAAAGTCTGAGGTGTGAGTAGGTTTCAAGTCCGCCTTCTAGCATCCACCAATCACTGCCTTTTATTCATCAAGAGCTCAGAGTACAGATAAAATTCTCTACCCTTAAATCTTGCCAAGCCCTATGTGTCTGCATCACTAAGGTAGACTAATAAAGGATGCATATTTCAATCTTTAGATCAACTACTATTGGGAAAAAATAAATAAAAGTGACAGCTAGGAAGCCAATAGAGAGATTACAATAGAATTGTAAAAAATAATAATAATAATTTCATCAACTCTACCTCGGCCTATCTCCGTGGCCTTGGCTGCTCGCCATGTTTCTGGTACTAAGAATGTAAACCCTGTCTACTGCCACCATAACATTACCGCACAGTGCTCCATCCTTCATTAGAGACAAATGCTGGCTTCCGCATGGCTTCCATTGTACTCGGTAAGGTTGGGACCTCAGCAACTCCAGAGTCCATGTAAGACTTGACTGTACCCACAGAAACTCTGTCTTTTCCTAGAACTTCCCAGAGAATAAGACATACTGTGAGTACCAGGGCGTGGTGATTTCCCTTAGGACAAACTTCAAACAATGAAAGACAAGATACTGGATAAATTTATCAATTTATATTGTTCTCTTTTTCCTTGATGGTGCACTGAACTCAGACAAAATTCTTCTGTTAATGTTTTTCTTGGGGGAGAAAAAAAAGCTGTGTTTCTTGACAAGCTGTGTTTAGCTTAGTAATTCATCTTGTATTTGCTTTTCTCTTTTTCTCTGTCTCATTTCCATTTTCCTTTATTCTTGCTTTCTTGGAATGTATCCTCTAATAAAACATAAACGCAGAATCTTTGCTTCAGGTTCTGTTTCCTAGGGAACTTGGGCCAAGACATAGAACCTGATGAGGTAATAGGGAAAGAATCAGACTGTGATGTCAAAAAGTCCAAGGGAGGAAACTGATTTTAGGAAGAAGTGGTCAACTAATCAAATTTGCCTATTAAGAATTTGGATAATAAGATAAGATATAGCATTAGATTTGTCAATGTGAAAGTCATTTATGATCTGTAGTCAATTCAGTTCAGGAAGATTAAAATTATTTGTGGCTGTAAAATAAAAGCAACCATCACTATAGCCTTCTATGCATAGTACATACTTCTGGTTTTCATTTAGCTCCATTCTTACACACAGGATTAAACTGCTAGAGTGCCTTCTTGTTAAATGATCCCTTTAGTCTTAGGTGTCTTTACCTTTTAAGTGAGTAACAATGCCTCATTGAATTTTATTGTTTTGGCAAAAGCCAAGTAGTGGTATTAGGTATACCTAATTTAGGTATACCTAAGAAATGTTGCCTTAACTTGCTTTGAAGTTATTTCTACATCATCAGAACTTTGCATGACATAGACCATATCTTTTCAGTTTAAATAGAACCCTCCTCAAAAAAAAAAAAAAAAAAAAATCAGCTGTTGACTAGATCAATTACTGACCCAAATTAAAAATTTAGCATATTGCATTCTCAAATTAGTATTGAGAAACCAATTATTGCTTGGATTTTTAAAAATAAGAGCCTTTTAATTGGCTACCAAAAAATGTTCACATTCAGCCAACATACAGCCAACATAAGCCAACTTATGGTTAGCTATCTCTGTGTAATCAGAAAGACAGAAACCCGTAATGGCTTTATGCCGTAGAGCAAAGAATTCAGCTCTGCACTGTAATTGAGAAAATAATCAAAGTGTAAGTAAGGCTACATTATGAGAGTTATTTAAAAGCTTGTTTATTTATCTGTAGGCTCCCCAAATACCAACCAAATATCAAAGCTCTGTATAATGGAATGAAGTAATTACCACATTGGAGTCCCAGTCGTGTGATAAGGACTTTCCTTTTCAAACCACAACTACTCCTTAGTCTACACCCTCTCTTTCTATTTTGGAGGTTAGGAAGACTATGAATTCCTAAGCCAGTGAAAGATGGAAGCTCCATCGAGGATACTTTTGATAGGGATCAGAAAACTTCAAAGCACAAGTAACAATCAGTTCTTTCGAATGACCTAGGATCAGTAGGCCAGGTAGAGGCTGCTAAAACTGTGTCCTTTCACCAGAGACAAGAAATATAAACCTTATGAACAGCTTAGGTGTTGCCTAGAATTCACTAGACTGACAAAAACTATAGACTATATGCTTTGGTTTGTCTTTGTGTAACAATCTTTTGCCCTTCACTCTTTTCTTCCCATGTGGTCCACCACAAAGGGAATGAACTTTTCTTCAGATTTTGTCGTCTTTAGTAGAAGCATATCCCGTAGAGCTTTCTTCCTCATTTTCAGACCAGATGACCCTCATCTATTGTCCCCAGAAATGGGCTAGATGGAGTATTCCTCTGTCCTCTTTCTAGGTTTATTATTATGGCAGGAACTAAGTGGCCTACTTTTTTCTCTCAGAAGAGCCTCTTATGTAAATAAAATGTGTAAACTGATGTGGATTTCATGAACCTTCTTTTAAAAATAAAGGGGGGACTTTCTTAAAAAATTAAAAATACATCAACACTATTACCTAGCAATTCCTCTCCTAAGTATTTTTCCATAATAAATGAAAATACATATCCATTAAATGTCTTGTATAAGAACTATCATTGCAGCTAATTTATGATATCCCCAAATCAGAAACAGCCCAAATATTCAGTATAGGAAAATTGATAAACAATGTGTGGTATAATGATAATAATAGAACACTAGTAAGTAGTAAAAAAATAAACTACTAATACACTCAGTAACATGAATAAGTGTCATTGACTAAAGAAGCCAAACACAAATAATATATATTTAGATAGATAGATAAAGATATGTAGATATATAAATGGTACCAGGAACATATGAAACTAATCAATGGTAATAAAAGTCAGTAAGTTGTTCCTTTGGATGGGAAAGAGAGTGTTTACTGGAAAGAAGTGTGAGGGAACCCTTTTGGAGTGATGGAAATATTCTATATCTTATTTTGGATAATGGCTTATATGGGTATATACAATTGTTAAAATTCACTGAACTCATCATTTTGAGATCTGTACTTTTTTGTATTTTAACTGGCCTTCAGTTAAAAGGGAACTTTTTTTGTCTTTGAATTTCTGATATATCAATGGTGTTTCTTTTTTTGGAAGATGTCAAATGCTCTTATTGACTATACCTTTTCCTTTAATAATATTTAAGTGATTATTTTTGTTATACTCTATTTCATTAACTTTTAAAGCATTATTATTCTGACTAGACTTTCTGCCATACTTCCTATTTTGTCCCCACCATGCTAAAGATAAAGGAGTTCTCTTACCTAGACACATTTTTTTTTCAGAGCAATAGCTTCCATGTACCATGCAGCATGTGACTATGTCAATAATTTACAAGCTCCTCAAATGTAGTGGAAGTGAACCTATACATTGGTTATTTCTTGACTCCTCTACCTGCGGGTAGGCTGGGACCCCATAAACCTCTAGTTTATCATTAAGTGTGTATCTTGCCTCAAAATATTAAGAAGGATCTAGCACTAAGCCTGAAATGAGCTTTCTCTCTAATTTAGCCAAACATCACCTCCATTTTTACCAAAGTAACTAATTATTCAACCCTTCCCTCATTCCTAAAGCATTAGGAGATAAAATATATACTTTCTCTTGGAGTAACTGACCCTCCCTTAGACACATCTTTTCTGCACCTGATGAAATAAATGAGTATGGAGAGAACATTACCCTTTGAATTTGCCTGTGAGAAATAGATTTTTCTGTAGATAACAAAATAGCTTGTCTCAGTCTCTATCGCTTTGTTTACAAGTAATACAATAAAGAGAGTAAATTTTCAGATTTTTTTTCTTTCCTTTATCTGGAAGTCTACAGTATTGCAATTGAAAGTAGTCCCTTTCTATGGTAGTCATGAGGGCTGTTTAAAATATCCCAGTTCGGACGCCTGGGTGGCTCAGTCGTTAATCGTCTGCCTTTGGCTCAGGTCATGATCCCAGGGTCCTGGGACCGAGTCCCACATCGGTCTCCCTGTTCAACGGGAAGCCTGCTTCTCCCTCTCCCACTCCCCCTGCTTGTGTTCCTGCTCTCGCTGTCTCTGTCTCTGTCAAATAAATAAATAAATAAATAAAATCTCAAAAAAAAAAAAAATAAAGAAAATATCCCAGTTCTCCTTCCAGGCATGAGGCAGAAATGCACTTACGTGATGTGTTGAATTTGCTGTGTGACTTTCTCTGGCCAATGAAATGTGAGCTGAAGTGATATGAAATGCTTCTAGCTTTGGTGTTCTCTTTCCTCCTATCATGCTGATGGGCAGTATTTCCCATAGTGGCCATTCATCAGTCTGTGTAACAGGAGGAGGATGGAGCAAAGTGAATAGGTGGCATAATATACATGTAGAGTCAGAAGTAAAATATTGTTGCTTTAAGCTGCTGAGGTTTTGAGTTTGTTCTTTACCACAACATAATCCAGAAACCATCCTAACCAATCAAATTTATTTTAGTGCTTTTTATATCAGTCTGACGTCATTCCATTGCTTTTTTCATTCTGAATTGCTCTGGATGATGTCAGTAGTTGACCAGAATTATTCCTGCAACTTTCCCTCTGACTTGCTACATATTGACTAATGTTTCTCAGTACATTCTCTCAATCAGCTCAAAGCAATGATCAATGTATGGCCTAGATTCCTGCCTAAACATTAAGAAGCAAGAAGGAAAAATCAATAACAGCATTCATAATCTCCTCACAGGTATGCAGTGGGAATTCTGCATATTGATTTCATTGTCCCTCCTCCTCTGGGAAAATGTTTCTCTAGCATATTAAGCAGCATTCACTTAAATTTCCATGTCCTTTTGGGTGTCTCCTTTGGAGGTGGTTGATGGTTGATATATTATTGAATTTCTTCACTTCAGAGGACCGAAACTCATACTTCAGAATTCTCTGAATTCTGGATGTATATAGTAGAATGATCACTTCCAAAGTACCTGAGAAACGGTATGTGCTTTATGATCCCATATCATATAAACCTATTCTTTACCAGTGAAGTTGTTAGACATGACTAATATTTCTCTAGACTTTGGCCATAAATTTGTAAGAGCAGGAAGCTAACACAGAGTATTCCTTAAAGCTTATGGCTCTGAATAATCTTGCAGGAATCTGCCCTATTATGCTCAGTGCAGTGGGCACAGGTTTCACATTGGGTCGGATCTTTAGGCCCAGTTTTTTTTCTTAAGTTCTTTCATTTCATGTAAGACTAAAAGTCGTATTTTGCTCTCAGAACTGCTCTTAAATGGAGCGGTACAATGTTCAGCCCACAATTTTTAATAAGTTCTAGTGAATTTCTTAGAACTGGCCCCTGGAAACTCTTTAGTCTTCCATTTATTGCCTCTCCTTATCCGTTTCCCATAGCCCATAATACAATGGCTATTTGCTTAATGTAGGACACATGACAAGTATTAGAAGTGATGCTTTGGAGTCAACTCAAAAATCAGTTAAAATATCCTCTTACAAATTTTACCTGCCTTTGGAGTCCCAAATTTCCTTGACTGCTCCCATCAGAGTAGTTGTATTTTCCTGCACGTGGGAGGAGTGGAAAAAGTCATTTTCATATTTGTTCTTGATCTGTAGATAACTCTAAATTATATCTATATTGTGATACTACTCTGTTGACCCATAGTATCTGTAGACTTATGAAATAGATTTTTGTCATTGTCAACTTTAGAATGTAATTAGTGTGAATTGTCCTTGTTAAAAATGGCCAATTTTAGAGCCATTACAGTTATTCTTTACAGTGAAATGAATTTCCTTCATATTCTAATTATGTAAGTGCTACCTATTTCTTATAAATGATTTAGCATTATAGACAAATATACTGAAGAAAGATGAAATTATACCACTTAGGAATAAAATCTATTAGCATTTTGATACATCTTCTATTATATATTTACTTGCAAATATATACATTCTTATACATATATGTTTGTATCTATACATACAAATAGATAGATATAAACAAGTATTTTTGTTTATCTGTTTTATAAGAAGATAAGTCTTTTTGGTAATCATTGTGAGATAGTCTGTGGTCATGGTTTTGAATGCTTCTGTCAAGCATTGACAATATGTGCCAAAAATGGAATCCTCAGCAAATTCTTCTTACCATTTGGCCTTGATTGTCCATTGGCAAGCTGTTCTTGGTTCTGACCTGTTTTAAAACACTAACTTTTTAGGCTCCCAAGGGATTCTATGAGCTTTAAATCTCTTTCCAATAATGATGTATTTTTCTGCTTAAATTAATCAAAGTGAGTTTTTCTTATAACTAATAAAACTTATTTATAATTATTTACTTTACTCTGCTTATACTTTTTAAGTCTGCTTCTGTTCTATTCTGGCTTCTCAGTTTGGAGAACTTCCATTCCTCCAGCATGGAAGATGGAAAGGACAGACAAATACCTAAGACCTCTTTTTTCTCATACACATTTCATTCTCTCTAATTACTATTATTTGCTATCACTAACACAGCACATAGTTAGCAGCATCCCAAAAACCTATGTCATGTTCAATCTCTACTAAAGAAGTTATGTACTTTTTATTACCTAGAACAGCCAAACCACAAAACATTTTCTAATATAAAAAGAACAAAAAATGAGATAAGAAACATCATACATCTACTACATAAGAGGCACCATTCAAGATACTTTATATACAATGCCTTATAATAACTTTGTTTGATAGAAATTATCTTATCCATTGTACAAATAGAACTAGAATGATTCGCTGAGACTCACAGATATATGACAATGCGGGAATGTAAACTAGAGTTTTCTGACCCTAATTCAAAGTAATTTAAACTATATGACTTTTTTTCCCTTAAATTTTGCAAGCATATTTAATTTTGTCTCCCCTTACAGGGCACGAGTCAAAAGCAAAGAGTGTGTTTATAAAGATATAACAAATGGAGATCCTATAACCCCTTTTCTAATTCACTGTTATTATTAGTAATAAAATCATCAGTATATCTTACAGGACTAAATCTTACATTGGGACCGCTTTTATGCTCTAAAATGGCCGAGAAATTTCAGATCAGAGTTATTGAGGACCAAGACTGGCTGCAGGCCCAGTCCTTTGCAAACTGTTACAAATTTTAAGACAGTGATATCAAAGCATCAAACCAAGCATGGGTCCCTTCAAAGCATAAGAACTTGTATGACTGCACAGGCTGCACACTCATGAAGCCACCCTGATTGACAACTTTGTTTCCAAATAATCTAATTTGGGTTAGTAATTGTATAAATGGAAAATATAGATCACAAGTTGATAATTATTAAAGTTCAGTGATATAATAGGGGTCATTATACTATCCTTTCTACTTTGTATATAGTTGGAATTTTCTATAACAAAAAGATAGGGCGCCTGGGTGGCTCAGTTGGTTAAGTGACTGCCTTCGGCTCAGGTCATGATCCTGGAGTCCCGGGATCGAGTCCCGCATTGGGCTCCCAGCTCAGCAGGGAGTCTGCTTCTCCCTCTGACCCTCCTCCCTCTCATGCTCTCTGTCTCTCATTCTCTCTCTCTCTCAAATAAATAAATAAAATCTTTAAAAAAAAGATAAAAATAGGGTTTTGAAAATATTGAACCAAGAAACATCCAGGTATATGGAAAACTAACAATGTATGCATAGGTAAAACAAATTTTTTTAAAAAGTAACATGATAAATATGAAAGATAGATGAAAAAGATCTGACATACAGTATTGACAGGAATAGAACAAAACAAAATGTATTCAACAATACAAGAATTATTATTCTTCCATAGAAATATAAAAGAAAACTTGCCTCAAATATCCTGAAAAAGAAATATTTGAAAATGTTGATTAAAAGAATACCCGCTGTATGAGGACAAAAAGATACAGAACGATTGGCATCTAGGTACATACAGGTGAATTTGCTGAAATATAATAATGAAGAAACCCTAAAGAAATCCAAGTATAAAAACTACTAAAGTGATCTATAAATGAGAAAAACTGAGGCTGGCCTCAGATTTCTCCTTAATAAGGTTTTATGAAAGAAGATTATATAAACACATCTTCAACATTCTGGATCAAAGAGAATATGATCCAAGAATTTCTTTCAAGTAAAAGATAACAAACAAGTATTTAGACCTCTAAAAATCCAAGGAATACAACACATTTAAGCCCTTCTTGAAAACAAACAAAACATCTCTTGATAATAAAGTCTATCCAATCAATAAATAAAGTAAAAACTAGGGAATAGAAGAACTACGGTAAAAACAGATTATGAGCATTGAATGTTAAAATATAGGATGAAGGTTTTTAAAAACCTATACATTATAGTTACAAAAAATAGACAAAATCTTGATAACATTGAAAATATCTTCAAATAAACAACCAGTATTTATAGTTTAGGTGAGTTGGGCAAAATGTATACAACCCCATATTTCATTGCAGGAAGTGAATACCCTAAATATCTAAACTACAATTTGTCACAGGAAAAAACCCCATATGATAACTTACATTTTCTTCATGGTTTTATGTTAAAGATGTCTTTTCTGAGGTAATATTTTTGTTTTTGAATAACATTTATCTAAAATTCACTAATTCCTTCAGTTTTACTTCTATTTCTGCTGTTCCTGAGAAATTCAAATAAAAATATATTTCATAGTTTATTTGCAATGGGTATATTGAGAAATATTCCATTTGAGAACAATGATTCCTGCCAAACTTGCTCTCTCTCCACTTCTCTATCATTGTGACAACCATTCTCTCTACATACCTATGAAGAGTTGATTGGGATGATATTCACCAAATACTGTCAAAGGCTAGTTCTAGGGGGTGGAATATTGACTATTAATGCTAGTTTGTTTTCAGTATCTTTGACTCTTTTAAAAGATGCATCTATTTACATTTTTCTTAAAAATTAAGATACAGACATTTAAAATATTGTTACTAATAATATGTTTTTTTTAAGATTTTATTTATTTATTTGACAGAGAGATAGAGGGAACACAAGCAGGCAGAGAGAGAGAGGGAGAAGCAGGCTCTCCACTGAGCAGGGAGCCTGATGTGGGACTCGATCCCAGGATCCTGGGATCCTGACCTGAGCCAAAGGCAGCCGCCCAATGAACTGAGCCACCCAGGCGCCCCTGATAATATATGTTTTGATTCGGCTATTGTTATTAATTTGAGATGCTATTTTTATAAGATAAAAATAGGTATAATAATATTTAAGATGTGTTTGATGTGTTTTATTCTTCTGTTTTTTAATTTCACCTACTATCTTTTAATGGTGTATGTCTGACATTCTTCATTGGTGCTTGTTACAAAGACATTTTGTGATTTCCAGCTTCATCTTTCATATATTAACTTCTATACCTCTTCTTTCTAAACCTGGCCTTCTCATTGCCTCATAGCTATTCGCTGCTATTAATCAGTTGCACTTTTATAAATTTGGAGTGTTCTGATTGCCTTTTGTTTGTTTGTTTGTTTTTATTTAAATTCCAGTTAGTTAACATACAGTGCAATATTAGTTTCAGGTGTACAATATAGTGATTCAGCACTTCCATACACCAGGTGCTCATCACAAGTGCTGTCTTTATTCCCCATCGGCAATTTAACCAATCCCCCCACCCCCCCCTCCTCTCCCTTAACCATCAGTTTGTTCTCTAGTTAAGAGTCTGTTTTTTGGGGGCACCTGGGTGGCTCAGTTGTTAAGCATCTGCCTTCAGCTCAGGTCATGATCCCAGAGTCCTGGGATCAAGCCCCGCATCAGGCTCCCTGCGCAGCAGGAAGCCTGCTTCTCCCTCTCCCATCCCCCCTGCTTGTGTTCCCTCTCTTGCTGTGTCTCTCTCTGCCAAATAAATAAATAAAATCTTAAAAAAAAAAAAAGAGTCTGTTTTTGGTTTGCCCCTCTCTTTTTTTTCCCAATGGTCATTTATTTTGTTTCTTAAATTCCACATATGAGTGAAATCATTGGTATTTGTTTTTCTCTGACTTATTTAGCTTAGCATAATGCTCTCTAGCACAAAAATAAATTCAAAATGGACTAAAGAACTAAATGTGAGACAGGAAACCATTAAAATCCTAGAGGATAACATAGACAATAACTTCTTTGATGTTAGCCATAGAAACTTCTTACTATATATGTGTCCTGAAACAAGGGAAACAAGCAAAAATGAACTATTGGGACTTCATCAAAATTATAAAGCATCTGCCCAGCAAAGGAAACAATCAACAAAACTCAAAGGCAACCTGTAGAATGGGAGAAGATATTTGCAAATGACCTATTAAAGGGTTAGTATCCAAAATCTATAAAGAACTTATCAAACTCAACACCCAAAGAACAAACAATTCAGTTAAAAAATGAGCAAAAGGCACAAATAGACATTTTTCCAAAGAAGACATCCATGAAAAGATGCTCAACATCACTCATCATCAGGGATAAATAAATCAAAACCAGGATGAGATAGCACCTCACACCTGTCAGAATGACTAAAATTAACAACACGGGAAACAACAGACTTTGGTGAGGATGTGGAGGAAGAGGAAACCTCTTGCCCTGTTGGTGGGAATGCAGACTGGTGCAGCCGTCTGGAAAACGGTATGGAGGTTCCTCAAAAGGTTAAAAATAGAACAACCCTATATCCAGCAATTGCACTACTAGGTATTTACCCAAAGGATTCAAAAATACAGATTTGAAGGGGTAGATGAACCCCTATGTTTATAGCAGCATTATCAACAATAGCCGAAGGTCCATTGACTGTTGAATAAAGAAGATGTGTATATATGTACAGTGGAATATTATTCAGCGATAAAAAAGAATGAAATCTTGCCACTTGATTGTTATTCAAGCCTTTATTTTCTTTCCTTTGTTGATGGACCTAGGATGTTAGTCATGACTTGGAATCTGCCCCTTTTTCTAACCCCGACATACATCTTTAACTCTAAAAGGAATGGAATAAACAATCCCTCAATCTCAATAAAAATTTAAATAGATATAATTGTAGGTTTGTAGTGATACTATAGTCATCACATCTGCTTCTGCTCTTAGAGTAAAATCTTCAAATATTCACAATCATTTTTATTTTTACAGATATATTCTCAAGACATTAGACATACTATAAATCATTAGACATATTATAAAAAGACTGTCAAAATCTGCCATTATTTCCCATCCCAAACTCACATTTTATCAGGTATCTTCTACTTGGAAGATTTAGGAAGAACATGATCTCTGGTTAGTCTCCATCTGAGGAGAAAAATATATATTTAAAAATATGATAAAAAATAAAAATATGATCAGAGTGTAACAAGTGTTTCATGGTAAAAATATCAAAACTAAAAACTGAGAGAGCAGACATTAAGTGCAGACTTTACTACTTTCTAGTTTTGTGGAATTAGCAAGTTATTTGCCTGGTATTGATATTAATCCTAAGTTCAGTTAATGGTAAGACAATCTCTTGGAGAAAGAGGGACTGTCACATTTAAATTAGCCTTAAAGCCCATCTCTTGCTCCTGCTCTCCTGTTCTTCTGATCTTCTTCTCATCATGTATGCAGCAACTGATACTCAGGTCCCTGAACATATTCCTTAGCAATGCTATTCCGGACACATCACTCCTATATGCTTCCTTGTTCTTTTTCTGTTCTAATTTAAAACACTTTAATGTGACTTTAATTCTGCTCGTAATTCATAGGCAGTCATTCCTGATGCATTTGCAGAATTTGGTGCAATCCTTGGTCACTTCCTGATTTCTACTTTTGGCCATGATTCATGTTCTTAGTTACTACATTATCTGTATCAATTATGGTCAATTAAAAGTTTGTCAGGAGAATACTAGCTTGCAAATTTCAATTATTATATTCTTGTATTGAAAAATAAGTTTTTTTCTCCCTGTATATCCTGTTAGACCTCTTTACTGATGTTGGTATTTAATATAAATTTAGTATATTTGATATATAAAAATGAATTAAATATATAGTTAATCAAAAGAGGCCAGTAAGCCATAGACAGGGAGCACTGCAAATGCTTCTGTGTCCATTAATATTCAGGAAAGTGGAATGAGAACAGAGTCAACCTGAGGCCATAGGCTGCTGATGAGACACCACCTTAAATCCCTCACGGAGAAAAAGTGTACTGGTGTCAGGTGAAATCTCTTTGCATTTATTCTTCCAGAGCACTGAACTGTGAGAAATGAAAGCATTCTAATCCAAGGGCTCTACCAGGAATGAATTATTCATTGTACATACTGATTAATTTATGGTTATTATAAATCACAGATACATGTTCTCAGAGTAGCATTTGATTGGTGTGATGATCTTCAAGATGGAGCTCCTCCAATTCATGTGTTTAATAACTGTCTTTGATTAACTAAAGATTAATTTTTATGAGGTAAAAGAAATAAATATGATCAGAAGCAAACTCCCAAAACACTAAGCAGGTTTTATTTATTTATTTTTTAAATGAAGGCATTTGGAGCATTGAGACTAAACTCAACCATATATGTTCATTCAAACATTGTTACTGAATATAGATGAGATTGTATAAATTTTTAAGTCACAACAAAAGCATATAACACAAATTTTACAGATAAGTGTAATGGGCAACTTTATTGTACAAAACAATATATTTGTTCAATTATTCCAATTAAACTTAATGAATTGTTAGGTTTCCATGCAACATTGGGTGGGAGAATTCATATGCAAAAGTCTATATGGTATAGATGGCTAAAGCAAAACTGATAAAGGGAAGTACACACCTTTAAGGCTATGGATGATTTTTCACTGCTAAATATTGACAAAATGGACAAAATCTGTCATTTGATTGGTGGCCTATGGTAGAACTTACATGCATTAATTTTCTATGGCTGTCTTAACAAAGTACCACACACTTAAAACAGAAACTTATTTGTGCACAATTCTGGAGGCTCTAAGTTTGAAATCAAGATACCAGTAAGGTCTGAGGACTTTCTTCTTGGCTTGTCAATGAATGTCTTCTCCCTAAGTCTTCACCTGGTCTTTCCTCAGTATGTGTCTGTGTCCAAATGTTCTCTTCCTTTAAGGATACCTGTTGTATTAGATTGGGATCCACTCTAAGACCTCATTTTAACTTAATTACCTCTTTAAAGACCCTATATTGGGCACCTGGGTGGCTCAAATGGTTAAGCGTCTGCCTTCGGCTCAGGTCATGATCCCAGCGTCCTGGGATCGAGTCCTGCATCGGGCTCCCTCCTCCTTGGGAGCCTGCTTCTCCCTCTGCCTCTCTCTCTCTCTCTCTGTCTCTCATGAATAAATAAATAAAAAATCTAAAAAAATAAAAATAAAGACCCTATATTTACATATAGTCACATTCTGAGGTATTGGGAGTTAGAACTTAAACATATGAATTTTGAGGGAACACAATTGAGCCCATTACACTCTCTTTACAGAAAGCCTTTATTTCCTTTTAATAATATCCTACTTACTTTGAAAGGATCTGGGTTTACTTATGTGAAAATAACTGAACCCTGAGAGTGGAAAAGTGAAAAAATTAATTGGATTCTGCCTTCAGTAGGATTACTATGGAGTAAGAAAAATAGATGTGTAAATTACTAAGTCATATTAATTTTAAAATAGAAGATAATAAGAGGTGAAGATATTTTCATAAGGTTTTATTATTTTAAGAACAGTCTCTCATAGGAATGCATCACGTGTAAGTAGTAGTTACTCGTTTTCTAAGAATTTTAGTATTTTCTGGATAGCTAAAGAAGAAGGACTTTGAAGACCAGGTAAACAGACTGTGCAAAAGAAGAAATAGTAGAAAAAGAGTGCAGACAAACTGCAATATGCTTAGGTATAACTGCATTGCCTTATGCAATTGAAGAAGTATCAATAAATGAGGCAAAGGGGCATAGGTAACCTTACATGAAAAGCATTTCAAAATAATTATGCTGAGTAAAAATAAAAGCCAAACAATAAGAAAGACATCTATTCTGTTATTTGATTTTACAAAATTCTAGAAAAAGAAAATTGATTTATAAGGAATGAGGAAATTGGTGGGGAAGGTCACACGCACATAGTTTTTTGGTTATTTGAAGTTTCACAGATATATACATATGTCAAAACTCATCAAACTGTTCACTTTAAATAAGTGTTGTTTTGCATATGTTCGTTATACACCAATAAAATTGTTAAAAGAAAAACAATTATGGAGAGAAAATGGTTAGGTTGCCATTAAAAATTATATCATTTGTATGATATTCACAGATGGGTGTATAGTGGATATCTCATTGTTTTAATTTGCATTTCCCTGGCCTGATGAAGTATGATGTGGAATATCATTTCATATGCTTTTTTGCCATTTGTGTATTTTTTTTTTTTTGGTGTCTCTTAAGATCCTTGGCCCATTTTTAATTGGGTTGTTTGTTTTCTCTTTATTGAGCTCTATGGAAGTTTTTTAAAAAATTATTTAGGATAATGGCCCTTTACCAGATCGGTCTTTTCCAAATATTTTCTTCCAGTCTATGATTTGTCTTCTCGTTCTCTTGACTTTATCTTTTGCAGAGCAGAAGTTTTTATTTTTAATGAATTCAGTTTATCAATGATTTCTTGCATGGACCATACTCTTGGTATTTTATCTGAAAAGTCATCACCATACCCATGGTCATATAACTTTTTTTTGTTATTTTCTAGGAGTTTTATGTTTTCACATTTTTATTTAGGTCTATGATCCATTTAATTTTTGTGGGGCATCTGGGTGGCTTAGTCAGTTAAGTGTCCAACTCTTGGTTTTGGCTCAGGTCATGATCTCAGGATTATGAAATCAAGCCCTGAGTCAGGCCCCATGATCAGCTCAGAGTCTGCTTGAGATTCTTTCCCCATCCCTTCCGCTCCCCCTCTGCTGCTCCCCCCACTTGTATTCTCTGTCTCTCTCTCTAAAATAAATAAATAAAATAAAATCTTAAAAATAAACAAAGTTAATTTTTGTGAAGGGTGTAAGCTCTGTATCTAGATTCTTTTTTTTTTTACATGTGGATGTCCAGTTGTTCCAGCACCATTTGTTGAAAGGATTATACTTATATGTAAAGTTTTTCTTCTACAAGATTTACCTTTAATATTTCAATTAATCCCTACCTTGGGCGCCTGGGTGGCTCAGTTGGTTAAGCGACTGCCTTCGGCTCAGGTCATGATCCTGGAGTCCCTGGATCGAGTCCCGCATCGGGCTCCCTGCTCGGCAGGGAGTCTGCTTCTCCCTCTGACCCTCCTCCCTCTCATGCTCTCTGTATCTCATTCTCTCTGTCTCAAATAAATAAATAAAATCTTCAATTAATCCCTACCTGGAATTGATTTTTATATATAGCACAATTTTTGGAATAAGACTTAATTTTTCATAATGGATTTTTATTGACTGGGACCATTTATTGAGAAGATGAAGTAAAATTGAAATAATTGGGCACCTGGGTGGCTCAGTCAGTTAAGCATCTGCCTTTGGCTCAGGTCATAATCCCGGAGTCCCAGGATTGAGTTCCATATCGGGCTAGCTTCTCAGTGTGGAGTCTGCTTCTCCCTCTGCCCTTCACCCTACTTGTACTCTCTCTCTCTCCCTCTCTCAGATAAATACATTTTAAAAAATCTTTAAAAAAAAGAAATAATTGTTGATATTGTTATTATTGTTGAAATAGACAACTTGATTTTCAATTTTATATGGAAATACAAAGCAAAAACCTTAACCAAGACCCTCTTGAAAATGAAGAACTTTCTTATGGTACTTATATCACCAAATATAAAGCCTTATTATAAAGCTAGGCTATTTAAGACAATTCTGTCCTATCATAAAGATAGACAGTAGATGATTGAAACAATAGAGAATTCAGCTACAGATACACATATATGAACACTTGATTTACGACAAAGTGGCACTGCAGAACAAGACTTGATAAGCACCTTTCATAGGACTGGAAGAAGGTCCTAATAGCTCCAATTTTTGTAGATCTCTATAGAATATAACATAGTTAGCACAACTTTACCAATACATTTGACTGTAAGGACCAATTCCAGAACAGCACTGATGAATTAACATTTCTATTAGATTAAGTTGTCAGGAATTTGAGAGAGTTGACCATGTTTATGGGCTATTTTTAAGTAGATATATAGAAAATAGTACATTCATCAAGAAACTCAGAGACAATAAGAGGATTTTATGATTTATGAGATTGCAACATATTTCTGTTCAGAGGGGAAAAATAAGAAAGAAAGAATAAAAATGCATAATGAACACTTTTCAAAAAAATGTGTTTGATAATACAGTTGCAAAATTAGCGCTGAGGAGGATACATGAAACACTTCACACTTCAGCTAATAAAAC
The DNA here is from genome assembly GCF_002201575.2 of Neomonachus schauinslandi. Lineage (NCBI taxonomy): Eukaryota > Metazoa > Chordata > Mammalia > Carnivora > Phocidae > Neomonachus > Neomonachus schauinslandi. Next base: position 57,416,078 of record NC_058404.1, read on the forward strand.
AGAAGCAGAATCTTTTAGACCACATGGAATACAACAGTATATAAATAATAAATTACATGTTTCATATGGTAGTTCTTTAGTATTTCTATTAAAATACCATAAAGTTAATTTAATAGAAAAAAATAGTGTGCTTGTAATAGTCCCCACAAAATACAATGCTATGGTCTCTTAAATGAAACTGCAAATGACCACAAATGAAACCATAAGTAAAAAATTATTAGCAGAAATACTTTAAAATATAAAATTAGAAATTAAAAGCCTTGTGAGAATAATTTCTATATGAAAACATTGGTTAAAATAATTTGAAAAACTTCTCTGTTTATGTATTTAATCTTCAAAGATTTTTATTATAAATTATTTTTTTAAGATTTTATTTATTTACCTGAGAGACAGAGAGTGAGAGAGAGAGAGCACAAGAGGAGGGAGGGTCAGAGGGAGAAGCCGACTTCTGCTGAGCAGAGAGCCTGATGTGGGGCTCAATCCCAGGACTCCTGATCATGACCTGAGCTGAAGGCAGATGCTTAACCAACTGAGCCACCCAGGCACCCCTCATTATAAATTATTAAAATACACAGAAAATTACAGAAAATAATAATGTAGACATTCATGTACCATGACCCAGATATAGCAGAAGAATCTTTAAATATGTTAATTGTAGTATTTTAATCATTTGTTATCTTTGTCAGGTTGTTAGTTTGTAAGTGGCCATTGAAAGATTGCATATTACAGATAGGGTTCCATTTGTATATATAAACCATGCCCTTGATAAAGTGATATAATTGTTCCCCAATAAATGAAAGTAACCTAAAATTGATTAAAAACATAGAGGATGATGATTGCAAATGAGCACTAAACAGAGGATGGTCTGTGTGACAAATGAGGGGGGTGATCAGAGGGAGCTTAGTATTAAGATGATATTCACTTTCAAAGGCATAATTGGAGGTTATATAGAGAGCTTAATTTGCAGAATTTGGTACATGCTGAGAAATTCAGAAATTGTTTATCATGACATTTCTGTATATTCATCCCACTAATTATTTCTTCATTCGGAAGTGTCTCTCTATCCAGATACTCCTGTGTGTTTCACTCCATGCTCTGCTTTATCTAAATAAAGCATTAATCTAAAGGAGTTGGAAAGTAATGTTTAACCCTCTCACTAGAGCTATTTGTTATGCAAACACACGACTATTGGACAGAACAATTATTTGTCAGATGAATAATTAAGTTGAAATTTCAAAACTATTGATTGTGAGAGATGAGAGATTTAGAGACAGAACAGAAAAAATGACAAGACAGAAGGCAAGAAGCATGGATTAATAATAAAGGTCAAGTCAATGCCTAGGTAAAAACAATAAAGTAACATCCTAAAAAAGTCAATGATTTTTACCACTTATGTTTGGTTATACATACGGAACTAGTTAAGATAGCTTTAATCATAGGCAATAGAATTTTGGGCACCATAATTCCTTTACAATTTTATTCTTTGTGTCTTTCTTCCTTCTGCCTTTCTAAACCATTATCTATGTTACATAATTCATATGTATTAAAATAAAGTATATGGCTAAATTATTTGTATCATTGCTTCAAAGAATTTCTAGGATAATGTCCTTGTTTTCAAAATGAGACTAATAAACTCTTTATATTAGATAATGCCTCTAAAATTAGAACTCAGGTTTGCTGCTATTTTTAAAATAATATATTTATGAGTTTTATTACATTTTGACTATAACTGGCATAGGAATGAAATCTTATTAGATATGTTTTGGGATTCAGAAATTTCAGAGTATAGTAAGATAATATGGTGCATATACCGTGTACTTTTTTTTTAATGTTACGTTAGTCACCATACAGTCCATCATTAGTTTTTGATGTAGTGTTCCATGATTCATTGTTCGTATAAAACACCCAGTGCTCCATGCAATACGTGCCCTCCTTTTTTTCTTTTTTTAAAGATTTTATTTATTTATTTGACAGAGAGCGACACAGCGAGAGAGGGAACACAAGCAGGGGGAGTGGCAGAGGAAGAAGCAGGCTTCCCGCCGAGCAGGGAGCCCGATGCGGGGCTCCATCCCAGGACCCTGGGACCTTGACCTGAGCGGAAGGCAGGTACTTAACGACTGAGCCACCCAGGCGCCCCAATACGTGCCCTCCTTAATATCCATCACCTGGCTAACCCATCCCCCACCCCCCCTCCCCTCTAAGACATTCGTTTGTTTCCCGGAGTCCATAGTCTGTCATGGTTTGTCTCCCCCTCTGATTTCCACCCCCTTCATTTTTCCCTTCCTTCTCCTAATGTCCACCATGTACTTTCTAAGGTGACCAAGAGGGTTAGGCACAACAGCCCATAACCAATACCTTTATATTTCCATAGGAAAATATGTGAATATTCTTTTTTTTAAGATTTTAGGTATTTACTTGAAAGAAAGAGAGAGAGAAAGAGCATAAGACAGAGGAGGGGCAGAAGGAGAGGGAGAAGCAGACTCCCCGCTGAGCAGGGAGCCCCAGGCAGGGCTTGATCCGAAGCCCCTAGGATCATGACCTGAGCTGAAGGCAGATGCTTAGCTGAAGGAACCACCCAGTCACCCCAGTATGTGAATATTCTAACGAACTAGCATAAATACAGACTACAAATAATCTCATATCTCTTCTGGTCAGGATTTGTAACTAAATGAGATCAGGTCAGGGCACATTTTGCTGTCAAATGTTACCAAAAAATTATATTTAAAGCCGTTTAGACTCTATAAATTAAATAATGTTTTGTGCCAAAACAAAACAAAAATAAACCTTGGTATCTTTGTGTAAATCTGAGTCCAATTATTTTTATTTATTTCTAAATATGAATTCTTCCATTTACTATCTAATCATGTTCACTCAACTTCTTTGAACTTGTTTCCTTGTCTATTTTAGTTATCTTAAATAGTTTAATCCTCATACCTCCAATACCATTCATGCAATAAAATCAACCTAGTAAATAACAATATACACACCACACTACCTTGACATTGTGTTAGTAAGAACAGTGAGCTTAAATTTCATTAATAAGATATTATTCAGTGATATTCAAGTGCTCTTCAGTCAGTGCTTATTGGATCCCCTATAGAAAAAGAATCTGTAAACAAAATTGTCTATTTGTATTTCATGACAATTAAGAATAGTAAATATGAAGTATGTTGTATGTGCGTGTATATGTATACATGTGAGGTCATATGTGTGCTTGGGTTTGTGTGGAAATGTTTTGATCATTTAAAACATGGTTTGTGTAGAAATGTATGTCATTGAGTTAGAAAACTTTGCCTTGCCCATTGTTACAGTTTGGGTTCCCCAAGAAGCAGCTCTGATAAGTTTGAACACAGGATTGTAATTGGGGAGCACACAGGATTAAATGAGGAAGCTATTTTGGGCCAAGGGTAAGTCTTGGGATAGTAACTCATTTAAGAGCTGTTGGTTGCCAATCAAAAACAATAAAAGGAATAAGTTTAATCCTGAAGGTCTGGATCCATTTGTTTCATATAACAAGCTCATTGGGGAGAGTTAAAAGAGTTAATAGCATTCATAGCATTCAGTACTGCTGCAGAAGGTCTTAGGGTCTTAACTCATTATCCCCTTCTACCATCACTCATTTCTTCTTCCCCTCTCTTTGGTAACACCTTTGCTGGTCTAGGTTGCTTACCTGTTTGGGTGACACAAATCTAATCCCTGAGAAGTTGGGGTCCCTTTGCACCCCATGCTCTTCTCAAGCTGTGACTGTTGGACTTGTGCATTTATGGTCAAAATAGGCCAAGTGAATATCAGGGGACACACAACAAAATGCACTTGTTACTAAAAGCATTCTTCCCTCTCTTCATTGTCTAAAGAAACTGCCTCTTCCTGATTATTAGCAGTAACTATTCTTGCTGGGATTCTGACTTTTCATGTCTGCTGGTCTTTTGGCATCAGGAATTTGAAATGACCAGATGGTGGCTTATCTAATGGTTAATGGGACTTTGGCTCTGCCCCTTGTTAGAAGCATCTCCACTGTAAGAAATTGTACCTCTAAATCCACAGGACTCAGACTTAAACAGTAATGAGGAGGACAAATTCTCTAAGAGAATCACTGGAATTGATGGTGAAATATCCACTCTTGTTTTCATCCTTCTAGCTTTTGGCAAAAGATCCATTCCATTATTCTAAGAGGCCATCAGATTCTAGGTCATATGATATAAGACCAGTAGATCATATACCAGGTGCTTACTGTCATACCTCCTTCTCGGTAAAGTAGGTTCCATAGTTTAATATAACTTATGTAGTACCCCATATTTGTGGAAAAAACAAAATAGAACTTACAACCTCTTGGGCAGTACAACAGTCAAGGTACTAGAGGCAGAAATCAAACTCATGCCTAGAATACATGTAGCTTCCTGTCAGTGTAAATCACCACCCCTTCCAGGGTTAATAGAGTGTAAAAGAGTTAGTCTTCTACCAACTAGCTGGTTAGTCTTTGAACTGGACCTTTTGTATTGGAGGATTAACATTGGTCTCCACTGCTGGCAGGTTGGCCTCTCAGCCATGGCAGTAACAAATTTGGCCCTAGTGAATGGGAGCCTGCTTAACTTCAATTTCTGTCATCATGGCTGATTCATTCTATCTGCTTAGGTACTTAGTGCCTTTTCTGTTGTAAGTGCTTTTGGAGGAGATTTGGTCTGATACATACAAAAATTTTCACACTTCAAATCCATTCCTATAGGTCCATCCACATGCTATTTTCCCTAATCTCCTTGTTCCAGTATACCAATCTTTCCCTTTCCAGGATGCTAGAAGGTTACTAGTCAACCAGGCAAGTTACTTGCCACTCCCCACAAGTACTATATATTCTAGCCTATGACTATTGTTTTATATTTTATTTTTTATAGCCTTTTTTCCCAGACTCAGGGGTAGTCCTGAGTGCCCATTGAGAGAATTTCCCTCTGAGCTATTTTTCAGGGACACTTCTGAGTGGAGCTAACATTTGCAGCCATATACAGAGCTTAGTTGAGGGAGAGATTCCAGTATAATAGTGGTTGATAACATAGGAGTCTGGACCACCTGCTTATGCATTTTCTATTCTTTGGTTTTGTTCACATCTGATGTAAAATATAGCACTTCCAACTTATAATGGATTGCTACTGCTCCAATTTGACCTTATGATTTGGTTGATATAATAGAATTTAGTTTATGAAGGGTAATTCTGACCACAAGTCCACTTAATGTTCCTGGGTCCAGTAACATAACAGGATTTGTTTCTCAAAAAAGTATATAAATATTTATTGCATATGACAAGATCATGACCCATCACCTTAGATGTCTATCTTGTGATTCTTCTATTGGGGCTTGCCATAAACTCCACATGGCTTCTTTTCACTTCACAGATATCAATAATACCATTTAATCTGTTAGGTCATGTGGACCATGTGGCAGAACCACTTCTTTTTTTTTTTTTTAAAGATTTTATTTATTTATTTGAGAGAGAGAATGAGATAGAGAGAGCATGAGAGGGGGAAGGGTCAGAGGGAGAAGCAGACTCCCCGCTGAGCAGGGAGCCCGATGCAGGACTCGATCCCAGGACTCCAGGATCATGACCCGAGCCGAAGGCAGTCGCTTAACCAGAACCACTTCTGTCTTAGCTTGGAACTTCTCTAGAGATCTTTTCTGCTCTAGGTTCCACTTAAAGCTAGTATTTTGTGTCATTTGGCATATGGGTCAAAATGGTATTCTTAAGTGTGGACTATGCAATTTCCAAAATCTAGAGAGGCCTACTAGATATTGTTCTTCCTTCTTAATGGTGGGAAGTACAAGATGCAATAATATGCTCCTTGTTTTTAGATGATGGTCCAGAATACCTCAGACCTTGGGAACTCTGAAATCTACACTGATGTGGCAATATCCTAATCTTGACCTATCTTGCACTCTCTGCAGTATATGTGTCTTACCAAGGACTCCAGTAGATTTGTCACTTCTTGTTTATCTATCTTCTTAGCATGATGTTATTTTTAGACTATACCAATGTGTTGCTCTTGCATATGTCCAGCTGTTCCAGGTCCCTTTGGATTGCATTACGACAGAAGACAGAAGAGATAACATAGCCTTGGGGCAAGACCATGAAACCGTGTAAGGACAGATTGTTGTTTGTCTCAAAAAAAAATGCAAATTATTTATGACCCTCCTTTCAAGTAGGAATGAAAAGAAATACATTTACCACACCAGTGGCCACATGTCATGTGTTTAAAGTTGTGTTAATCTGTACAAGCAAAGATATCACCTTTGGCATACCATCTGTAATAGGGGCCACTGATGGTTTGTATTTGCAGTAGTCAATTATCCTCCAGAATTTGTCTTTTGATGGGTCCACACTGTGGACTTAATGCTATTTATAGGTATTTAAAGTTGGCACTAATCTCCCCTATCCCTTCAGAATATAGCATGGTTTTATTTTCTTTGTCCATGGGAGGGAGGTAGCTTCACAGACTTCCCACTGACCTTCACCTATGATAGCTCCTACCCCAGAGACCCAAAAACCAGTTTAGGATTTTGACCTTTTATTGAATATACCCACTTCAAGTATACATTTGACTATCAGAAAATATCATCAGGGACTTTGTAGAACTATTGAATATACTGTGAACCAGATTTGATCACAGATTCAGTTTATTACCTAGTCCCCAGGTATACCCACTCAACAGAAATTCATAAAATGCTGTGGGTCCTCCAGCATCAGTGTTAATATGGACTCTGTTTGGGTATTCCTCTTTCCTAGGATATGAATATTAAATTAAAAGTCAATATCTCTCTTTGGAAAGGATTCATCAAATATCCTTGCCACGGTATTACATGATCATTGCATCTTGGGACCAGGATTTTCCTATGCTCAATAGGTTCCAGCTCTGAAAACTGGTTCAGATCCAGAAATTGGCAAAAGATAAGTTTTTATTTAAAATGGTTGTCCATGGTATCTTGATTATACATTTTTAAAATTTCTTTTGAACCATATTCTAGCTAGCTATTCCTCTATTTTGCCCTTAGGAATGCTGTTCTATTAACTATCTCCTTTGCTCTCTACAGGTAATGATACTGTGATTGAAACTAAACCTTCCATGCTCGTTGTAAAAATCATGCCCATCTTTTATTTCTGATGATGAAGCACCTCCGCTTTATTTTTCAAGAGTCTGTCAATCCCACTGCTACCAGAGAGCTCAGTTCTATGATGGCATATTGTACTGACAGCTGTGGCCTATGGATAGCATCCACCTCTGATCTTTTCAGTGTCCATATCACCAGTATATTCTTTGTTGCTTTGATAAAACAAAGTGTCTTCTAGGACCACTCATCATCATATTCATCTGGTGGATTTTCTGACCTTATATAGTATTCCTACTTCTCTGAGTCTTTCTATTCCTTCTTTCAACATCTCTCATAGTAGATTTGGCATTACTACTTTATATACTATGGGCTGCAACTTTCTCCAAGCTGCTAAGAACCATCATAACAGTTTGTTATTACAGTTTCCTTGAGTTTCTTGCAGGATGTTACTTTCTGTATCATGAGAGAAGGCTTCCATATTGATAAAATCTTCTTTGCCAAACTTTGTATTACACCTCTCCAGTCCCATATGTTTTCTCTTGGTTCCTACTGGGACATTTTGGCAAGATCCCACAGATCTGTCAGAGTATAGCCCTTTTTCTCTTAGCAAACCCAGAATTTACTTGGCTATTTTATCTTGTGAATTAGTCCTTGTCATTGGTCTGGTAGACAAGAGGAAGGCTGTAAGAAGATTGGAGGGAAACAATCATGCCTGGGAAGGAGAGGCATCTGTATCATCTTCATGGGTGCTGGAATCATACCTTTAACAGAGAGGAAACCTTAATTTTTTTTTTTTAATGCAATGACCCAGGTTTCCCTATCCCATGCCTAATAATCCCACCCTTTCCCATTCAGGATCCTGATTTTTCGTATTGCATAATTGTCATTATGGAGAGTTCACCTTTCTCTGGAGCAACTTACAATCAAGTGCTGGCCCTGATCTGAAGCTTTTTTTTCTGACCTCTGATAGCAGATGTGATTCTCTTCTTGCTACCAAGGAGATCCTCTGGTTTTCACATTTCTCAGTAAATAGATAATTAATCATTCTCTTCCTTCCATTGTCTTTCTTTACCTCTAATTCATCATTAATACCCAATAAGGTTCACTGGACTCTATAGTCTTTATAATTAATTTTTCTTCAGTATTTCTCACATGCCTGATATATTGCCTGCATTCTCTTCTGCCAAAGGTTCACTTCCAGAAAAAATTTAACAATTGCACCAAGTGAACATGGTAAAGATTATGTGTTCTCTAACAACCACAAATGACCAGGCAGCTGGTGGATAATCCAGCACCAAAATCTTATTTTATGGTCTGCTTTCTTAGAACACTTCTGGTGCCAAATATTGCAGTTTAGGTCTCCTGAAAAAGAGATATGTGTACAACATTCATTGTGGAGTAATCCCAGGGTCAATACCAGCAGGGGAAGGAATGGATAGGCTTCTGCAGAGGGACAAATTGATCTATGATCTTGAATTGAGATGATTCCTTAAAGTTGTCTGCAATTGGGGCTAGTCCCACATTCACCAGTCATGAGAATGGGAGATATACTTAGATGAGAAAGCTTTCTTCAACAGGTGGGAAGTCTCAGAGAGGGATTTGGGGTGAAAATGGTTAACCACCAGCACTCCTGGGAGATGAGGGAATGAGTGCCTCAGTCCTGAGTAAAGAAAAATTTGGTGAAGCGTTGTTTGTAAATTTGAAATCTGGAAACAACATATATGCACATCAATAAAGGAATATATAAAGGCTATAGAACAAGAGACAATAATATGCAACAATTAAAATCAATGAAAGTAAATCTTCAGATACTAATGTAGATGTTTCTCAAAAAAAGATAAAATTGAATACTAAAATAACATACAGAATAACACATACATGTATTATTAAAAAGCTTTATTTATTTATTAGAGAGAGAGAAGAGATAGTGAGAGAGAACACAAGCAGGGAGGAAAGGGAGAAACAGGCTCCCTGCTCACAGGAATCCTGACATGAGGCTTGATCCCAGGACCCTGGGATCATGACCTGAGCCGAAGGCAGACGCTTAACCTACTGAGCCACCCAGGCACCCCTCATATACATGTATTATTTACCTAAATAAAAAATACACAGACTAATTCTCTATGTTTTTCATATATATAATCAAGTGGCTTTGAAAATAAAAAATTCACTAAAATGATAAAAAAAAAAGATTGACAGCGCTTATCATTGGAGAGGGAAAGAGGGATGTTAAACTGGAAAGGAACCCACAAAGAACAGCAAGTTTCTCTGAATATTTTCATTCCATTTGTATGAAAATATGAAGCTAGATATTGATAGTACAAACATATAAACTGTGGTCTCTGATTGCAAGGTGAACGTCCTTACTACAACAGTGTTTAGTAGCCTCTGGAAACTTTTTTCTAAGCATTATCTACTGTATCCCAAAAGATCCCCATCATAATTTTCTCTTCATCTCCTTGACTACCAGCTGAATTTGTATCTTACCCTGTTTGCTAAAATGATATAATGGTATCCATGTCACTGTCTACCTCCTCCAGTCTATCTTCCATTATTATTATGAAAGTAATAATATTTCCTAAATACACCAGTAATAATATCACTACCCTGTTAAAAGCCTATTGATTGCTCCTTGTTGCCCATTAAATTATGTACAAAACCCCAAAGAGATAGAAAATATAAGGAAATAGATGATAAGAAATTATCTGGGCTATTAAGCACCTAACAAAAGGACCCCAGAAGAGGATTAAAGTGAAAAGAGAAGACATTTTTTTTTCACATAAATAAGATCTTTAATCTTAAGTTATGCCTATTTATTTCTTCTTTTTTACAAGAAATCCTCAAATATGAAGAGATAACATTCATAAGTCTTATAATTAGGGTAAACATATATTCTGCTTTGTTTAGATCTGTCCTGGTTGACCTAGTTATCCTAGCATAATCATTAAGTGTTCTTTTTACTCTCTGAAATATCCCAGTTCGGACTAAAATTTATATAGTCACTCTATATCAAAACTTGATTTTTTGAAACCAAACATTATAGTAGCCCTTAATTATGTTAAACTATTATATTTAAACCCTAACAAATCCAACTGTAGTAAAAATTATTGTAAACTGTTATATTAAATTAAAGAACATCTCCAAGGTATTCAGAGGTAAAAAAAAAAAAAAAAAAAAAAAAAAAAAAAAGGATACTCTGCAAAATAATGATAAGACCAGTCAGTATTAGTAGCTCATCAGTAACATCAAATACTAGAAAATAGGAGCAGGGTGTTCACAATTCCTTCTTTTTAAAGATTTATTTATTTGAAAGAGAAAGAGAGGGAGAAAGAACAGAGGAAGGACAGAGGGAGAGGGAGAGAGAGAATCCTCAAGCACACTCGTCACTGAGCACAGAGCCCAATATGGGGCTCAATCCCAGGACCCTGAGATCATGACCTGAGCAGAAACAAAGAGTCAGCCACCTAACCAACTGAGCCACCTAGGTGCTGCAAGGTGTTCACAGTTCTTATAGAAATTTATTTTGAATCTCGAATTATATTTCAATAGTCAGGGGTAAAAACAATAAAAACAACTTCAGAAGTGTAATAAGTCAGAGTATATCTTCTATATACTACTTTTTTTCAGGGGTAATTTAAGGATGTTTTCAAAAAAAAAACAAGGATTACTTATGAGATTCCAGAACTCTGGATTCACAAGGAGAGAGACAGAAGTATTCAGATGTCACCTAGATGACAGGACTTGAGAGCAATCTTCACAGTTTGAAACACAGGAGACAAAACTCTGAAGGACTTTAAGGTTAGATAGGGGATTCAGTAGAATAAATAATAAGATTGATGGTTTAGAAAACCATAGGAATATGCTTTGTGTTAGCCAATAAGAGATGGCATAGGAGCAGAGATATAAATATGTGGTTTGAAATTTTAGTGATGGCCAATGAAAAAATTGAGAGTAATAATATAATTATTTGGGGAGAAAGGAGGAGGAGAGATGCAGGGTTATATAAACAAGGTAAATCTCACCTATCAAAGTAGAAAATAATAGATTAGATCAAAGTGTAAAAATCAACATATAGAAGTACAAGTATATTATTCACAGATATGGGGATAAAGACTAGAATAATTAAGCCAAGTATATGATAAAGTAAGTAGTTGGCTCTGGAAAAGGACATTAACAGTGGAAGGATTTGGGGGAAGAAATGTTTCTCAATCTAGAATTTTCTAAGTTATATATATATATATATACATATATATGTGTGTGTATATATATATTTCCTTGATAAAGAAAAAAAAACAAGCAAACAAAATTATGCATGATGAGAGATATTATTAAACAATGACCATACTAACATGTAATATAGCTTGCTTTTCTGGCTTTTGCAATCTCAAAATGCAGTGACATGGTCCATAAACAATATCAACTCTTAGCAGAGGAGAAATTTACTAGATTAATATTTATTCACATATGCATTCATTCATCTGACAAATATATATGGGACATCTTTCACATGCTAAATATTCTACTACATGAGAATTAAAATATAAAACAAATATAAAAAGCAAAATAATTCTTTCTAATTCCAAGCATTTCATACTAGTGAGGGTATTAGACAATGAAATAGATGATGGAAGCATGCTTGATGAATGTTATTAGTATATTAGTCAGAGGGTACTAAAGAAAAAGAATAAAACTAAATTCTGGATCATTTACTATTTTTATGCAAGTGACAATTGCACTGACTCAAATATCACAATGATATTGGAAAACTAAATATTAGTTTCCCTGAATATGCTATAATAATGAAAACCCAGCATTATGCAGATGTACATGTACATTTTACTCTTTTGAATGCTAGTCAGGGAGTAAAGCCAACTTTTTCCTTTTATTGTAAGATAAACAAGTATACTGTTGAATTCACTTAATTTTCAGATTAAGGACTGTCTAAATATTCAGAAACAAAAATTGATTGAGTATATTTGGTTTTATAACATGGTATTTTAAAGAAAAGTTACTTATACTAGAGAGAGAATGAAGAAGCCAAATCTATTTAAATAGTAATGGATAGCAGAGAGGAAAAAAAAGAAGACATGCACAGTAAAAGTACAGAGTAAATTTGAATCAGATAGTAACGAACTCTTGCGAAAGAAGGTAAAAACGAAACAAAATTGCTGCAGTTTGGTGACAAAGGAATTATTCAGTTGCTGGAGCTACACTGGTTATTGAGAGATATTCTAGATCAGGTATGCAGTGCTGTTTGGATGTTCATTCATGTATGTATACAAAGAGGGCTGAAAAGAGGAGGGAGTCAAGTAGTCATGGGGTAGAAAGCACTGGAGACAGGCATAGGCACTGAGAAAAGTTTCTTATGAGAACAATAGGCAAAATGGCTTGAGAGTCGGTAAGAGAGGATAAAATATAAATGGAATTGTTAGAGACTTTAACAATCCAGATCGGAGTAACATTCAATGCCAGCTTCTCTCTTGTTAAGAGAATAAACAAAATTACTAACCATGAAAGTTAAAAGTACAGGAATATTTAAGAATTATGTTGAAGAACAAAAGAAGAAGTCTGGTGGCTGAGTGAATGCTGACTGGGAGTGAAGGAAGCTGGAGGGATTAGGGTGATTTAGAGTTTTCCATCTGGGTGGCATTACAATGATGTTACCTCCAGTAGAAGTAGGGAGGAAGGACAGGAACTTATTTAAAAGAACATCATGGAGGGGCACCTAGGTGTCTCAGTCAGTCAAAGGCTCAGGTCATGATCTGGGGGTCCTGGGATTAAGCCCCATGTAGGGCTCCCTGTTCAGTAGGGAATCTGCTACTTCCTCTCCCTCTGCAACACCCACTTGTGCTCTCTCTCTCAAATAAATAAATAAAATCTTTAAAAAAATCATGTAAACAAAGGAAAAATGGAAAGAAGGAATTTTAAACCAAATCAATACATCATTATTAAATTATTTTAAGCTTAAGAAATTGATCAATTAATAGAAGTGCTCCAAATACAAGAAAACTTTCTCAGAACTGGATTAATTTTATTTTTTCTTAAAGACAGAATTGAATTTTAAAGACACTCTTTAACATAAGACAGTATATGAAAATATATCCATAAAAGACAATATATGTCATAATTCTTTGCTACCTGTCCTAATATTTTTACAAGGTTAATTTTAAGTACTTTCTCAAAGTACTTAAAACTTTGGTACTTTTTCTGTAGTATTACAAACTTGCTTTACTTTGATGTTTTTCCAGGAAAAGTTTTCCTTTTTCTCTGATGACATTTGAATTATTGAAAGATTACATCTCGACTATAAAATTAACAGAATGTTGAAAGGCATCTAAATCTTTTTGATGTGATATATAATTCATGTTTATTTCCTTTCTCTGTTGTGGAAATGATCCTAGTTATTTATAGTTTATGTAAGGAAGAAGTAAGAAAAACAAAATTTGTTCTTATTAAAATTTTGTTGCTAGGAAAAAAGCAAGTTATTGCTAACCTTGTCCCATTTTCTACACTATCATGGCAAGTCACACGGACTTTTAACAAAAAGAACTACCACTGTGGTATTTTTTAAATTTCGAAAGACTTGATATAATTTTTTGTTTCTCTATCTCAAATTGTGAACTTCTTCAAAATACAGAACACACACAATATATCAGAGACACTAGAAAAATCCAACAAAACTATTAAGTCCCTTTTATCATTTCAAGATAAAATATGTGTATCTGCTAAATATTTTATCTAAATCTTTGAGGGCAAGCAAAAGTTTCAGGAAAAGACTTGCATATAAACTGAAGTAAACATAATATTGAATTGCACTTATCCTGTTTTCCAGGGTAAATATGAAGAAAAGACAAAAGTAAGAAAAATACTCATTCTGGTTATCTATATATAATATGTATATTATATATATAATATGTGCATATATATATAATGTGTACATATATATAATGTTTACCTATATATGTAACATTACCATAACTGGTGAAGTAAAAGGATATTGAAAGGCAACAAGGTCATTTTTTAGTAATAATGATTGAAGTGTAAGAGTTTATAAGAAATTAATGTACCTATTAATATGCTAGTACATGATATTCAAGTTCAAGGGAAATAACTGAATTGGCCTTTTCAGGTTTAACTTGAGTGAGCAAATAGGAAAACATTGCAATTCAGCACAAACTTCTTATTGTTCAGCATAAAAAGGAAGACCTTTTAATTGAATAATGCATATCTTCTCAGCCTATGTTCACTTCTTTTCTTTTCCTTAACATATATTTAAAAACATATATGACTTTGTTCTTATGAAATTGTAAATCAAATAGGCATTTGTAAAATCACCTGTCCACTCAGGTTTTTGGGTTTTTTTTTAAATGATTGTTTTATGTTCTTATGCCAAACTATTATAATTTGTGTAGGAGTGACTTTTTTATTATGTTATGTTAATTACCATACATTACCTCATTAGTTTTTGATGTAGTGTTCCATGATTCATTATTTGCATATAACACCCAGTGCTCCATGCAGTACGTGCCCTCTTCAATACCCATCACCAGGCTAACCCATCCCCCCACCCCCCTCCCCTCTAGAACCCTCAGTTTGTTTCTCAGAGTCCATAGTCTCTCATAGTTCATCTCCCCCTCTGATTTCCCCCCACTTCATTTTTCCCTTCCTACTATATTCTTTTTTTTATCATATAGTGTATTATTTGTTTCAGAGGTACAGGTCTGTAATTCAACAGTCTTACACAATTCACAATGCTCACCATAGCACATACCCTCCCCAGTGTCTATCACCCAGCCACCCCATCCCTCCCACCCCCCACCACTCCAGCAACCCTTAGTTTGTTTCCTGAGATTAAGAATTCCTCATATCAGTGAAATCATATGATACATGTCTTTCTCTGATTGACTTATTTTGCTCAACATAATACCTTCCAGTTCCACCCATGTCATTGCAAATGGCAAGATCTCATTCCTTTTGATGCCTGCATAATATTCCATTGTATATATATATATATATACCACATCTTCTTTATCCATTCATCTGTCAATGGAGGAATGACTTTTTAAAACATTTTATTACATAAATGTTCAAGCACACACACAACTAAAGAAAATAGTAAATGTACCTCTTTGTATCCATCTCTGGTCCATAATAATTGTTGCAGTTGAACCAATACTGTGTTTATTCATTGTTGCTTGAGAATTTTAGAGCAAATTCAAGAAAACAATTTATTTTACACTTAAATAATCTAATATGTAGCTCTCACCAGATGTTATTCTTCTTTAATATAATCTTAATGGTATTCTTACCCCTTCAAAATTTAAAAAAAATCCCTCAATATTAAACTAATATTCATTCCATGTTCAAATTTTCCCAAGTATCAAAAATGTAATTGTTGGGGCGCCTGGGTGGCTCAGTCATTAAGTGTCTGCCTTCGGCTCACACTTCCTGCTCCACGGGAAGCCTGCTTCTCCCTCTCCCACTACCTCCTGCTTGTGTTCCCTCTCTCGCTGTGTCTCTCTCTGTCAAATAAATTAATAAAATCTTTAAAAAAAATGTAATTGTTGCAGTTGGTTATTTTAATTATTATAGATTTTAAATCTATATCTTTCTTATTATAGTTGATGCAAATTATAAATGTATATATGAATGTACATAGATCTATATATTTCTATCACAAATATTTGCCCAAGTTTTTGAAAACTACATTACTGAACTACTACATATATTAGGGTTTTAAATTTTATGGAATGAAAAATATGTGGGTGTATGTGTTTGTGTCCGTATGTATATAATTTTTCCTCTAATCATAACTATTAGGATAGATTTTGTGCTATAGCCTAAGAGACATACAGCATGAGATTGATAACTCAAAATGCAATCTTCAAAATTAACTAATTAAAATATTCCATAAATATTTACTGAACTAATTAAGTACCTATTGTTATACTTCCATTCGTGTACAAGGAAAACAATCAAAACAAAAGAAAGAATTTGTAATTTCTTGGAATTTTGTTGTGCTAAGGCAATGTGGAAAATCTATTAAATATTATGTAAAGTGGAAAGATATATTTGAGACATGTAGAGACAACTAATGTGCTGAAAGTAATAGAATTTTGAGGGAAGAGATATCATCATTGGCTGGAAATAACTTTCCCAAAGTAGGTGGTAGTTTCATTGGTTTTGATGGCAATAACTTTCACAGACTAATATGGAGGTAAGTAAACTTATGATCTGTTTAGGGAAGAGTAAAAGAACAAAGGTAATAAAAATCAAGCATTTATATGAAGGAGTGACTTAAAATGAAAAAATGGTACATTTGTATTATAAAAGTTCTTTATTTCAAAGTTAAATTATCTCAATTATGTTATAAGGCTGGGAACAATCCATTCTAGGTATTTTAAGCAGAAAAGGATTTGATGTGAGACATCTGATGATTATGAAATGTTTGGAAGAACTGGAGAATGGTGGAGTGTCTGCTAGCACTATTGAGTTAAAGAGTAAAATCTTTAGCTAGGATGCCAAGTCAGAAAGATGAGAGAAACTATATTAAGAATAAATGTTTGTTTTAGTAATTAAAAGAATTAATTTATTCAACATGCCAACTAGATATGCCAGGTTGGTACATTCCAGGACATGGTGCCATATCAGGGATTCAACATTTGTCTCCTCTGTTGGAAAATTAAGCAGCAAGCATGAGTAGGTTTGGTGAAGAGGAATCCACATTGTTGAGTTCATTCATAACCTCCATTGCTGCCACCATGGCCATTCTATTCATGTGCTCTTTGAGCTAACACCGATATGCTTTCAAAAATTGGCTGATTTAAGTCCATGGCATAAGTTGCCCAGTCTATTTTATTTTAGGAGTTTTCTCTAAAAAGGGAGCCCTTTTTAACACCCACATAGATTAGAAATATTGCCAAAGTCTGGGTGCATTCTGAGAGGGCTTTTTTCTTAATTCCATTTAAGGGCTTCTGTGACCAACCTTGCAATCTTGTTTCTTTTAAGCTCTTCACCATCTTGCAACTGGGCTTGTAACTGATCATGAAAAACCTATAAATATACCCCTGTCTATACACATTTCTAGGCAAAGTAAGTAACTTGATGGTTTATTTGAGATTCTACCTGCCAGGATAATTTTCCTTCCCTATTGTTCTTCGGGGCTTCTCCTAGATGGAAATGTTATGTTATAATACTCCACTTCTGACAAATAGCAAGATATATCACATAACTACCTATAATCCAGATGTGAATATTTTCCTTTTGGACAACAATCATATGAAACACCATTTGAGGCTACAAGCAGAAATAGATATATTGTCAATATGAGCAGCTAATGCATCTTTCTTGTATTGTTACACTGCTGTCAGGACATGCTGTGTAGCCTGCTCTTAAATATACTACTTTCACTTAATGGTAGAATTCTGCTGCATGCACATAGCTGTATGACTTGAAAGATAATATCCACATGATTTTGGGATGGTCGGCTCAATCATTACTTGGTGTCCCATGGTCAGGTCTTTCTTGCTTGCTTGTGGGAGTCAACAAGGAGCTATTTCTCAAAGCTTGAATAATTATTTGCCAAAGGGAACATTGCTTTTCAACAAAACACTGCATGGTGTTTCTTCCATGGTAGCATATCACAGGCACTATTATGCTTACAAACATTCCACTGATAGTCTGAACTCCATTGTATCTGCTGAGACATGAAACTGAAGTTCAAGTGGCAGTTCAGCTTCCCCTGCTGTATGAGAAAGCCAGCATTCTTTTGTCCTGGGAACCGCTTGAAACAGGCAGCCTGACACGTTCTTCAGTAGATAGAGAGGAACAACACAATCAAAATGGTAAATGTTGCATCAAAATCTAAAAAGCCCAGCAATTAATGGGAGGATTTCTTTGTGGTAGTCGGTGCAAGAAGCAGAACCTCACCTTTCACTTCTGAGATAACAGCCTGACATTGGACCTCCAGAAAATTCACTGAGATGGCAAACTCCTCAGTGTTTCTGACTTTAATTTCCCATTTTTTGGTATATATACTTCTTACTAAGGTAGGTATGTAGAATACCTGCTATTTCCTGGATCTCTGAAGCTTCTGAGCAAACTGTCATCAACACTGTGAAACCTCATAATGATGGTGGCATGGCCAAAGTTCTTCAGAAGTAAGTTACCAAAGAATTATGAATTTTGACTCACCTCAAGAAACTACAGTCAAAGTTTATTACATCTATGGCCTATTAAAGTAATCACAATGGTCTTGCCTCTTTTAAGTGCTGCCACTGGCCTCTGTGATTTCTGAATGCTCTTTGTGGTGCATTATTATGGTAATAGCTACCAGTAAATAACACCTTCTGTATCCAAACCCTTGTGTTGTTCCTTTCCACACTGACTCTGGGTTTGATCATGACCCTTTTATTGGCCATCTGGATATTAACATATATGGCAGGCAGAGACTTGAAAATCCTTTGTGCTTTAGGTCTTGCTCTCTTATTTCTGGAAACTTTTCTGACCCTGTGAGAAAGTGAGTGTAGGCTCCTGGTAATGAGAGCATATGGAAAAAGTACTAGTACTTCCAGCCAGCCAACTTGCCATTCTAGTGGAAGCCCAAATGCCTGAAGAGCCCAGCTAACACCATGTGGAAGAGAGGAGGCATCTCAGTTGAACATGGTCCAAAGTGTAAACCCTCAGAATTATAATTAAGTAAAAGATTGTTTAAGGTCCCTGAGCTGAAGGGTAGTTTATTAAGGAGAAATAGATAATTAAAAAAATTGGTGACTGGAATAGGGAATGTAACAAAAATCTAAAACATACAGCAAAGTCTCTGGAACTGGGTGGGAGGTAGAGGCTAGAGAAGCACAAGGAAATAGTTGACAAAGACAGGAAAAATGGCAGATAAATAGTCTATTTTGAAAAAAAACAGGGAGGAAACAATTATTGGTGGCTGGAAAATGATGACTTATGTAGTTTGAAAACAATTGTCAATCCATATAGATAGAGTCAACTGATCTCTGACAGAGATGCAAAGGCAGCACAATGGAACCAATAGAGCAAACAGAGTTTTTTCAGCAAATGATGCTAGAACAGCTAGATATCCACATGCACAAAAATGACTGTAGACACAATCTTATACTCTTTGCAAAAGTTAACTCAAAGTAGATCATAGACCTAAATAAAAATGCAAAACTATAAAACTCCTAGAAGAGAACCATAGGAGAAAACATTGATGACCTTGGGTATAGCAATGATCTTTCAGTTAAAACACCAAACACAATCTATTAAAGAACTAACATAACATAATAAAATAAAATTAAATTAAAAAAATAAAAGAAAAATAGAAGAACAACAGTTTTAAAAAATTAATGAATAAACTAGACTTGATTAAAATTAAAAACTTCCGTTCTGCAAAAAATAATGTGAAGAGAATTTTAAGACAAGTCATAGACAGGAGGAAAATATTTCCAAAAGACACATTTGATAAAGGACCCTTATTGAAAATATGCAAAGAACTCTTAAAACTCAACAGTAAGAAAAACAACCTAATTAAAATATGGTCCAGAGACCTTAACAGATACCACATCAAAAAAGATATACAAATGACAAATGAGCATATGAAAAAAATCACATCATATGTCATAAAGATCAGGGAAATATAAATTAAAACAATAGTGGAATACCACTATATACCTGTTAGGCTGGCCAAAATCTGCACATTGACAACATCAAATGTTGGCAAGGATGTTGAACAACAGGAACTCTCATACATGATAGTGGGTAAGCAAATGGTATAGTCAGTTTGGTGGTTTCTTAAAAGACTAAACATATTTTATTATACAATCCAGCAGCACACACCAGGGTATTTATCCAAAAGAGTTCAAAATTTATTTCCACACAAAAACCTACACACAGGTTTTTATAGCAGCTTTATTCATAGTTGCCAAAACTTGGAAGTAATCGAGATGTCCCTGAGTAGATGAATGGATACAAAAATTGTGGTACACCATGACAATGGAATATTATTCAGCACTAAAAAAAAAGAAAAAAAGAAAAGAAAAAGAGATACCAGGTCATGAAAAGACATGGAGGGATCTTAAATACATATTGCCAAGTGTAAGAAGTCAGTCTGAAAGGCAACATGTTATATGATTCCAACTCTGTAGTATCCTGGAAAAGGCAAAACTATGGAGACAATAAAAAGATCAGTGGTTGCCAAGGGTTGAGCGGAGGGGGAAGATGAACAGGAGGAGCACAGAAGACTTTTAGGACAGTGAAAATGCACTGTATGAAATTATAATGATGGATACATGTCATTATACATTGGTTCAAATCCATAGACTGTATAATACCAAGAGTGAACCCTAAGGTAAACTATGGACTCTGGGTGATTATGATTTGTCAATGTAAGTCATTCAATCATTAACCAGTGTACCACTCTGATGGGGAATGTTGAGGATGGGAGGGTCTATGAATGGGGGGAGGCAGGGAGTATATGGAAAATCTCTTTTCCTTCCCCTTGATTTTGTGGCAAACCTAGAACTGCTCTAAAAATTAAAGTCTTAAAGAGCATTGTTGAAAGTTGCCTCCAATAACTGGAGTGATACAAAACATACCTAATGAACACATGGACCTTGATTTCCGGTGAGAATTTCTCTAAATTGCTTTGAGCCATACAATAATGTTCTGGGATCCAGTTTTTTATCTCCCTCCTAAGACACATATCACTGTAAGTTACCAATTCTGGCAAAGTTGAACTATTCTGAGTTATATTTCTGAGGTTAGGGCTTCATTCTTCCATTATATGGAGACTTTCTGTCAAATAGTTATTTGGCAAGTTGAAAAATATTTTCATTCTTTTATTTGTGCAGCTTATGAATTTCAGTGGCTTTTCTCATTACTGCTGCTATTTTGGTAATCTGGCCAATATGCACATGTACTTCATTCTACTTTCCCAACTGCCTCCTTTCCAGGTCATGTTGAGTTATTTAAGTAACTTCAGAGATGCAGAAAATCTTTCAGTGATATTTTCCTGATAAAATTTCAAGCTTGGAAAACTGCTTCTTTTTTTTTTAAAAGATTTTATTTATTTATTTGAGAGAGAGAGAATGAGAGAGAGCACATGAGAGGGGGGAGGGTCAGAGGGAGAAGCAGGCTCCCCGCCGAGCAGGGAGCCCCATGCAGGACTCGATCCTGGGACTCCAGGATCATGACCTGAGCCGAAGGCAGTCGCTTAACCAACCAAGCCACCCAGGTGCCCTGGAAAACTTCTTAAACTCCATTATTAGTCTTAGTGTTTTTGCTAAGCATTAACAACCTTAGATTCAATCTCCTTGTTTGCTCATTTTAAGTTCTAAGACACGCATGTGTGTGCATTTGTCAAAGCTCAGTAAATAAACAATATTTGTTCATTTTATTGTATGTTTGCTAATATTTGGTTGAGGATTTTTGCATATGTGTTCATTAGGGATATTGGTCTGTAGTTTTCTTTTTTTGTGGTAACTTTGTCTGGTTTTGGTATCAGGGTAATGCTGGCCTGGTAGAATGTATTTGAAACTTTTCCTTTGTCTTCTATGTTTTGGAATAGTTTGAGGAGAATAGATATTAACTCTTCTTTGGTAGAATTCACTTATGAATCCATCTGGTATTTTTGGTAGTTTTTTTAATTACCAATTCAATTTTGTTACTTGTAGTCAATCTATTTGGATGATTATCTATTCCTGCTTCAGCTTTGGGAGATTATATTTTTCTAGGAATTTATCCATTTCTTCTAGGTTGTCCAATTTGTTGGCATATAATTTTTCATAATATTTTCTTATATTCCTTTGTATTTCTGTGGTATCAGTTGTTACTTCTTTCATTTCTCATTTTACTTATTTGGGTCCTTTCTTCTTTTTTCTTGATGAGTCTGGCTATGGGATTGTCAATATTTTTTATCTTTTCAAAGAACCAGTTCTTGGTTTCATTAACCTTTTTCTATTGTTCTTTTAGGCTCTATGTGATTTATTTCTGCTCTGATCTTTATTTCCTTTCTTCTACTTACCTTGGGCTTTGTTCTTCTTTTTCTAGTTCCTTTAGGCATGAGCTTAGATTGTTTGAGTTTTTTCTTGTTTCTTGATGTAGGCCTGTATTGCTGTGTACTTCCCTCTTAAAAGTGCTTTTGTTGTGTTCCTGAGGTTTTGGACTACTGTGTTTTCATTTTCATTTGTCTCCATGTATTTTTTTAATTTCTCCTTTGATTGTTTTATTGACCCATTGGTTGTTTAGTATCCACATGTTTGAGTTTTTTCCAGCTTTTTTTTCTTGTGATTTATTTCTAGTTTCATACCATTTTGGTCAGAAAAGATGCATGGTGTGACTTATTACTGAGACTTAAATTTACTGAGACTTATTTAATGGCCTAACATGTGATCTATTCTGGAGAATATTCCATGCATACTTGAAAAGAATATGTATTCTGTTGTTTTTAGATGGAATTTTCTGTATATATCTGCTATATGCATTGGTTCAATGCGTCATTCAAAGAAATTGTTTCCTTATTGATTTTCTGTCTGGATAATCTATCGATTGATGTAAGTGGAGTATTAAAGTCCCCTACTATTATTGTATTGCCATCACTTTCTCTTCTTATGTATTTAGGTGCTCCAGTGTTGGGTGCATAGATATTTACTATTATATCCTCTTATTGTACTAATCCTTTTATCCTCTTGTCTCTTGTTACAGTCTTTGTTTTAAAGTCTGTTTTGTCTAAAATAAGAATTACTACCTTGGTGTTTTTTTCACTTCCATATGCATGGTGAATGTTTTTCCATCCTTCACTTTCAGTCTGTATGTGTCTTTAGGTGTGAGGTCTTTTGTAGGTTTCATATAGATGGGTCTTTCTTTTTTTTTTTAATACATTCTGCCTACCACTCTATGTCTTTTGATTGGAGCACTTAAGCCACTTATATTTAAAGTAATTATTTATAGGTATGTACTTAGTGCCATTATAAAATTTGCTTTCTGGTTGTTTTTGTAGTTCTTTGTTCCTTTCTTCTTCTTTTGCTCTTTCTTTGTGATTGATGAGTATCTATAATGTTTTGTGTGGTTTTCTTTCTCCTTATTTTTTGTGTATTTATCATAGGTTTTGAGTTTATGGTTACCATAGAGTTCATATATAACATCCTAAGAAAATAGCAGTCCATATTAATTCTATGATCATTGTTATTCAAATACATTCTTAAAGGAAAAAAAAAAACAGAAAAAGAAAAGATCTTTTGTCTTTTTCTCATTTCCCCTTCTCTTCCCTTTTTATTCCCTTCTCCACATTTTATGTATATGTGTCATATTTCACATCTTTTTATTCCTGTTTTTCTTATGTCTAATTATGGTTGTTTCTTTTCCAATTAAAGAAATCCCTTTGACATTTCTTGTAAGGCTGGTTTAGTAGTGATAAACTCCTTTATTTTTTATTTGTCTGGGACACTCTTATCTTTCCTTCAAATTGGAATGATAACCTTGCTAAGTAGAGTATTCTTGGGTTGTAGGTGTTTTCTTTTCAGCACTTAGAATATATCATGATGCTCCTTTCTGGCTTGTAAAGTTTCTGCTGACAAATCAGCTGATAGCCTTATAGGTTTTCCCTTGTAGGTAACTTTTTGTTTCTCTCTTGCTGCTTTTAGGATTCTCTCTTTATCTTTAACTTTTGACATTTTAATTATTATATGCCATGGTGTGGACCTCCTTGGGTACATCTTGTTTGGAACTCTGCTTCTTGAACTTAAATGTCTATTTCCTTCCCTAGGTTAGGGAAGTTTTTAGTTATTATTTCTTCAAATAAGTTTTCTACACCTTCTCCGCTCTCTTCTTCCAGGACCCCTATAATGCAAATGTTTGTTTACTTGATGTTGTCCAAGAGATCTCTTAATCTATCTTCATTTTTTAAAAATTCTTTTCCCTTTTTGCTGTTCAGTTTGTGTGCTTTCTATTACCCTGTCTTCCAGATTGCTGATAGGTTCTTCTGCATCCTCTAATCTACTGTTGATTCCCTCTAGTGTGTTTTTTAATTTTGGTTATTGTATTCTTCAGTTCTGATTGGTTCTCTTTAATATTTTCTTTCTCTTTATTGAAGGTCTCACTGAATTCTTTCATTCTTCTCTCCAACTGAGTATCTTTACAATCATTAAGTTCTTTATTAGGTATATAGTTTATCTCTCTTTCATTTAATTCCTTTGCTGAGGTTTTGAGGGTTTGTCTTTCTTTCTTTCTTTCTTTCTTTCTTTCTTTCTTTCTTTCTTTCT